>NW_016107772.1:200628-202519 GCF_001604975.1 Cebus imitator
CCGCCTCGGCCTCCCAAGGTGCTGGGATTACAGGCGTGAGCCACCGCGCCCGGCGCCCTTAGTTGGGTTATTCCAATTTTCTGATGAGTAAATAAAGACTTCTATTTGCAAATGTGTCCATTAAGCTGGACCTGGAATGAGTATTACTACCAATTACTTCTTTTCTTTTCTTTTTTTCTTTTCTTTTCTTTTTTTTTTTTTTATATGGAGTCTCTATCCTCCAGGCTAGAGTGCAGTGACATGATCTCAGCTCACTGCAACCTCCACCTCCCAGGTTGAAGCAATTCTCATGCCTCAGCCCCTCTAGTAGCTGGGATTATAGGTGTGTGCCACCACACCTAGCTATTTTTTGTAGTAGAGATGGGGTTTTGCCATGTTGGCCAAGCTGGTCTCAAACTCCTAACCTCAGATGTACCACCTGCCTTGGCCTCCCAAAGTACTAGGATTACAGGCGTGAGCCACCATGCCCACTCACTACCAATTATTTCTAATAATGAATTTTAATTGACGCTAACCCTATAAATTCCATCACTCTTTCAAAGACTGTATTAATGTGTGTATTATAATAGATCTATAATGCCCAAGCATGTAGTTGTGTGGGTTTTTTTTAACCAAAATATTAGCTTTTTTTTTCCCCAGAATAATTTTCCAAAAATACAGTTAATGAGAATAAAAGTTAAAAGAAATTTCAGTGGTTTAATGTTGTTACTCTTAATATTTTAAAGATCCGACTGTAGCCATGAGCAGCAATGAATGCTTCAAATGTGGACGATCTGGCCACTGGGCCCGGGAATGCCCTACTGGTGGAGGCCGTGGTCGTGGAATGAGAAGCCGTGGCAGAGGTGGTTTTACCTCGGATAGAGGTATTTTGTCGAATACAAAAATTTGAAGTACTTCAGTATTTGTTAGTATCAAGACTGGTCTGACTAGCCATATTCCTTTTGTTTTTGCTCAAAACAGGTTTCCAGTTTGTTTCCTCATCTCTTCCAGACATCTGTTATCGCTGCGGTGAGTCTGGTCATCTTGCCAAGGATTGTGATCTTCAGGAGGATGGTAAGTATTTAACACTTCCTTTTCATACCCCTCTAGAGCTTGGAGAGGTGAGCACGTGCAGCTGCGTATAGCTTTTCCACCTTTGAGGTTTTGTATTGTATAATTTAAAACATAACACTTTGTAAAGGTTTTATAGTCTTGGTCTGTTTCTTTTCCTTATTGTTGAAGCCTGCTATAATTGCGGTAGAGGTGGTCACATTGCCAAGGACTGCAAGGAGCCCAAGAGAGAGCGAGAGCAGTGCTGCTACAACTGTGGCAAACCAGGCCATCTGGCTCGTGACTGCGACCATGCAGATGAGCAGAAGTGCTATTCTTGTGGAGAATTTGGACACATTCAAAAAGACTGCACCAAAGTGAAGTGCTATAGGTAAGGTATTAGAATGTTGTTACGGGAAAGCTCATTGCAGAGATTCTTCTACAGATGAATTAGCTATAAATGGAAGGCTCTTAGTAAATTCAGTGAAAGTTGGCTGTGACCAGATAAGTCCAGTTTTCAGCATACGTAACTGGCAGTCTATCTGTATATAATTCTGCATTCTGCCCTGATATTCTGTGACTTACGGCACTTGGACAGTTTTCACAACTGGACTTTTTTAATATTTAAGAGTGTTATAATTAGAAACTTCGAGAGACTTTATAGAAAGCTCTGTAATTAATATACATAAATCTTTCATCATGTAACCAGAAATCTTTGTGACATGTAAAGTGTATTATTTGATAAATGTTACCGTGTATGTACCTGTGAAACCTTAATTGCATAAAGACAAAGATCTTAATCAGTGTTCTAGTTTTAATGTTGGATCTCTTAATGGCAAAAATTTTAATTTTATAGCTTAGG
>NW_016107772.1:202629-207289 GCF_001604975.1 Cebus imitator
TTTTTTGGTGACAGAGTCTCACTCTGTCACCAGGCTGGAGTGCAGTGGTGTGATCTCGTTTCACTGCAACCTCTGCCTCCTGGGTTCAAGTGAGTATCCTGCCCAAGCCTCCCAAGTAGCTGGGGCTACAGGTGCTTGCCACCACGCCCAGCCAAGTTGTGTATTATTAGTAGAGAAGGGGTTTCACCATGTTGGCCAGGATGGTCTTGATCTCTTGACTTCGTGATCTGCCCACCCCGGCCTCCCAAAGTGCTGGGATTATAGGCATGAGCTACCATGCCCAGCCGAGTAGCTCTATTTTATTTCTACTTCTTGCCCTCAGTTTATTAATGTAAACATTCTTTTTTTGGGGTGGGGGGGAGAGGAAGTGTCACTGTTGGCGAGCTGAAGTGCTGTGTCACGATTTTGGCTCACTGCAACCTCCATCTCCCGGGTTCAAGCAATTCTCCCGCCTCAGCCTCCCAAGCAGCTGGGACTATAGGCACGCACTACCATGCCTGGCTAATTTTTGTATTTTTAGTAGAGATGGGGTTTCACTATGTTGGCCAGGCTGGACTTGAACTCCTGATCTCATGATCTGCCTGACTTTGCCTCCCAAAGTACGGGATTACAGGCATGAGCCGCTGCGCATGGCCAGTATAAACATTTGTTATCTTGAATATAAAAGTGTACTACTTGGTTTATTAATGGCTTTTTGTTCTGCACCGTGACTGTTGCTTTGGTAGACAGTTTTGCTCTGAGGCCCATTGTGAAAACTATTTTAATTTCTTTTTAGGTGTGGTGAAACTGGTCATGTAGCCATCAACTGCAGCAAGACAAGTGAAGTCAACTGTTACCGCTGTGGCGAGTCAGGGCACCTTGCACGGGAATGCACAATTGAGGCTACAGCCTAATTATTTTCCTTTGTCGCCCCTCCTTTTTCTGATTGATGGTTGTATTATTTTCTCTGAATCCTCTTCACTGGCCAAAGGTTGGCAGATAGAGGCAACTCCCAGGCCAGTGAGCTTTACTTGCCGTGTAAAAGGAGGAAAGGGGTGGAAAAAAACGACTTTCTGCATTTAACTACAAAAAAAGTTTATGTTTAGTTTGGTAGAGGTGTTACGTATAATGCTTTGTTAAAGAACCCCCTTTCCATGCCACTGGTGAATAGGGATTGATGAATGGGAAGAGTTGAGTCAGACCAGTAAGCCCGTCCTGGGTTTCTTGAACATGTTCCCATGTAGGAGGTAAAACCAATTTTGGAAGTGTCGATGAACTTCCATGAATAACTTTAATTTTAGTATAATGATGGCCTTGGATTGTCTGACCTCAGTAGCTAATAAATAACATCAAGTAACATCTGTATCAGGCCCTACATAGAACATACAGTTGAGTGGGAGTAAACAAAATGAAAAGACAAACGTGTGTTAATGGCTGTGCGAGAGAAATCGGAATAAAAGCCTAAACAGGAACAACTTCATCACAGTGTTGATGTTGGACACATAGATGGTGATGGCAAAGGTTTAGAACACATTTTTTCAAAGACTAAATCTAAAACCCAGAGTAAACATCAATGCTCAGAGTTAGCATAATTTGGAGCTATTCAGGAATTGCAGAGAAATGCATTTTCACAGAAATCAAGATGTTATTTTTGTATACTATATCACTTAGACAACTGTGTTTCATTTGCTGTAATCAGTTTTTAAAAGTCAGATGGAGAAAGCAACTGAAGTCCTAGAAAATAGAAATGTAATTTTAAACTATTCCAATAAAGCTGGAGGAGGAAGGGGAGTTTGACTAAAGTTCTTTTGTTTGTTTCCAATTTTCATTAATGTATATAGTGCAAAATGCCATATTAAAGAGGGGAATGTGGAGGACTGAAAGCTGACAGTTTGGACTTTTCTTTTTGTACTGAAGTCATGTCTTCAATAATGAAAATTGCTGTTAAAAGGATGTATAGGATTTAGATGCTTTTGCAAAGCTATAGAAAATCCTCTTTGTAATCCATTATAATAATGCCCTTTAGTTCTGTGTTCATTCTGAACAGTTTTAATACCATTGCTGTTTTAGTGTTTGTTTCTTTTTTATTTTTTTTTTTGAGATGGAGTCTCGCTCTGTTGCCCTGGCTCGAGTGCAAGGGTGTGATCTCAGCTCACTGCAGCTTCCTCCCCTCGGGTTCAAGTGATTCTCCTTTCTCAGCCCCCCAAGTAGCTGGGATCACAGGCGTGTGCCACCACACCCAGCTGATTTTTGTATTTTTAATAGAGATGGGATTTACTATTTTGGTCAGGCTGGTCTTGAACTCTTGACCTCAAGTGAGCCACTGTACCCGACCTTTTCCTGAGTTTCATAAGAATCTGAAGTAGTGGATTCCTTGTTTTTGCTAGGATCTCATTTAAAGTGGAGATGGACCTTAGCACTCATCTGTTTAACTCACTTTATAGATGAGTTAAAAGAACCTTCATTTGCATAAGGATGAACAGTTTGTTAGAGCCTGAACCTCAACAATTCTTCCCACCCCATGCCCTCTGTTTCCCAACTCCCAAGTTAAATGCAGTTAGTGTCATATACTTTTTCCACTTAGTTCATTTTTCCCCCTCCATGTTGCTATGTGATTCTTTGGGTATGAGCTTTTCATCTTTCATGCAGGATTCTTCTGTCAGTTCATGGTATAGCGATTCAGTGGTGTCTCAGCTGTACTGTGCACATTCCGACCTTGTTAATAGTCCAGAGCAAGCAAGAAAAAGAGGTAATAGCGTACTCATTTCTTTATGAATATAAGCTTATAATATTTTTTCATCATGTGCTATTTTTACTGAACAAATTGTATGTCTCACATGTTAACACAATAAATATCTTGACAATTTTATTTTCTACCACATGTATGAAACAGCATAAGGAAAGACTTATTCAAAGGCATCACTGTTAAATGAGGTTTGGGGGCTGGTGTGCACATGGAGTTATTTCCCCCAAATTCTGGGCCTCATGTAGGAAAACCTAAAACATAGCAAAAGTGGTATGCTGTTACGGCATTTTCGGTCAACTTAGTTGTGGTTAATAATTCTTTCTCCTGGCTGGGTGTGGTGGCTCATGCCAGTAATCCCAGCACTTTGGGGGAGGCTGAGGCAGGCGGATCAGGAGGTCGAGACCATCCCGGCCAACGTGGCGAAATCTCGTCTACTAAAAATACAAAAGTGTTGGTTAAAATGTAGAACTCTTGCTTCCCATTCCTTGTGCTGAATTTGTAGTACTTTAGTTGCCTTTTGAGACGTTTTGAAATGCATTAATTAAGGACCTATTCACAGGAGACCACAAAGTTCCTTTGTAGGATAAAATTTATTTGCTTTGACCTTGATGACTGGCAAGCAGTGCAACATGAAAATGTATTTTACGTGAAATCAGGCTAATTAAAAAGAGTCAGGATGGGTGCAGTGGCTCACACCTGTAATCCCAACACTTTGGGAAGCCAAAGTGATGGATCATGAGGTCAGGAGTTAATGAGCCTGGCTAACATGGTGAAACCCAGTCTCTACTAAAAATACAAAAACTAGCTGGGTGTGGTGGTGTGTGTGCCTGTAGTCTCAGCTACTTGGGAGGCTGAGGCAGGAGAATTGCTTGAACCAGGAGGTAGAGGTTGCAGTGAACCGAGATCCATGCCATTGCACTCAATCCTGATGGACAGTGAAACTCCATCTCAAAACAACAAAAAATCAGTACCATGAACACCTGTGTGTTTTCTCCATCTTAATAGTTTGAAAGTAAATTATAGACATGACACTTCATCATGCATTTTACAAGGTGTTCTCATTACCACAATACCAGTGTCATACTTATTATGTCTAAACATTATTCCCTTGTATCATCTAATATCTTTGGTTTTTTTGTTTTTTGGTTTTTGTTTTTGAGACGGAGTTTCACTCTTGTTGCTGCGGCTGGAGTGCAATGGCGTGGTTTCGGCTGACCCCCAACCTCCACCTCCCAGGTTCAAGCAATTCTGCCTCAGCTTCCTAGCTGGGATTACAGGCACGTGCCACCACGCCCAGCTAATTTTGTATTTTTAGTAGAGACAGGGTTTCATCCTGTCAGACAGGTTGATCTCTAACTCCTGACCTCAAGTGATCCACCCGCCTAAGCCCCCCAAAGTGCTAGGATTATAGACATGAGCCACCATACCTGACCAAGTTAATTGGTTTCTTTAGTTTGTCTTACTCTCCTAACTTAACTGTTGGGAGACTATAACAGTTTTCTTGAATGTCCTTTTTTTTTCGTTGTGGGGGATGGAGTCTCACTCGTGTTGTCCAGGCTGGAGTGCGATCTCAGCTCACTGCAACCTCTGCCTCCCGGGTTCAAGTGATTCTCCTGCCTCGGCCTCCTGAGTAGCTGGGATTACAGGCATGCGCCACTACGCCCGGCCAATTTTTGTATTTTCAGTAGAGACGAGGTTTCTCCATGTTGGTCAGGTTGTTCTTGAACTGTCAGTCTCCTGCCTTGGCCTCCCAAAGTGCTGGGATTGCTGGGATTACAGGCATAAGCCACCGCATCTGGCCAAATGTCCTGTTTACTGGTGGTTTCCTTACGGTATCATTTAACTTGTTTCTCTCTGTATATCTATTTCCTAGTCTAGAGGCTAACTTACTAGGTTAAGCTTAAAGTTACTGCTTTTTTTTTTTTTTTTTGGACA
>NW_016107772.1:208159-211542 GCF_001604975.1 Cebus imitator
GGTCTCGATCTCTTGACCTCGTGATCCACCCTCCTCGCCCTCCCAAAGTGCTGGGATTACAGGCTTGAGCCCCCGTGCCCGGCGTAATAATTCTTGAGTAGCACAAAGAACTTGGTCTGTGTTTAATTGTCTTCCCTTGATGAAAAAATTTTTCTAACTTTTTTTTTTTTTGTATCAGGATCCAAATGCTCTCTATACATGCTTTTGGTAATATCTCTTAAGTGTCCAAGTCTCTTAACAGTTTCCTGTCTTTACTGGAGAAAACCTGGGATTGATCTTATGACCTGTATTTGGCTGATTGTATCATTGTGATATGTTTCACATGATTTTTAGCCCCCATCGTTTTTGTAAAGTGGTAGATTCAGGTTAATTTTACATATATGTGAACCTATATATGTATATATAGGTTCTTTTCTTTTTCTTTTTCTTTTTTTTTTTTTTGAGACAAGAGTCTCACCCTGTTGCCCAGGTTGGAGTGCAGTAGCACTATCTCAGCTCATCGAAACCTCTTGACTCCCAAGTGATTCTCCTGCTTCGGTTTCCCAACTAGCTGGGATTATAGGCATCTTGCCACCCCTCCTGGCTAATTTTCTTTCTTTTTTTTTTTTTTGCATTGGAATCTCACTTGGCCACCAAGGCTGGAGTGCCGTGCTGGTGTAATCTCAGCTCACTGCAATGTCCACCTCCCAGGGCCAAACAGTATGCCCAGCTAATTTTTGTATTTTTAGTAGAGATGGGGTTTCCCCATGTTGGCCAGGCTGGTCTCGAATCCTGGACCTCAAATGATCTGCCTGCTTTGGCTTCTCAGAGTGTTAGGATTACAGGCGTGAGCCACTGCACCCGACCGCTTTTTCTTTTAGACAAGAATATATCAGGAGATGCAGTGTGCTTCCTGTTGCATCATATCAGGAGGTACAAAATGTCAGGTTTTAAAAACTTTTGGTGATCATAAGTATCATCAGTGGGTTTGGCCATTGCAGTTTTGTCCATTCATCATGAAGTTCCCCATTAATCTTGCACCAAATGGTTTTTATGGGTTGAGAGCCATGGATGATAGATACCTGGATGAATTCAGTCATGGGGAACAATTGGAAGAATTCTAAATCCTTTAAAATGCAAGCCCAGGGGAGAAAACTCCCAGGAATTAATGTGTAATTTATTATTTTTATTTTTATTTTTGAGACAGTCTCAGTGTTGCCCAGGTTGGAGTACAGTGGCATCATCTTGGCTCACTGCAACCTCTGCCTCCCAGGTTCAAGCAGTACTCCTGCCTCAGCCCCCCCTACTAGCTGGGATTACAGGCACACACCACCATGCCTGGCTAATTTTTGTATTTTTTAGTAGAGATGGGGTTTTGCCATGTTGACCAGGCTGGTCTCAAACTTCTGACCTCAGGTGATCCACCTGCCTCAGCCTCCTAAAGTGCTGGGATTACAGGTGTGAGCCATGGTGCCTGGCTAATGTGTGTAATTTCTAAAAGCTGGCCTGGTCTTCTCACTTTCCCAAAGTCTTGATACTGCTGTAGCTCAGCCCCCAAACCCCTTCTGGTCTGAGCAGCGGAGCCTTGCTCATTTTTGAGAGCACATGGCATCATGTAAATAAAGGATCTGGTGTCAGACCTTATTTGAATTTTGTCTTCACCAACTCAGTAGTTGTCTTAGAATGGAAGCTGAGTGAATACCTCTAAACTAGTTTTCTTATCTGTAAAGTGAAAGTAACTTCTGGCCATATATGGTGGCTCACACCTGTAATCCAAGCACTTTGGGAGGCTGAGGCGGGTGGATCACCTGAGGTCAGGAGTTTAAGAAAAGCCTGGCAAACATGGCGAAACCCTGTCTTTACACTGTGTATGTATATATTTTTCTTTAGCCGTTCATCTACTGATGGGCACTTAGGTTGGTTGTGTATGTCAGCTGTTAACAGTGCTACAGTAAACATGGGACTGCAGATAACTTTTTTACATTGATTTCTTTTTTGTGGCTATGTACCCAGTAGTGGAATTGCTGGGTCATATGGTGGTTCTACTTTTACTCTTTTCTACTATTTTTACTGAAACTCTTCCTATAGTGCCACCAGGTTCTTGCAGTTTTTTCTCATGCCATATGAGAGGAGTACCTCAGCATATTTGGCAAATATGTGTGTAATTTCTAAAAGCTGGCTTAGTACTCTTTCACTTTCCCAAAGTGAAAGAATAGGCCTGGTTTAATTCAGGGACATGTTTAAACATGGCCACTAACTCAAGGGCCTTGGCGAGCAAGATGATGGTGTTATAGATGAGTGAAGCTGGTCAGCTAGGAAATAGAGGGGTGGTGTCGGGAACTGGGGAAGAGGCTACGCCTATACCCCTATAGGAGGCTCCCCTTAACTGGGTAGACTCTTTAATGCCCCCAGGGCTTTGGTGGATGAAGGGAGCAGTCTATTACTTTAAACTTTGTTAAGTGCATAATTTTTATTTATTTTTGAGACAAAGTCTCACTGTCGCCCAGGCTGGAATGCAGTGGCCTGATCTCAGCTCATTGCAAGCTCTGCCTCCCAGGTTCAAGCGTTTGTCCTGCCTCAGCCTCCTGAGTAGCTGCGATTACAGGCGTATGCCACCATGCCCAGCTAATTTGTATTTTTAGTAGAGATGGGGTATCACCATGTTAGCCAGGCTGGTCTCGAATCCTGGCTTCAAGCAATCCACCTGCCTCTGCCTCCCAAAGTGTTGGGACTACAGGCATGAGCCACCACATCTGGCCTGGTGCATAATTTTAAAAACCTGAGCAATAGTTTGAAAATCAGTTTTGTGGGTGGGCATTTAAAATTTTAAGGGATGACCAGTCACAGTGGCTCACACCTGTAATCCCAGCACTTTGGGCGGCCCAGGCAGGTATATCACTAGAGGTCAGGATTTCCAGACCAGCCTGGCCAACATGGTAAAATCCCATTTCTACTAAAAATATAAAATGAGCCCAACAGGTAGAATAGTCCTAGCTACTTGGGAGGCTGAGGCAGGAGAATCACTTGAACCTGGGAGGTGGAGGTTGTAGTTAGCAGAGATTGTGCCACTGCACTCCTTCCTGGGCAACAAAGTGAGACTCCATCTCAAAAAAAAAAAAAAAAAAAAAAAAAAAAAAAAGAAAAAAAAAAAAAAAAAGAGAAAAAAAAAAAAAAAAAAAAAAAAAAAATTTTTGAGGGGCATCTTGATTCTAAATTTGTTTACAATTTAAAGTGACTAGGAATTTAATTTGGCTTTGAAAGTTTGAAATAGAACATCCTGCATATAGAGGTTATGCATCCTATAAGTAAGGTTTTTCTTTTTCTTTTTTTTTTTTTTTGACAGGGTTTCATCATGTTGGTCAGGCTGGTCTTGAACTCCTGACTTCAGATGATCCACCTGCCTC
>NW_016107772.1:212862-214741 GCF_001604975.1 Cebus imitator
TTGTCGCCCAGGATAGAGTGCAATGGCACATTCTTGGCTCACTGTGCAACCTCCACCTCCCAGGTTCAAGTGATTCTCCTACCTCAGCCTCCCAAGTAGCTGGGATTACAGGTGCCTGCCACCATGCCTGGCTAATTTTTATACTTTTAATAGAGATGGGGATTCACCATGTTGGCCAGGCTAGTCTTGAACTCCTGGCCTCAGGTGATCCACCCATCTCGGCCTCCCAAAGTTCTGGGATTATATGCATGAGCCACTGGGCCCAGCCCATATAGTTGTTAATTTAGCAAAATTATGAATTCATGGTCATTTATAAATTATTTTATGCTCAAATTGTCACATCCTTGTTTCTGCTAAGAACAGAATGCTCCAGGATCCATTCAGATTTTTTTCGTCTTGCCTCAAGGAATCAACAGCTGTGTTAGTTTACTATTGATGTTATAATTTAGTCACATCTATAAGGTCCTTTTGCCATGTGCACAGGTTTGGGGGATTAGAAAATATACATCTTTGGGAGGGTACTATACTATTCTGGCTTCTGGCCCCCAAAGATTCACATCCATTGAATATATAAAATGCATTTATTCTATTCCAAATTACCCAAAGTATCAGCCCATTGATACTTTTGTAAGATCTTTATTGGGGTGGGTGTCATGGTGTAAAATCTCATCTACATCTCGTCACCTTCACCTGAGGATATCCTTAGGCTCAAGGCTTTTCTTTGTCCTTTTTCTCACAGTCCAAGCTGGCAGTGTTTCTGCTGGTATAAAATTCTCAAGAACCTTGTGAGTCTCCTTTGTGTGTCATGGGAATTCATTCCATTAGACAAACAGGAGGCTCCTCCACTGACAGAGATGGGATAATCTCATCTCTAGTTCTGGTTTCTGCTGAGATGGTTGTGCCATTTGCCTAGTCTCTTCAAAGAGCCCGCAATATGAATGAATATTCTGATCTTTTGAGTCTTCTGAGGCACTAGAAAAAGGTTGTACAACTGCACCCTTGGCTTTTTGTCCAGAGCACACATTCCTTGACAGTGAATCACCTAATTTTAGTATCTTTTGCTATATGGAAGGCTGAGAATTTCCCAAATTAATTACTGGTTCCTTTTGGCTTGATAGTTCTTCCCTCAATTTCTCTCTTTTCTTTTGCATTTTACCATAAGCAGCAGTAAGAAACCAGAAAACTTCCTCAGGTAATATCCAAGTTCATTGTTTACAAGTTCTGCTTTCCTCATAACTGTAGATACAATTCAGCTAAGTTTCTCCCTCTATTTGAGGACCTCCTTTCCTGTGTTTCCAGTAGCATGCTCCTTACTTCCTTCTGAGCCCTCACCAGCAGGCATTTTTTTTTTTTTTTTTTTTTTTTTTGAGATGGAGTCTCACTCTGTCGCCCAGGCTGGAGTGCAATGGCACAATCACAGCTCACTGTCATCTCCACCTCCTGGGTTCAAGTGATTCTCCTGCCTCAGCCTCCCGAGTAGCTGGGATTACAGGCATGCACCGCTGTGTCCAGCTTATTTTTGCATTTTTAGTAGAGACAAGGTTTCACCATGTTGTCCAAGCTGATCTTGAACTACTGACCTCAAGTACCTAAGTATATGGGAGGATATGCATAGGTTATATGCAAATAGCATGCCATTTTACATAGGGATTTTAGCATCTGCAGATTTTGGTGTGTCTGTATAGGGAATCCTGGAACCAGTTCCCTGAAGATATTGAGGGACAACTATAGATAAATAAAAATATATAGAAACATATTTTGATAATAAGTAGAGTCCTTAAATAAACAACTACAAAAATGTTGCTCATACTTACAGGATGACTAGGAAACAATATAAATTGGGACTATTAGCACAGAAAAAAGTCCAGGCAGTGCCATT
>NW_016107772.1:216024-223640 GCF_001604975.1 Cebus imitator
AGTCTCCGGACATTCCAAGGGCCAGGGGATTCTGTAATTCACCTCCTGGGCGGAGACCAGGGTGGGAGTCTCCGGACATTCCAAGGGCCAGGGGACTTTTGTCATTCTGTTTGTTACTTCAGTGGTTTACAGAAGTCAAGATAAGCATTTGTTTACACACAGATCTTAGTTATCCTGGGCTGCTTATTTTAGTTATTACCGGTAAGCAAAGGCTAGCAATTCTGGCACAATATCACATTCCCCCCTGTTCTTTTAACATGTATTAAATCTTTAATAGGTTTCCTCTTTTTGACACAAGGGCCCATATTTGGATCTCAGAACCATCAATTTGACCTAGTCTATTCCTTCCTGGATAAATTTGAGGAACATGTTTAAAAGGCATGGTCTAAATATTAACCCTAGGACCATTAGCACCAAGGGTCCTGCTAATCCAGTGAGCAGGAATGTTAGCTAGGGGTTTGGGGGAGGGTCTCGGGTGAAAGAAATGAAAGAGCCTCTGCAGTATATCCTGTTATAGTGGAGATAGTTTCACAACCCCAATGGGGGCAAAAGAATTTATTTAAGTCTCCACAGCACTATCACGCCAGTTTCATGGCAGAAGAAAAATTACACTGGTTGAGTAAGTCATCTAAGGCCACAGAGCTAGTAAGTGGTGAAACCAGGTTATGAATCCTGGATGTCTAAACTGTCTCAAATGGGAAGTAGGCATCAACCAGTCAGATTAGTCAAGTGTCAACGGCATAAAGGAAGGGGTACTGCAGGCAAAAGGAGCGGCATGAATAAAGGCAGAATCAGTGTGAGCAGAGAAAGGAAGGCCGTTTAGCAGACTGGCAAGATAGGTCTGACTTTTATTGGTTGCAACCCTAAAGAATTTTACATAAATCTTCACATAACTGAAGATTTAATTGTGGACTGGAGGCAAGGCCTCATTCTCATCTACCCAATGATGTCACCAAACACTAAATCTTGTCTCCTGAGCTCTGAAGTGGCTGACAGTTGGTATTACCTTTTGTCTGACATCTCGAAAGATGTATTTTCTTCAGCATTGCAAGCAGATCTCAAGACTCATTCTGACTAGGTCAGCCTGGGTCTTAAGCCCACCGGTCACCATGCCTAGGGAGATGGGATGGATGGATTAGCTTAATCTAGCACTTGATCCACACTTAAAGCCGGGGATGCAGTTCCCTACAACCAGAGGGCTCCCCAAATGGAACTGAGGTAAGTGGGTAGGGAGAGCAGCTGCTAGGACAACATAGGTTACACCTCTTGAATCCCATTAGTATGTGATCTCTGTATCCTAGAGTCGGAGATTTAATGGATAAAGGTTGTATGGACATGTTGAGAAGGCCTCATTGGAGTGAGGAATGACACTGCTTGAGATCAGATATTTAAGGTAAAAGTTAAGCTGCTTGAGGCCAGGCACAGTGACTCACACCTGTAATCTCAGCACTTTGGGAGGCTGAGGCAGGCGGATCACGAGGTCAGGAGTTCAAGACCAGCCTGACCAACATAGTGAAAACCCATCTCTACTAAAAATACAAAAATTAGCTGGGCATGGTGGCACGTGCCTGTAGTCCCAGCTACTAGGGAGGCTGAGGCAGGAGAATCGCTTGAACCTGGGAAGTTGAGGCTGTGGTGAGCCGGATCACTCCACTGCACTCTAGCCTGGGCAACAAAGGAGACTCTGTCTAAAAAAAAAAAAAAAAAGTTAAGCTGCTTGAACAAAAGACCCCCTAAATGCAGAGGCCTTAACAAGACATGTTTTTATTTTTCTCTTTTTACAGAGCTCAGTGTTCCAGGGCTGGGAGGGGGGACTCTGGCATCTTCACAATACTTTAATTTCTGAACTCAGGTTGGCTGATCCATGGACATCAGCAGAGAAGGGAAAGGGCAAGGGATGTATATTTTTGTCATGACTTCGTCTAAGTGACACACAGCTCTTTGACTCGATTCTCATTAGCCATTATTTATAAATCATAAACCAGACAGGTGGGAAGATGGGGTCTGTAGTGGGGTGGTCATATGCCCACTTAAAACATTGTAACATTTCAGACATGAGATTCTGGTGACTATTGTTAAGTACTTTTCCTGTTCTTTCTGACCCTGAACTACATGTCAGCTGCTTCTCTCTGGCTTGTGCCTTCTGGCTGCTGCCAGGGTGCCCATCACTAGTTAGATCCCGTGGTGGAGGGAGTACCTGCAGCTGAGGCACCATGTTTGAAAGGGGAAAGCGGCTGTAACTGAATTTGCTGCGGGTCCTCAACTGAATTCCACACCACAGCTCTTATTGCTGACACCATGCGGGAGTAACCATCAGAACCTTTCCTACCAGGGACCTCTCTTGTCTTCCTGGTCCTTGTCTAAGGATCTTCGGGTCCCAGCAATGTGGCTAGGACACAGTGACCGTACTTCTCAACCACCCTCCTCTGCCAAATAAGTGGCACTTTTTGTCTGAAACTTAAATTTTTATTTTAAAAGGGGATGACCTCAACCACTGTCTAGCTCTGAAAGGCCCCACGATTACAGCAGACGAGCTGAGAAAAAGTAAACAAGGCCCTAAGAAGTAACAGGGAAACGTGAAGGAGTTTACGAAGCCCAGCCAGCTTTAATTCCTGCAGGACGCACACTCCAGCGCCCACTGCCGGAGCTGTTGGGGCCGTAGATCCCTCGTCGCAGACAGCGATGAGGTCGAGTAATTTCCAAAAGGGAATATTTGCTCTCACAGAAGAATCAAGAAGGATGCCAGTGGAATTAAAGTAGCGGCAATAACTCAGCCTTCCACACAACCGCGCCCAGCGCCGCCTGCCCCGCAGTGCCGAAAGTGAACGCAAAACATTTTGTATCGCTCGTCTGAAGAGCAAGACTCGCAGCCCGGAAGAAGTCCGAAAATAGTCCCATTGCGCAAGCGCAACTTTGCCCCGCCCACTCTCGTACGCGTGTGATGGTAACGCGTGCTGGCGCTACCGGAAGACTGCCTGTCAGAGTGCGCTGCCAATGTCTCGCCCAACCTTTAGCCGGATCTCCCTTTCACTTCCGGTCCCATTCTTTTACGTTCCCGACAAAACATCAGTCTCTGTGGGCAGTTAAAATCTTAAGTTCTTTTGAGCGTCGGCTTCGTCTGCGCCTGTGGAGTTTCTTGGACAGGAGTCGCGGGGCTCCAGGACGGCGCCCTTAGCGACAACATGGTGAGTGGAGTGGGCGGGTGAGGGAGCGAGTGGATAGATGGGCAGGCCATGGGGGCATCCAGCCGCCTGGGTCGCTCATGGCCTAGGGGCTCAGGCTTGCAATGCGGAGGGCTTCAGGTTACTTGGTGTAACGAAGGGATTCTCTTCCTGCCTCGCTTAGCTGTCAGAAATTGGAAAACTGGAACCCCGGAAGCCGCGTTACCGACCTGGACAGTGTCTTAATCCCAATGAAGCTCTTTACGTTATCAAGAGGGAAATTGAGATACAGAGAGGCGCTAGGGCCCGCTCCGAGTTACGGTGCATATAGTGTGTGGTCGGCTGTTTGTCCTAAATACCACAGAGAAGATTAAGAGCTGTTGTGACCATATGTTTCTGGGATTATTTCATTTATGTCCGTTCTCAGTCGCTCCATAATATACAAACATCTCGAGGGTAGGGTCTTTTCATTATTGCTTCCTTAATGTCTAACACAGAGTCGTTGCAGATGTTCAGTAACTATTGAATAAATGAATGGCATAGACAAGAAATGTTCTATGAGGGTGTGATCTCTGTGGTCTGGCGTCATTTGTTGGTTTCTTCATTTCTTCAAGAAGCATTTACGACGTGTAAATGTGAGAATGCATCCAGTGCCGGTACAAATATGATGCTTGGTTACTATAATATTGGCTACTGTATTATTTTCATTAAGTGAAGCCCCTATAAGAAACACGGGACGTCATAGTTAGGTTATAGGAGATATATTGGAAGCCATTGTAGATTGATGAGGACACGCTCCCAAGAAAAAGAGAAACCAGTGAAGTAGAAGTAGCCCTTTTTGTGAGAAGATATGTCCCAAATTACTGCCGTGTTTGCCTATCTACCAAGCATTTGTCAGGTTTGTTCATGTGTCAGTTCAAGGGGAGAGTCTCAAAGGAGATTTAAATTGAACTCACTTTTGCTGAGTGTTTATAAACTGCATGCCTGGTGTATATATCTTATGAAGATATCCTGTCACCTCTGAGATGAAGTGTGATCTCTGTTGTAAAGATGAGGTATAGAGAGACTACTTCTCAGAGATGGTAAGTAGAAGAACTGGGATTGTAAGTCCCTGACTTAGCCAGGACTCTTTCTACCTAAACTGCAACCCAGAAAACTCGTTCTCTGCCAGACACTGTATTTTGGGGATAATTGAGTTAACATTTAGTGTGACAGCACTTACATAAAACTCACTTTACAAAAGGCAGTCTTCAGACTTATTTTCCCCAAATACCACTGGCAGGGAACAGAAAATTGTAATGCTGAGTGTTAAGTGCCACAGTAAGTATAATCCCTGATAGAGGACACCAGCCTAACTGGGAAGGAGGGGTCACAGAATTGTTGTTCTGGGTGGTCCTAACACAAGTAAAATTTGAAGGAAGAATAATGGAAGTTAGCCAGATACAAGGTGTTAGGGTCAGTGGAGGAGTAAAGATTTTAAGTAGAGCAAAGAGCAGCAGGTCATAGGATTGGGACATCTTTTGATTTTTGTTGTTTATTGTTGTTCATACAGTAGTTCAGGTGATTTGCTTGTGACTATATCCTTGTAAAACTTTTCACTAAAAAGTAAATGGAAAGAAAAAGATGTATTTTAAACATGGGCATTTTTCTTCCCTTTTCTCTCCTTCCAGGCCCGAAATGCAGAAAAGGCCATGTAAGTATCAACTGTTTTTGGCTGTACATTTTTTGTAACTAAATAACCACCATGTAACTCTTTTTGTATTTCCTCTTTTTTTAATCTGAGCCTTTTGAGAAGCTGTTTCTTTCTCTACATATGTTAAAAATAGCATTCCCATATTTGTCCATTTGTTTTCTCCTTTTGTGTTTTCTCACAGTTTCCAGAACTTAACACAGGATGTACATTTGTTCACCTCTGGTTGGTGCAGGGGTTGTGAGAGTGACAGCTAGAGAACACCATGATGTTAGTCTTTTAACACCTGGATGTATTGCTCATCACAGTGGTCTAATAAGTAGAGTTTGCCACAGTCCTTATGTGTAGTGTAAGTAAAATAGATAATTGGGTGTTCAGGAATACAAATTGCATCATAAACCCTACTCCTAGGAATCCCTAACTACACTGTGGTTTCTTAATTGCTATATATATGAATGACATTAAATATGGTCATAAGCAGATCTACCCTATCCAGGAACATGGGTAATGAGAAGTCTGTGTAAGCAGGATCTAATGGAGTCCCTTATATCCCTGGTAGGACGGCCTTAGCAAGATTTCGCCAGGCTCAGCTGGAAGAAGGAAAAGTGAAGGTTCGTGTAAATCTTCCTCATGAACTGTAAAGTATCAAGAATAAATGCAGAATGGGTACAGTGACTCATGCCTGTAACCCTGGTACTTTGGGAGGCTGAGGTGGGTGGATCACTTGAGTATAGGAGCTTGAGACCAGTCTGGGTAACATGGCAAAACCCCTTCTTTACAAAAAATACCAAGATTAGCCTAGCCAGGCATGGTGGTACCTGCCTGTAGTCCCAGCTACTGCGGAGGCTGACGCAGGAGGATTGCTTGAATGCAGGAGTCTTACGTTACAGTGAGCCATGATTATGCCACTGTACTCCAGCCTGGGTGACAGAGTGAGAACCTGTCTCCAAAAAAAAAAAGCTGAGTGCAGTGGCTCACGCCTGTAATCCCAACATTTGGGAGGCTGAGGGGTGTGGATCACTTGAGATCAGGAGTTTGAGACCATCCTGGCCAACATGGTGAAACCCCATCTGTACTAAAAATTCAAAAGTTAGCTGGGCATGGTGGTGGGCACCTGTAATCCTAGCTACTCAGTAGGCTGAGGCAGAAGAATCACTGGAGCCCTGGAGACTGAGGATGCAGTGAGCTGAGATCATGCCACTGCACTCCAGCTGGACAGACTTCAAACTGCAAATGTTCCTATTTCTTGTCTGTACTTGCTGACACTCTTGAGAGTCTGTATACTTGAATTCCAGTACCTCCCCATAGCTGAGGTATGGTGATGGATCTGGCTGCTTGTTTTTCCGTTTCTTCTGTATTACAATGGCTGGGTCCTTTATTACTCCAGCTCTAATACTGAATAATAGGGAGTGGGGTATGATGTGGAGAACAGCTGTAAGCTGAAACCAGTAAATGATTTCATCTCTTAGAGACAGCCAGATTAGAGATAATGATACTATTCTTTGAATTTTTTTTGTTTTTTTAAAAAGATTATATACACACGTATATATATACACTCATATTTATGTATGTTTATTTTAAACACTGATAGACATTGTTTCTTAAGGTAATATAAATATGCCATAAAATAGATGGAACCTAGTTTAGCTGTCTCTCTGTTGCAGGACAATTGTTTCCAGTACTAAATACAATGCAATGAATGTTTTTCTTAAGGAGAGATTGTAGAATGAGGTTTAAGGCTTGATGAGGATCATCTGGAATGAAAACTTCAACTGTATTTAGGCCATTAGATAATTTAGGCTTAAGGCCTGAATCAGTTGTGAATGTTAGGATGAAACTTGTAAGTAGTCTAATGGCAATGTGTTATTTTTTTCTCCTTAGGAACGAAGACCGTTTCTGGCCTCAGAATGTACTGAGCTGCCCAAAGCTGAGAAATGGAGACGACAGGTGTGTTCTGGGTAAATCTGATTTCAGTAGAAGTAACAAGTCTCATTGCTTCTTATTATCTAAATGACTGTTAAACCAAAAGTCTAAGTATTTTTAAATACCAATTTTGAATTATAGTTTTCTGTGCTTTCTAACATATTCAAAAATCATTAAAATGTATTACTTTTTTTTTAATAGATCATTGGAGAGATCTCTAAAAAGGTGGCTCAGATTCAGAATGGTAAGCAAACTTGTTCCTTTAAAGTGGTTGTTTCTCAAATCCACAATTAGACTTGAGGAATTCAACACTCTTCTCACAATAATCAATAGAACAAGTAGACAGTAAATCAGTAAGGACATAGAAGAGCTGATCAATATGATCAGTCAGTTTGATCTAGTTGAAAGATCTACTCACAACACTCTACCTAACAAAAAAGAATACAGGTTTTTTTTTAAGAGCACATGGAACATTCACCAAAATAAAACATATTCTGGGCTGCAGAACAAATGTGAGCAAATTTAAAATATTTGAAATTATACAAAGTATTTTCTCTGATTATAACAAGAGATTCATATCTGAAAAATCCCTAAATATCTGGAAATTAAACAACACCGTTGTAAATAACTCATGTGTCTAAGAGGAAACAACAAGGAAGTTAGAAGATATTTTGAATTTAATTACAGTGAAAATATATGTCAAAATTTAGGGAATGAAAATATTTATGGGATATAGCACTTAGATAAAAATGTATAGCACTGGCCGGGTGCGGTGGCTCATGCCTATAATTCTAGCACTTTGGGAGGCCATTGCTAGAGGCAGGTAGATCGTGAGGTCAAGA
>NW_016107772.1:224571-234831 GCF_001604975.1 Cebus imitator
TTTTTTGAGACAATCTTGCTCTGTCACCCAGGCTGGAGTGAAGTGGCACAATCTTGGCTCACTGCAACCTCTACCTCCCTGGTTCAAGCAATTCTCCTGCCTCAGCCTCTAGACTAGCTGGGATTACAGGCAACTTCCATCATGCCTGGCTAATTTTTGTATTTTTTTAGTAGAGATAGGGTTTTACCATGTTGGACAGGCTGGTCTTAAACTCCTGACCTCAGGTGATCCACCCACCTCGGCCTCCCAAAATGCTGGGATTACAGGTATGAGCCACTGTGCTTGGCTGAGAAGTGGTTCTTAACCAGGTTAACCAGGGGCCTTCCCTCTGCCACCCTCCTCATGACATTTAGCAGTGTCTGAAGAAATTTTTGATTGTCACAACTGGAGGGGTGCTACTGGCATATGGTGGGTAGAGACCAGGGATGTGGTAAGCATCCTACAAATAATTATCCTGAATAAACCACAGTGTCAGTAATTCTACTGTTTAGGGACAAAGTTCAAGAAGAAATGGTAAACCTGAGTAGTCCTGTTTCTGTTAAAGAAATTGAGGCTGAGCACCATGGCTCACGCCTGTAATCCTAGCCCTTTGGGAGGCTGAGGTGGGTGGATCACTTGAGGTAAGGAGTTCAAGACCAGCCTGGCCAACACGGTGAAACCCCATGTCGACTAAAAATACAGAAATTAGCCAGGTATAGTGACACATACCTGTAATCCCAGCTACTTGGGAGACTGAGGCAAGAGAATCACTTTAACCCAGGAGACAGAGGTTGCAGTGAGCCGAGATTGGGCTCCTGCACTCTAGCCTGGGAGACAGAGTGAGACTCCATCTCAATTTAAAAAAAAAAAAAAGAAAGAAATTGAATTCACTTCTAAAAACCTTCCTACAAAGAAAATTCTGGGCCCAGATGGCTTCACTGGTCAGTTCTACTAAATATTTAAGGAAGAAATAATACCAACTCTGCTTAGTTTCCTCAAGAAAATGGAAGAAGAGGGAACACTTTTTTTTTTTTTTTTTGAGACGGAGTTTCACTCTTGTTACCCAGGCTGGAGTGCAATGGCGCGATCTCGGCTCACCGCAACCTCCGCCTCCTGGGTTCAGGCAATTCTCCTGCCTCAGCCTCCTGAGTAGCTGGGGTTACAGGCACGCGCCACCATGCCCAGCTAATTTTTTGTATTTTTAGTTGAGACGGGGTTTCACCATGTTGACCAGGATGGTCTCGATCTCTAGACCTCGTGATCCACCCGCTTCGGCCTCCCAAAGTGTTGGGATTACAGGCGTGAGCCACCGTGCCTGGCCAAGGGAACACTTTTTAACTGATTTTATGACTTTTAGTATCAGCATTACTCTGATGCTAAAATCAGAAAAAGATATTATGAGAAATAACTACAGACCAATATTTCCTATGAATATAGACAGAAATCTTTAATAAAATATTAGCAAATCAAACCTAGCAATATGTAAAAAGGATAACACGTCACAACTAAGTAGGATTTCTAAACCGTAGTTGATTAGCATTCAAATATAAGTTAATTCATTATGTCATTCTAAAGAAAAAAAACTGTATGATGATCTAAGTAGATGCAGAAAAAGCATTTGACAAAATTTGATGCTTACTCATGATAACAATTCAGCAAGCCAGGACTGGTGGCTCACACCTGTAATCCCAGCACTTTGGGAGGCTGGCTGAGGTGGGTGGATCGGCTGAGGTGGGCGGATCACCTGAGGTCAGGAGTTCGAGACCAGCCTGACCAACATGGTGAAACCCCATCTCTAAAAAAAAGAAAAAAAGAATTCAGCAAACAGAATGAAAGGGAACTTTTTACCCTGATAAAGCACTCTTTTTTATTTATTTTTTATAGAGATGGGGTTTCACCATGGTCTTGATCTCTTGACCTCGTCATCTGCCTGCCTCGGCCTCCCAAAGTGCTGGGATTACAGGGGTGACCCACTGCGCCTGGTCACTTTTTTTTATTTTTTATTTTTTTTATTGAGATGGAGTTTTGTTCTTGTTGCCCACACTGGAGTGCAATGGCGTGATCTTGGCTCCGTGCAACCTCTGCTTCCCTGGTTCAAGCCATTTTCCTGCCTCAGCCTCCTGAGTAGCTGGGATTACAAGTGCCAACCACCACACCTTGCTAATTTTTGTATTTTAAGTAGAGACGGTTTTCACCATGTTGGTCAGACTGGTCTCAAGCCCTCAACCTCAGATGATGCACCTGCTGTGGCCTCCCACAGTGCTGGGATTACAGGCGTGAGCCACCATGCCCAGCCCTGATAAAGCACTTCTAACAAGAAACCCACAGCCAATAAACTGTTTAGTGGTGAAGGATTGAATGCTTTCCTCCTAAGATCTGGAACAAGGCAAAGACACCAGTTCTTACCACTCATATTCAGCATGATGCTAGAAATCCTAGCCAGTGCAGTAAAGTAAGGAAATAAAAGGCATACAGATTAGAAAGTAACAAATAAAACTCTCTTTATTGTAATGTAGAAAATCCCTCATAATTTTCTTTTTTTTCTTTTTTTTTTTTTTTTTTTTTTTTTTTTTTTTTTTTTTTTTTTTTTTTTTTTTTTTTTTTTTTTTGAGATGGAGTCTTGCTCTGTCACCCAGGCTTGAGTGCAGTGGCATGATCTTGGCTCACTGTAACCTCTGCCCCCTGGGTTCTGGTGATTCTCTTGCCTCAGCCTTCTGAGTAGCTGGGGCCACAGGCATGCTCTAGCATACTTGGCTAATTTTTGTATTTCTAGTAGAGACGGAGTTTTGTCATGTTGGCCAGGCTGGTCTTGAACTCCCTACCTCAGGTGATACTCTCGCCTCTGCCTCCCAAAGTACTGGGATTACAGGCGTGAACCACCATGCCTAGCTGAAAATCCTGCATAATTTTTTATGTTGAAAATCACGAGGAACCTACAGAAAGACTTCTAAAATGGATAAGTGAATTTATCAAAGTCACAGAAAAAAAGTTCAATATACAAAATTTTATATATATATATGTATGTTTTTTTTTTTTTTCAGACAGAGTCTTGCCTCCTGAGTAGCTAGGATTACAGGCACATGCCACCATGCCCAGCTAATTTTTGTATTTTTGTAGAGACAGGGTTTCACCATGTTGGTCAGGCTGGCCCCCAGCTCCTGACCTAGTGATGTGCCTGCCTCAGCCTCCCAAAGTGCTTGGATTACAGGTGTGAGCCCCTGTGCCCGGCATGCCTGGCAAAATTTTTTTTTTTTGAGACAGAGTTTCATTCTTATTGCCCAGGCTTGAGTGCAGTGGCACAATCTCGGCTCACCACAACCTGCTGCCTGGTATCAAGCAATTCTCCTGCCTCAGCCTCCAGAGTAACTGGGATTACAGGCATGTGCCACCACACTTGGCTAATTTTTTGTATTTTTACTGGAGACAGGGTTTCTCCGTGTTGGTCAGGCCAGTCTCCAACTCCCGACCTCAAGTGATCCACCCGCTTTGGCCTCCCAAAATGCTGGGATAACAGGTGTGAGCCGCCATGCCTTGCCCTGCGTGGCTAATTTTAAAATTTTTTGTAAAGATGGGCTCTTGCTGTGTTGCCCAGGCTGGGCTCAAGCAATCTTCCCATCTGTGTCTCCCAAAGTGTTGAGATTACAGGCAGGAGCCACTGTGCCTGGCCTGGTCAGTTTACTTTTGACAAAGGTATGAAGACAATTCAGTAGAGAAGAGAGACAAAGAACTCTTAAAAATTCATCAATAAGAAAATATAATTTGTTTTAAGAAGTGGGCAAAATTTTGAACAGATACTTTACCAAAGAAAATATGTAGACTGGGCGCGGTGGCTCATGCCTGTAATCCCAGCACTTTGGGAGGTCGAGGCAGGTGGATCACTTGATGCCAGGAGTTGGAGACCAGCCTGGCCAACATGGTAAAACCCTGTCTCTACTAAAAATACAAAAATTAGCTAGTTGTGGTGGCTCATGCCTGTAATCCCAACTGCTTGGGAGGCTGAGGCATGAGGATAGCTTGAACTCAGGACGCAGAGGTTGCAGTGAGCTGAGATTGTGCCACTACACTTCAGCCTAAGCAACAGAACAAGACTCTGTCTCAAAAAGTATATATATATGTAGAGGCAGATGAGCATCTTTTCATGTGTTTAACATAATAGTCATAAAGGAAATGCAGATTAAAACAACAGTGGGATACTACACACCTTTTAGAATGACTTAAACAAATAGTGACAATGCCAAGTGCTGGCAAATATGTGAAGTAACGAACTCTCATGCACTGCTGATAAGAAGGGAAAATGGAGCAGCCACTTTAGAATGGGGTTTGGTAAAGTTAAACATACATTTAACCTATGATCCAGCATTTCCATTCCTAGGTATTTGTCCAAGAGAAATGTAATCCTTTTCTGTTACACAACAACTCATACATAATGTTTATAGTAGCTAAAAACTGGAAGCAACCCAAAGGTCCTTTTCGCGAATCGTTAAACAAACTGAGGTCTATATAATAAAATAATACGTAATAATAACAAACATATAGGCTAGGCACTGTGGCTCATCCCTATAATCCCCAGCACTTTGGGAGACCAAGTTGGGAGGATCGCTTTGAGCCTAGGAGTTGGATACTAGCCTGGGCAACATAGTAAGGCCTCATCTCTGTAAATAATAATAATAATGTAAATAAATAAAATTAAAACATATGGAGTCTCAAAAGCATGCTTTGAGCTTAGTGCTGAGGGAAAGAAACGAAACTCAAAATGCTACACATTTTATGATCCCATTTATATGATCTGGAAAAGCAAAATTATAGGAACACAATATAGTGTGTTTACTGGTGGCCAAGAGTTGGGTAGGGGGAGGGGGTGACTATAGTTGAGCATAAGGAAATGTTTTGGGGTGATGGAACTTTCTGTGTCTTAATTATGTGATGATTACATAATTATATGCATTTGTGAAAACTCATATAATTAGGTACCAAAAAGTAATGTTTTTATATGTAGATTTTTGACAAGTCAATAGAAAATAATAAAACGTGTGATTCTTGTTTTCTTTAAGATGCCTTGGCTTTGCTTTGGGAGAGGATTCCAGAAGCCCTCACTTTGCTTTGGTTGAGGCCCTCAGAGGGTTGACTGCCTTGAGTTCTCTGTGTCTTTAGCACTGGAAAGTCTCACCATGGTGGTAGTGGCAAGTCTTTTTCCTTTTTCTGTTTTTTTTTTTTTTTTTTTTTTTTTTTTTTTTTTCTTTTTTTTTTTTTTTTTTTTTTTTTTTTTTTTTTTTTTTTTTTTTTTTTTGAGACGGAGTCTCCCTCTGTCACCCAGGCTGGAGTGCAATGATGTGATCTCAGCTCACTGCAACTTCCGCCTCCTGGGCTCAAGCGATTCTCCTGCCTCAGCCCCTGGAGTAGCTGGGACTACAGGCGCGTGCCACCATGCCTGGCTAATTTTTGTATTTTTAGTAGAGATGGGGTTTCACCGTATTGGCCAGGCTGGTCTCAAACTCCTGACCTCATGATCTGCCTGCTTTGGCCTCCCAAAGTGCTGGGATTACAGGCAGCAGCCACTGGGCTTGGTTGTCTTGCTGTCTTTTTCTCTCTTAACAGAACAGAACATGGGAGTGGGAGGTTGTAAAATGTATTTTTTTTTTTTTTTTTTTTTTTTTTTTTAATTTTGTTTTTTTTTTTTTTTTTTTTTTTTTTTTTTTTTTTTTTGAGACAGAATCTTGCTCTGTTGCCCAGGCTCGGCTCATTGCAACCTCTGCTTCCTGGGATCAAGCGATTCTGCCTCAACTTCCCAAGTAGCTGGAATTACAAGTGTGCGCCACCACTCCTAGCTAATTTTTGTATTTTTAGTAGAGACGGGGTCTCCCCATGTTAGCCAAGGCTGGTCCTGAACTCCTGATCTCAAGTGATCTGCCCTCTTCAGCCTCCCAAAATGCTGGGATTACAGGCATGAGCCACTGCACCCAGTTACAATGTATTCTTTTTACTTGACTTTTTTTTTTTTTTTTTTTTTTTTGGTTTTTTTTTTTTTTTTTTTTGAGTGGAGTTCTCACTCTTTCACCCAGGCTGGAGTACAGTGGTGCAATCGCAGCTCACTGCAGCCTCTGCCTCCAGGGCTCAAGTGCATCTCTCACCTAAGCCTCTCAAATAGCTGGAACCACAGGCATGGGCCACCACACCCAGTTAATTTTAAATATTTTTGGTGGAGATGGGATTTCACCATGTTGCCCAGGCTGGTCTTGAACTCCTGAGCTTAAGTGATCTGCCCACCTTGGCTTCCCAAAGTGCTGGGATTACAGGCGTGAAGCACCATACCTGGCCTGTTTGACGTTTTTTTTTAATGGACTTTATCCAGGCAAGAATTACATACAATAAAATTCACCCATTTTTAATGTAGAGTTGGATGAGTTGCAGCAGATTTGCATACTCAAGTAAGCCACCACCTCCACAAGCAATATCCGTCAGCCCTAGAGGTACTGTCATGCCCATCTGCTAGAGCATCAGTCTTAGCTGTAATCCAGATGTAAGAGCCCTTCTGGACTTGCTGTTGTCATCTAACGTTACTTCTTTTTTTATTTTTTATTTTTTTTAATTTTTTTCCCTCCTTGCTGGGCACATCCAACATTACTTCATAAAGGCCTTGCTGTATCTCCACTGTGTGCAAATTGTCCCTTCCAACAGCCATGTGATGTTTGATTTCAATGTATTAAGGTTTGTTAACCATTTTCCCTCCTCTGTGGTGTGATGCCGCAGTTCCACCACAGCGAAATTTGTGCACATCTCTTTCAATTAGTCCCTTAGGCGTAATTCTCAGGCCTGTAGTCCTTGCTAAAAAATTTTCCCATATAGCAATACATTGTTTTCCTAAAAAGGCTAAATCATCATGGAATGCTGCCAGCCCTGGGTGCCTATCTCAGCCTCATTGTGTCTTTGCTGACCTTGGATGCTGTCTTCCCTCCCTCTTAGGAGCTTATTATTTTAGTAGTTGTATAAATGTAACTGCCGGGTCATTTCAGAGTTGTTTATATTTTTTAATTGCTAATGAGGATGAAGTTGTTTTCAAGGATTTTTTTTTTTTTTTTTTTTTTTATAGACGGGGTTTCACCATGTTGGTCAGGCTGGTCTTGAACTCCTGATCTCAGGTGATCTGCCCGCCTTGGCCTCCAAAGTGCTTGGATTACAGGCGTGAGCCACCACGCCCGGCCTTCAAGGATTTTTTTTTTTCTTGTTACGCTAGGGGGAACTCTTTATAATTCTTGTCCTTTTATTTATTTGGGTGGTTTTTCTTATCAATTTAGATGAGGATTTTTATGTAGTATACCTTTGTAGGTGTTGACATTTATTTTAAGGGTATGATACTGAGTGTATGTGTTGGAGGTGTTGACATTCATTTTTATAGAATGATACTGTTAACCTTTTTGTTTTCTAGCTGGTTTAGGTGAATTTCGAATTCGTGACCTGAATGATGAAATTAACAAGTTGCTGCGGGAGAAAGGACACTGGGAGGTCCGGATAAAGGAGCTCGGGGGTCCTGATTATGGAGTGAGTACATGGCAGCCCCAGTGGTGAATCTTGTCTAGTTTTCTAGCCCTTGCAGCTCCCAGCCTATTCTTGCCATAGTAGTCCCTTGATTCAGGAAACCTGTGAACAGGTTGGGTAAAATGATACTGGAAGACTCCACAGCATATGCATCAGAGCAGAGAGGGCATCTGTGTGCACCAGCCAGAAGCCCTTGTAGAAGCTGCTTCATCTCTGGGCCTCGTGTTTAAAATGACCATGTGGCTGGGCGCAGTAGCTCACTCCTATAATCCCAGCACTTTGGGAGGCTGAGGCAGGCGGGTCACTTGAGGTCAGGAGTTCAAGACCAACCTGGCCAATATGGCAAAAGCCTCTTCTAAAAATACAAAATTTAACTGTGTGTTTTGGCATGTACCTGTAATCCCAACTACTTGGGAGGCTGAGGCAGGAGAATCACTTAAACCTGGAAGACGGAGGTTGCAGTGAGCCAAGGTTACCACTGCACTCCAACCTGGGCAACAGAGCAAGACTCTGTCTCAAAAAAAAAAAAAAAAAAGGTCCATGGTCCTTCACTGGGTGCAGTGGCTCATGGCTGTAATCCTAACACTTTGGGAGGCTGAGTCAGGAGGAGCACTTGAGCACAGGAGTTTGAGACTGGCCTGGGCAACACTGTGGGACCCTGAATCTATAAAATATTTAAAAATTAGCTAGGCATGGGTAGCACATGCTTATAGTCCCAGTCGCTCAAAAGGATGAGGTGGGAGGATTGCTTGAGCCTGGGAGGTGGAGGCTGTGATCACGCCACTTGGGTGACAGAGCAAGACCCTGTCTCAAAAAAAAAAAAAAAAAGACCATGGTTCCTCACATTCTTTGAGCGCCTTAGAAACTGGAGACAGCCATTTGTTGGCTTTATTATCTGAGGGGGCCTTAGAGACACTGCATTCTGTCCTTTTTTTGTACTTGTATAAATACAATACTTCAGAACCGTATCTTTCAAACTTTTAGGAACGTGGCTCATTGGTAAAACACACACACACACACAATCACAACCCATCACACATAGAAAGGTACTGAAAAAAAACACTAAGTATGGTATACTTTGATATTTTTTATTTTGTTCTGTTTTGGTTTTTAAAAAATTGATGTTTGTGGCTTGCTTAACTGATTTCATGACGCACTAATGGGTCTTGGCTTTGAAAATTCCTGCCTCAGAGCCTAATTTGTTCACACTTTTGTGATGAGACCTACCTCAGATCACTGGAAACAGTAGTATTTAATCAGTGGACTATAACGTGTTGTATAAGAAGCTTGCAGTTTTTCTACTTGTTGATCTTTTCACCTTTGAGAAAGTCTTAACACTTAACCATAATTCTCACTCTAGTACAAACAGATGGAGCATTCAGCCTTCCCACTGCAGAAGAGGAAAGGCACTCCGATTTCTGCAGCACCTCTTGTGTCCAGGCACTGCGCTAGGAGCCTTTTCTTGGGAGTCTTGCCTAACTTCTTTTCTTCTTTTCATTTGTTTTATTTTTGTTGTTTTTTATTTTCTTTTTTATTTTTACATGCTAGTCTTCTCTGTATCATTCCGATTTCAGTGTATGTCCGTCCAAAGTGAGCACTTGCCTGACCTTTTCAGCAGTTCTGTAGTGGAGATTTTATTTTACCTGTGAAGCTGCTTAAAAGCAGCTTATTAATCCACCTACGAAAGTGGCATCAGACGTATGAAAAAATTAATGTGTGAAATGTTAAGTTCCACCACCCAAATTCAACACTGTTAATGTTTTTCTGTATTTCCTTCCAGAGATTTTTAATGCTTAATAATTTCATTTTTATTTTCTACATACAAAAGTAATATGTTATCACTAAGTTCAGAAAAGTACAAAGAAGCAGAACAGCACTCAGTCACAATGCCATAACCTAAGAGCACCCACTTGAATATCCTCTTTCATTTTTTTTTAATCTTTTTTTTCCTTCCATTGTTTTTGTTTGAATGACATAATTGAAATGATACTCACTGTATGTGCAATTTTGGTTCTAGGTTTTGTTTTTCTTTTCAAAATGGTAACTTTGATTGTATATACAGTACATATTTTTGTGCAGAGAAAAGAAAATATACAAAAATTATAAAAAATATATATTAGTATATACATTATAGATATATAATATATTTTTATATAATTTATATTTATATAATTTATATTTATATAATTTATATAAAAATATAATATATATTTTCCTAGTCTCCAAAATGACTGTGATTAACATTTTCTATTTCTCTTTCTAGAATTTGGTCTCAAAATATGTATGTTTACTTTTATTGGAATTTGTTAATATTCTAACTACATGCTTTATTCTCTTAATAGTGTATCAGGAATACAGTTTGATGTCAATAAATTACTATATATTAAGGTAGACATGTATATTAAATTGTTTTATTTTATTCTACCTTAGTTTTTTTTTTGAGACAAAGTCTCATTCCATCACTTAGGCTGAAGTGCAGCGGTACGATCTTGGCTCACTGCAACCTCTGCCTCCTGGGTTCAAGCGATTCTCGTTCCTCAGCCTCCTGAGCAGCTGGGATTACAAGTGTGTGCCACCACTTCTGGCTAATTTTTTTTTTTTGAGACGGAGTTTCGCTCTTGTTGCCCAGGCTGGAGGGCAATGGCGCGATCTCGGCTCACCGCAACCTCCGCCTCCTGGGTTCAGGCAATTCTCCTGCCTCAGCCTCCTGAGTAGCTGGGACCACAGGCACGCGCCACCATGCCCAGC
>NW_016107772.1:235406-238700 GCF_001604975.1 Cebus imitator
TTTGAGACAGAGTCTAACTCTATTGCCCAGGCTGGAGTGCAGTGGTATGATTCTGACTCACTTCAACCTCTGCCTGTGGGGTTCAAGTGATTCTTGTGCCTCAGCCTCCAGAGTAGCTTGGATTACAGCTAATTTTTGTGTTTTTAGTAGAGACAGGTTTCACTGTGTTGACCAGGCTGGTCTTGAACTCCTGACCTCAGGTGATCCGCCTGCCTTGGCCTCCCAAAGTGTTGGGATTACAGGTGTGAGTCACCACACCTGGCCATGCCCAGCTAATTTTTAAATTTCTTGTAGAAATAGTATCCCATTATGTTGCCCAAGCTGGTCTTGAGCTCCTGGACTCAACCAGTCCTCCTGTCCCAGTCTCCCAAAGTGCTGGGAATTACAGGCGTGAGCCACATGCCCAGCCAAATTGTATGGAGTTTCACCATGTTGGCCAGGATGGTCTCAATCTCCTGACCTCGTGATCTTCCTACCTCAGCCTCTGGGATTACAGGGGTGAGCCACTGCACCCGGCCAAAAATGTTTTTAACTCACAAAACATTGCAGAAATAGTACAGAGGACTCTTATATACCCTTTATACAGATTTACCAGTATTTAACATTTTGCTTGTATTTGCTTTATTTTCTTTGTGTACCTTGATATTTATTTTTTTGTGAATCATTTGAAAGGTAGGTTTAAATATATCATGCTTCTTTACCCTTTAATATATGTGTATTTCCTAAGAAGAAGAATATTCTCTTTTTTTTTTGAGACGAATATTCTCATATAACCATGGTGGAGCTATCAAGTCTAAGAAATTTAACCTGGCTACAGTAATTTAATTCACATGGCCATTTCATCAATTTTCCCAATAATGTCCTTGGTAGCATTTCCCCTGCAGTACAGGACCTGGTCCAGGGTCACATACTACATGTAGTTCTCAAATCATCAGTTTTTAACTGATATAGTTGTATCTTCTGGATGTATTTCATTTATTTTCTACTAATTGTCATTTAGGTTGTTTGTAGTATTTTTAAAGCTTTTGTCACTTAACATCCTAAGTGTTTTTTTTATTTTTTATTTATTTTTATTTTTTTTTTAGAGCCAGGAGCCTATTGAGCTGAGAGCATCAGGGGCTGACAGCTTTCCAGGCTGAAGGCTTTATTTTTATTTATTTATTTATTTTTTGAGACAGGGTCTTGCTCTGTCACTCAGGCTGGAATGCAGTGGCATGATAGGCATGTGTCACCATGCCCAGTTAAGTTTTACGTTTTTTTTGTAGAGACAGGGTTTTGCCATGTTGCCCAGGCTGGTCTTGAACTCCTGGCCTCAAGTGATCTTCCCAACTTGGTCTCCCAGAGTGCTGGGATTACAGGTGTGAGCCTTCGTTCCCAGCCCATAAGTGTTATTTATTTTATTTTTAAGTTTTTTTATTTTTTGAGACGGAGTCTTGCTCTGTCACCTAGGCTGGAGCGCAGTGGCAGGATCTCAGCTCACTGCAACCTCCACCTCCCAGGATCAAGCGATTTTTCTGCCTCAGCCTCCCAAGAAGCTGGGATTATAGGTGCCCACCACTGCACTCAGCTAATTTTTGTAGTTTTAGTAGAGACGGGGTTTCGCCATATTGGCCAGGCTGGTTTCCAACTCATGACCTCAGGTGACCCGCCCACTTTGGCCTCCCAAAATGTTGGGATTACAGGCGTGAGCCACCGTGCCTGGCTCTTTATTTTATTTTTGAGAAAGAGTCTCACTCTGTTGCCCAGGCTGGAGTGCAATCGCATGATCTTGCTTTACTGCAACCTCCACCTCCCAGGTTCAAGCAATTCTTCCTACCTCAGCCTCCCAAGTAGCTAGGATTACAGGTGTGTACCACCACACCCAGCTAATTTTTTTGCATTTATTAGAGGCAGGGTTTCGCCATGTTGGCCAGGCTGGTCTTGAACTCCTGACCTCAGGTGATCTGCCCACCTTGGCCTCCCAAAGTGCTAGGATTAGAGGTAGGAGCCACCACGCCCAGCCCCATAAGCATTTTTTAAAGTATAGAATATATTCTATCAATGAATATAATTTACTTAGATCATCCTCCTACTTTTCTTGTTAGATATTTGGGTTGATTTTGTTTTTTTGGAGACAGTGTCTTGCTCTGTTGCCCAGGCTGGAGTGCAGTGGTGTGATCATGGCTTACTACAGCCTCAACCTCCTGGGCTCAAGTAACCCTTTCTCCTCAGCCTTCTCCCAAGTAGCCAGGACTACAGGCATGTGTCTCCATGCATGGCTAAGTTTTTCTTTCTTTTCTTTCTTTTTTTTTTTTTTAAGAGATAGTGTCTCTCTGTGTTGCTGGATTTGAACTCTTGGACTCAGATGAGCCTGCTTCTTCAGCCTCCCAACATGCTGATATAGACACGAGCCACAGCACCTAGGTTCTTGTTGTTTATTTTTGAGACAGTGTCCTACTCTATTGTGCAGGCTTTAGTGCAGTGGCACGATTTCAGCTCACTGTAGCCTTGACCTCCTGGATCCTCCCACCTCAGCCTCCCAGGTAGCTGGGACTACAGGAGCATGTCACCACCCCTGGCTAATTTTTGTTTTTTTTTGTAGAGATGAGGTTGAACTCCTAAGCTGAAGTGATCCACTTAGCTTGGCCTCCCAAAGTGCTAGTATTACAGGTGTGAGCCACTGCATCTGGCTATTATCTTAAAACATATTTGCAAACATGGAAATAGTGGGTTTAAAGATCAGATCTGCCAGGCACGGTGGCTCACGCCTATAATCCTAGCACTTTTGGAGGCTGAGGTGGGTGGATCACGAGGTCAGGAGTTTGAGACCAGCCTGACCAACATGGTGAAACCTGTCACTACTAAAAATACAAAAATTAGCTGGGCATGGTGGCACATGCCTAATCCCAGCTACTTGGGAGGCTGAGGCAGGAGAAGCACTTGAAACCAGGAGGCAGAGGTTGCAGTGAGCTGAGACTGCGCCACTGCATTCCAGCCTGGGCAAGAGCGAGACTCTGTCTCAAAAAATAAAAAATAAAAAAATAAAGATCAGATCCATTTTCTCTTTTTTCTTCCCAATAAGAAAGTTGGCCCTAAAATGCTGGATCATGAAGGAAAAGAAGTCCCAGGAAACCGAGGTTACAAGTACTTTGGAGCAGCAAAAGATTTACCTGGTGTTAGAGAGCTGTTTGAAAAAGAACGTAAGTAACTACGTTTTTGACAGTTTTAGCCATTTGTTGATAATAATCATAAGTAGATACACTGTATGCTAAGGTTTTTTTTTGGTTTTTTTTCTGTTTTTTTTTTTTTTTTTTT
>NW_016107772.1:238720-251924 GCF_001604975.1 Cebus imitator
GTCATGGTGATGATAAGTGGTTTAGTAAATGATCTTTTTTTTTTTTTGAGACGGAGTCTTTCTCTGTCACCAGGCTGGAGTGCAGTGGCATGATCTCAGCTTACTATAACCTTCACCTCCCAGGTTTAAGCGATATCCCTGCCTCAGCCTCCCGAGTAGCTGGGACTACAGGCACATGCCACCATGCCTGGCTAATTTGTATTTTTAGTAGAGATGGGGTTTCGCTATGTTGGCCAGACTGGTCATGAACTGCTGACATCATAATCTGCCCACCTTGGCCTCCCAAAGTCTTGCAATTACAGGAGTGAGCCACCTTGCCTGGCTGTTCCCTCCAGTTTCTAAAGGGTTGTATTGTGGGGGTTCCTGTGTTGTGATTATGCTCTATGTGTTAGGTTTTTTGAATTTACATTTTTCTAATGTATTTTTGTTTATTCTAGTCATAGATTTTTAAGTTTTTAAATTTATTTTTCCTTTTTTGTCATCTATTGAAAAGGTTGCTATATATATTTTTTTTCAAGATGAAGTTTTCCTCTTGTTGCCCAGGCTGGAGTGCAATGGTGTGATCCTGGCTCACTGCAACTTCTGCCTCCCAGGTTCAAGCGATTCTCCTGTCTCAGCCTCCCGAGTAGCCAGGATCACAAGTGCATGCCACCATGCCTGGGTAATTTTTGTATTTTTAGTAGCGACTGGGTTTCATCATATTGGTCAGGCTGGTCTCGAAGTCCTGACCTCAAGTGATCCACCCACCACAGCCTTCCAAAGTGCTGGGATTATAGGCATGAGCCACAGTACCTTTCCTAAGATTTTTGTTTTAAAAAGAAAATGCTGGCCAGGCACGATGCCTTACGCCTGTAGTCCCAGCACTTTGGGAGGCCGAGGTGGGTAGATCACCTGAGGTCGGAAGTTCAAAAGCAGCCTGACCAACATGAAGAAACTCTGTCTTTACTAAAAATACAAAATTAGCCAGGTATGGTGGCACATGTCTATAATTCCAGCTACTGGGGAGTCTGAGGCAGGAGAACCACTTGAATCGGGGAGGTGGAGGTTGTGGTGAGCCGAGATTGCGCCACCATTGCACTCCAGCCTGGGCAACAAGAGCGAAAATCCATCTCAAAAAAATAAAAAAAGAAAGAAAATGCTTAGTGACTTTTACTGAGTATAATTCAAATATAGCACCAAGTTAAAGTCCTCTTTTCTCTACCCTCATCCCAGTGCCCCCCCATCCCCAGAGGTAACTGATAACCATTATCTGTTTGGTATGCTCCTTTCCGGGCCTTAAAAAAAAATTTTTTTTTTTTTCAGAGATAGGACCTTGCCCTGTCACCCAGACTGTGGAGTACAGTGGTGCAATCATACTCATTGCAGCCTTGAACTCTGGGGTCCGAGGCATCCTTCTCCCTCAGCCTCTTGAGTAGCTAGGAGCACAGGCAGGTATCACCAACCCTGACTAATTTTTAAAAATTTCTGTAGAGATGGGGGTCTCACTGTGTTCCCTAATTTTGAACTCCTTGCCTCAAGCAGCCTTCCTGCTTCAGCCTCTCAAAGCACTGGGATTACAAGCCTGAAACCCTGCACTCAGCCATCTTCCAGTCCCATTTCCAGGCAGTTATATGCGTATTTCATCAGTATAAGTGACAGGTGACTTAACTCCAGGGAAATCCCAGGATAGTCTGCCTTCAGGCATGGCTGAATCTGGCTCACATTTCTGTGTTGCAGTTTTGACTTCCACTGTGTGAGCTTCTTACTCTGCCTAGCTTTCCACTTGTGGCAATCATCTGTCATCCACTTACATCTTGTTCTTTCAGCAACAGATTTTTCTCCCAAGCAGCTCAAGCAAAATTCCCAGAACTGAGTGTAGTTGGTTTTGATTGGGTTATAATTCCATCCACATGCCACCCCTATAGCCAGGAGGAATGCAGTACTCTGAGCCAGCCAGGCTTCAACCTTCACTCTCTCCTGGCTCCAGCGAGCATGGTGACCGCCACTTACACGACATGGCCCAAGGGTGGAAGAAGGGTGGACAGAGTTGCTGTTACCAACAGTGGGATGATAGATAGAGGCCTGCCAAATGATAGTGGCTCTCCCATAACCATTGTGTTGTGATAGCCATTGGTACCCTCCCACAGGTGTACTTAGTACTCTGTTACTGGGTGTGAAGGACTAGAGTATCATGGTATGGATTAACCATACCTGACATAACATAAAAGTCCATTGCAGACTTTTATTTTCCAGTTTTTTTTGTTTTGTTTTGTTTTTTAATTTTTTTGTTTTGAATTGGACTCTCACTCTGCCTCCCAGGCTGGAGTGCAGTGGCACCTGGAGTGCAGTGGCGTGATCTTGGCTCACTCCAGGCTCTGCCTCCTGGGTTCAAGTGATTCTCCTGCCTCAGCCTCTTAAGTAGCTTGGGATTACAGGCACCTGCCACCGTGCCTGGCTAATTTTTATATTTTTAGTAGAGACAGGGTTTTCCATGTTGGCCAGGCTGGTCTTGAACTCCTCACCACAGGTGATCTGCCTGCCTGTCTTGGCCTCTCAAAATGCTGGGATTACAGACGTGAGCCACTGAGCCCGGCCTGAAATCTTCGCTTTTGACAAACATCCCAGGTGACTGTTAGCATACCATTAGCTTTTATTCTTTGACCAGTCTGGTTGGTTGTCATTTTCTTTTTGATTTTTAAGAATTAAGCCGGGCGTGGTGGCTCAAGCCTGTAATCCCAGCACTTTGGGAGGCCGAGGCAGGTGGATCACGAGGTCAAGAGATCGAGACCATCCTGGTCAACACGGTGAAACCCCGTCTCTAAAACTACAAAAAAAAATTAGCTGGGCATGGTGGTGCGTGCCTGTAATCCCAGCTACTCAGGAGGTTGAGGCAGGAGAATTGCCTGAACCCGGGAGGCGGAGGTTGCGGTGAGCCGAGATAGCACCATTGCACTCCAGCCTGGGTAACAAGAGTGAAACTCCGTCTCAAAAAAAAAAAAAAAAAAAAAAGAATTACTTGGCCAGGCATGGTGGCTCACACCTGTAATCCCAGCACTTTGAGAGGCCAAAGTGGGCAGATCACCTAAGGTCAGGAATTCGAGACCAGCCTGGCCAACATGGTGAAATCCCATCTCTACTAAAAATACAAAAATTAGCTGGGTATGGTGGCAAGTGCCTGTAATCCCAGCTACTCAGGAGGCTGAGGCAAGAGAACCACTTGAACCAAGGAGGCAGAAGTTGCAGTGAGCCAAGATTGTGCCATTGCACTCCAGCCTGGATGACGAGAGTGAAATTCTGTCTTAAAAAAAAATGAATTACTTAAATATTCTGGATAGTAGTCCTAGTCTGAAGGTATCTTCTTTAGGACTTTCTCATGCATCTTTTTTGTTTGCTTATAGTTACTTTTGTCTTTTTTATTTACTTATGTTTCCTGTCATGCTTTTTCATTAAACATATGACAGTTCCTGTGTTACTAAAATACTTTGTGAAATAGCATTATAGGGGCTACAGGATATCCCATCCCATACACATTCTGCAATTTACAATCCTAGGTTATTCCCAAGGTTTCTCTATTATATAAATAACTCTGTGGTGCATATTTCTGTCTATGAAGCTTTTTGCTGTATTGTATTTGATTTTGTTGTTTAATTAGGTAGATTTCTTTTTTTTTTTTTTTTTTTTTTTTTTAAAGAGACGGGATCTCGCTATGTTGCCCAGGCTAGAGTGCAGTGGCTCTTCATAGGTGCGATCCCACTACTGATCAGCACGGAGGTTTTGACCTGCTCCATTTCTGACCTAGGCCGGTTCATCCCTCCTTAGGCAACCTGGTGGTCCCCCACTCCCAGGTCACCGTATTGATGCTGAACTTAGTGCGGACACCCGATTGGCATAGTGCACTACAGCCCAGAACTCCTGTGCTCAAGTGATTCTCCCACCTCAGCCTCCCGAGTAGCTGGGACTATAGGCACGTGCCACTGCACCTGGTGATTTCATTTTTTTTTTTTTTTTTTTTAAATTTTTTTGAGACGGAGCCTTGCTCTCTCACCTAGGCTAAAGCGTAATGGTGCAATCTCGGCTTACTGCAATCTCTGCCTCCCGGGTTCAAGCCATTCTCCTGCTTCAGCCTCCTGAGTAGCTGGGATTACAGGTACCCACCACCACGCTCAGCTAACTTTTGTATTTTTCGTAGAGATGGGATTTCACCAGGTTGGCCAGGCTAGTCTTGAACTCCTGACCTCAGATGATCCACCCGCCTCGGCCTCCCAAAGTGCTGGGATTATAGGCGTGAGCCACTGCGCCCAGCCAGGTAGATTGCTTTTAAATGGACTAATAGATCAAAGTACTGATTTTAAAAAGGACTCTACCACTTATATAATCCCATTAATAGTATAGAAAAGTACCTATCCATGGTATTTTCATGAACATACCTGCCACATGGCTGTGTAGCATTGTATTGGGAAACAGCTTCACTGGAGTGTGATTGTGGCTTAGGAACTCAACTATGTTTCTGTTTCTTATAGCCCTTCCTCCTCCCAGAAAGACACGTGCTGAGCTCATGAAGGCAATCGATTTTGAGTACTACGGTTACCTAGATGAAGACGATGGTGTTATTGTGCCTTTGGAACAGGAATATGAAAAGAAACGTAGGTCTCTGGGCGTTTCATTTCATAATAGATGGCATCTGTTTTCTGTTGTCTCCTTTGAAAACAGGAATTTCAGTAGTGTTTTATGCCAGAAGGGAGTTTTCTTTGTTGCTAATGGTCTTTAGGCACGATGGTCTGCTAATTCCCTGACCCCTGAGAGGCAGTCAAGGCTGTGTGGACCAGAGATGGCAGGTTGGGGAAGCCACAAGAGCCAAGTCTGACTGGTCCCTGTCTGCCAGGAGGTCACCATCTGGATTCATGCTAATACCAGTGCCCATGTGACACATTGAGCCAGGACTTTGGAAGCAAATGGTCTGGAGCTGGAGCTGCTTTCTAGCATGCTCTGCCCTGCCTCCTCTGTTTTCATGTGGGTGTGTTGGGAAGCCACTCAGGTTTTGGAACTGGGGAGGATTTGTGAATGTTCCCTAAAAACCTGCTTTGTGGCACTGAAAGCCAGACTGTTTTAGGACTACCACACCGCACATCCATTTCCACCCAGGGGGCAGAATGAAGGGTGTCCCTTTCTAGAGGGGACATCTTGGCCTTTCCCTGTATAGTGTTGAAAGCTCATTTAGAGACTGGAATAAATAGCACCTACCCTCTCTTGTCGTTAGTCAGAGCTGACTTAGTGGAAAAGTGGAAAGCAGAGAGAGAGGCTCGACTGGCAAGAGGAGAAAAGGAAGAGGAGGAAGAAGAGGAGGAAGAAATAAACATCTATGCAGTCACTGAGGAGGAGGTACGGCGGTTGGTCCCCTCTGGCACTCACTGCCATCTGCTCCAAATCATGAAGTATGGCAGGGAGGAAGCTGGGCTCCAAAATGCAGAGTCAGAGTTCACAGCCCAGCTTGCTCACCTGCAGGATGGCTGTGAAAACACTTAGGAGATTACAGGAGAGTTTCAGGAGGCAACAGCCATGAGAGTGCCCTGTCGGCTGTACTTTACACCAGGGCTTTCTTCCTTCCTTCTTAGAGACAGGCCGTCCCGCATAAACTGGAATTGGATGGATAAACACAGGGGAAGCCATGAGCTTTAGTCCATGACCTCATCACTTCTGTTCACATGGGAGTGCCAATAGCTCTTCTGTAGTCTAACACCCCCATCTTTTTTTTTTTTTTTTGAGATGGAGTCTTGCTCTGTCACCTAAGCTGGAGTGCAGTGGCATGATCCCAGCCCACTGCAACCTCTGCCTCCCAGGTTAAAGTGATTCTTCTGCCTCAGCCTCCCAAGTAGTTGGGACTACAGGCGAGCACCACCATACCCAGCTAATTTTTATATTTTTAGTAGAGGCGGGGTTTCATCATATTGGCCAGGCTGGTCTCAAACTCATGAGCTCAGATGATCTGCCCGCCTTGGCCTCCCAAAGTGTTGGAATTACAGGCATGAGCCACTGTGCCTGGCCCTAACATCCCCCTCTTACAGGTGGAAACAAACACAGATCAGAGAAGAGACTTTCTCAGATGGTCATGGTTGGGAAATCCTTGCATAATTTCAGACCTTTTGCATATTTTCTGACCTATAGGACATATTCATTATAGTTATTAGTTTTTATTATAGCCATCATATAAGTAATGTTGACACGTCTGTCTGTGCTACACCTTTTATTTTTTATATGAAACAGTACCAAAATTTCGCTGCATTAAAGGAGGTATTCTGAAACAAGGAAAACTCAGCATTTGAAATCCTTGCCTCCCAGGCAGAGCTCTTCTGCAGTGCCCTGTGTTTGGAGTCCTTGCTGCCTGCGCATATCCAGGTGGATCTGATTTGCTGGACTGAGAGAAGGGAGGGGATCATCCACACACAGATGATGGCTCAGGTTTCACATGAGGAGCTTGCTGAGACACCACTGGTGAAGAAGCAGACTCAGGTTTAGTGACTTAGTCAATGTCACACAGGATATAACAGGGCTGATGTTCCTGCTCAGGTCCAGCTGGGCCACCAGTGGGATTCAGTGCAGGTCTGAAGCAGGATGGCAGCATGCCTTAGGAGAATTTCCTCTAGGTACAAATACTCATTTATTCTGTCAGCAGGTGTTTAATTCATGGCTCCTGTGAGCCATCCCCATTCCAGGTGTAGGGGCATGGTGGTGCAGAGGCTTGGTGTGTAGCTTATAGTCCACGGGGAGGCAGTCCAGTAAGAGAGACAGTGAGCGGCAGCCCCTCAGTTAAGCCTGGTGCAGGGACAGCCTGCAGACGCTCTGCTGGGGAGCTAACCCCTCAGCTGAGATCAGGACGATCCAGGGAACTTAACCAAGGGAGGAGGAGTTGAGGAGAGAGGGCTTCCAGCAGGGGCACATTGCATGCTGAGAGATCCTGTGATGAGTGTGAGAGACAAAGGACAGCCCAGTGTGAGTGGACGCTGATGGGGAGCTGACGTCATGGGAAAGAGCACTGGAAACTGTAGAATTTTTCTTTTTCTTTTCAAATAATTACAGAGCTACAGGAAGTTGCAAAGAGGACAGAGAGATCTTGCGTATGCTTTACCCGATTCCCCCAATAGTTGCATTTCATGTAGTTCTAGCACAGTAGCAAAACTGGGAGGTTGACATTGGCATAATGAGTGTGTGGAGTTCTGTGTCATTTGTCTCCATGTGTAGAGATCATGTGGCCATCATGACAATCAAGATACAGAACTGGCCAGGGGTGGTGGTGATGCCTGTAATCCTAGTACTTTGGGAGGCTGAGGTGGGAGGATTGCTTGAACTCAGGAGTTTGAGACCAGTCCGAGCAACACAATGAGGCCCTGTTTCTACCAAAAATAAAAACAATTAGCCAGGTGTGGTTGGACATGCCTATAGTCCCAGCTACTCAGGAGGCTGAGGTGTGAAAATTACTTGAGCCCAGGGGGTTGAGATTATAGTGAGCTGTGATTGTACCATGGTACTCCAGCCTGGGAACTGTCCCCTTACCACAAAGATCCCTGGTGCCGCCCCTTCACAGTTCACACCTCCCTGTCTTCACCATCTCTTGCCCTAGCTGAACCCTAACCTTTTTTCCATCTCTGTGATTTTGTCATTCCAGAATATTTTATAAATGGGATCGTGCTGTGGGTCACCTTTCGAGATGGCCTTGACACTCAGCACAATGTCCTTGCCATCCCTCTGGCTGTTGAGTTCAGTAGTTCATTCCTTTTCACTGCTGAGTGCTGTTTCATATACAGAAAAGTACACACCTCCTAAATGTGTTGGTCACTGGATTTTCACAGGGTGAACACACACACATAGCAAATACCAGTGAAGAAACAGAACAGGACCGCAATGCCAGAAGCTCACTGCTGCCTCAGGGGTCACCCTCCTGACCTCTCATGACCCATATGTTTCACTCGTGTCTGAACTTTACATATGTGGAGTCATGTGTACTTTTTTGTGGCTGATGTTCGTGGGCATTTGTGTTGTGTCCAGCTTGGAGCTTTGGCAGATAGAGCTGCTGGGAATTTTCTTGTTCCCTTGCAGTGTTTCTGTTGAGTACATACATGCTAAAGAGTGGAACCACCAGATCAGGGTAGGTGTGTCTTTAGTGTTAGATACAACCAGTTTCTCCAAATGCCACCAGTGGATGAGAGGTTCCCCAAGAGTCTTTTCAAGCCACTGCCACTGGGAGCCAGGCAAGGAACAGGTCATGTAGGGTATCTGGCAGAGCCTGGCAAGCAGTGGACGCCTGACTCGCCACCAGACCCCTCTCTCTTTCCAAGTCCACGTTGTTTTCTTTGTTGTTAGAAATTTGTATTGACCCATAAGAAACCTCTGAGTTGGTCTTTTTTTTATACATGATACATTATTTTCCATTTAAATTTTTTTAAATAGTGATACATTCACAAGGTTCAAAAGTGAAAAAGTATATAAAGATATTCCACAAAGATTCTCTTTCCTCTTCCTGTCCCTCATCTGCCTTGTTCTCACTGCTATCAGTAGTATCTATTCTTATTTCCTCCTTAGACAAAAGGTAGCATAATGTACACCGTGTTCTATGGCTTTTTTTTTTTTTACTTAATCTTGTGGCTCGAGTGTCTTTCTGTAAGTACAGAACTTCCTCATCTCTTTTTTCTTTTAAATAGCTGCAGAATAGTGTGTTTTATAGAGTTGCCAGCATTTATCTAGCTGGGCATCTACTGATGGACTTTTGGTTGTTCTCTTTGTAGTCGGACGAGGAAGGCAGCCAGGAGAAAGGAGGGGATGACGGCCAGCAGAAGTTCATTGCTCATGTCCCTGTGCCCTCGCAGCAAGAGGTAGGACCACAGCTAAGAACTGCCCGGGCACCAGGGGCTTCTCTAAAGCAGACTGCACAGAGCGCTGTAGTGGTTTTCATTGTCCTTCCTACCCATCAGGGCAGCTCAGGATCCTGACCACATGACACCTGTGGTTGTACTCATAATAGGGTGTGGGATCCAAAAAGGGCAGGACCTTCTGCTCTAGACCATTCTATTGTTCAAATTTTTCCAATGGAGGGTGTTGGGACTCTTGGAGACTTATTCTGGGTATTTAAATCGGACTCCTCAATGGACTTTTCCCATGGGGACTTCCTCCTGGCTGAGTCTGGCAGGGGTTGAAGGGCTTTGCTAAGGAGTGAGCCCTGCACTCTTAATTTCCACAGATTGAGGAGGCACTGGTGCGAAGGAAGAAAATGGAACTCCTCCAGAAGTATGCAAGCGAGACCCTGCAGGCCCAGAGTGAAGAAGCCAGAAGGCTCCTGGGGTATTAGGGCCCAGTTGGGGCTCTCCTTAGAGTTCTTCCATCCCCCAGTAGCCCTGCAAGACCCAAGGCTGCAGACAGGCAGGCCGTTGCTGTGAGGCCTCCTGCCCTTTTCTCCACCTTTCTTCCCTCTCCTTCTTATCTTGTGCTGACCCAGGGGTAGGGGTCTGTCCCTGGCCTACCTGGTAGATTTTGTACACTATTTTGCTACTGTATGGATCCATTTATTTTTTTTGTGGAGTGTATATAACAGGTTGCGAACTGGCTGCCTGTGTCTTATTTTGCCTTGCACTGTGATTTTGTGAGGAGAAGAATCAATTAGTGGCTAACATTTTAAAATGTAATTTTTCAGCTGGGCATGGTGGCTCACACCTGTAATCCCAGCACTGGGAGGCTAGGGTGAGAGAGGATCATGAGGTCAGGAGTTCTAGACCAGCCTGAACCAACATAGTGAAATCCCATCTCTAGCTAAAAATACAAAAATTAGCTGGGCGTGGTGGCGCGTGCCTGTAATCCCAGCTACTCAGGAGGCTGAGGCTCAAGAATTGCAGTGAGCGGAGATTGTGCCCCAGCACTCCAGCCTGGGTAACAGACTGAGATTCCATCTAAAACAAACCAACAAAAATGCAATTTTTCTTTCTTTTTCTTTTTAAACCTTTTTTTATTTCCTTCTCCCAAAAATGCAGTTGTTCTAAAAGACACATCTTCTCTTGAAAAATGAGTGATGTGTCAGCCCTGGGCACATACCCCACAGGCCAATGACCAAATCCCTCTTGTGTCGGGTGCTGTTCTGGGCTCTCTGTGTGCATCCCTCCACCTGCTCCACTCATTCCTCCCTGGGTGGCAGGAATTTCAGTTTGCTACTCCTGTTTTATAACCTGTTTTGCAGAGACCTATTTATAAGAAAGGGAAAACTCCATGTGTTCAGCTTTTTCCCTGGGCTGACTGCTCTAAGGTGACATTGGCCTTAAGATGTGTGGCCAGTCACTGAAGGGCAGTACTATCCTGCAGGGGAATCCCTGAAGCCCCAGCTCCAAGCGTGGCAAGGACAGGACCAGATCCCAGGAGCCTACGATGGGGGAGCTGATCCACCGTGGTCTCTGTGACCATAGCTGTAGACAGGGCTGCTTGCAATGGGCCGCACCATGGCCTGTTGAAAGCACACAGTGGACACGAGCTGATTCTAGAGCTTCCTCTGAGCTGGGGCTTAGCTCTCCAGTGGGGAACCATGGTCAGCAGCTACAGCCACTGGGCAGGATGGGTCCTGGCATCCTGCCCTCTGCAGGGTCACTGGAGTGTCCGGGAGCTCAGGGTCAGGGCCAGATGACTGTTTCCGGGGCCAGGGCTCCAGCTCAGGCTGTTTGGGAGCAGGAGCCCATCACACAGCAAAATGCCTGAGATGGTTGGTCTGCAGGGAGCAGCTCAGTCCGAGGGTGGCAGAGCCGTGTGTGGCTCTGGGTCAGGGGAGAGTGGCCAGTGCTGGGCCCTGTCTAAGGAGCCTGAGGGCCACAGGCTCTGTGGAAAGGGTCTGAGCAAGGAAGTCAGGACCTAGCGGGTAGGGAACTTGATTCAGGACATTCCCTGTGGTCACAAGGGGAGGTCCAGGCAGGACCAGGTCAGGAGGAGGCTGGGGCAGAGGCCCAGGCAGGAGGTGGTAGGCTGGGTGGGGACAGGAGTGGCAAGGGTATAGGTGAGGATGGGGAAGGGGCCCCCTTGCCTCCTGGCTTCCCTGAGGGCAGGGCTGGCCAATCCCAGCCCTCAGCTGAGCCCAGGGGCAAATGTGTGCAGGGAGGAGGGGGCTCCAGGTTGCAGCTTTGGGAGCCCTTGGAGGCAGCAAGGCAGACTCAGCTCTGGAACCCAGCACCCAGCCTGGGCCTGCAGGTGGGGGCTCAGGAGTGAACATGGTGGGGGCTCTGAGCAAGACCCTTCGGGCCCCAGCCTCAGCTTTCATACTTTGAAGTCGAGAACTGGACCTGTGCTATCTGAGTTTGCCCGGGGTCTGGGCCGTCCTGTGGTTTGCGCAGAGGTCTCAGAGGGCCCTAGGGACAGACTGACCCAGGTCTGAGCCTCTGGGGAGCACGGGGGTGGCCAGGCTGAGACAGGCCTGGTTATGGGTTTGTCCTCCAAGGGGCACATGTATACTCTTGTGCTTCCTGGTATTTAGAAGAGAGTGGGAAATTCAGACATCAGGCCTTCCTTCTCCCTGGGAAGGATGGCAGGTGCCTGGAGCCAGGCCTGTCTTGAAAGCCAAGGGCTCTGGGCCTTCCTCCTCCAGTCCCCTGTTCCAGGCCTTCAGTGCACAAAGTGCTCCCCTCCCGGGATCTCTTCAGGGCTCCCTGGGATGCAAACGGGCCGGGGATTAGGATCCCACATTTGAGGAAACAGGCTGAGAATGGAGAAGCACCCAAGTTGACATCCTCTAGGTGTCCCTGGCAGAGGCCCTTGCTACTTATCTGCACAAAGGCCCTAGAGGTGGGACAGGGTCTCAGCAGGGCTCCAGCCCTAGGCCTGGAAACATCTGGGGGTGGGGGAAGGTGGCTGGTGGGTGTGGTCATCAAGGCAACAGAACCAGTCTCAGGAGGCTTTGTTTGCTTAATAAAATCTGCTGAATGGTTTAAAAAAAAAAAATGGTTAATCAAAAAAGGCTTTGGCTCTGCTTGTGGTTTCCCGAAAAGCTACTTTTTCATAGTCACGTTTCCATCAACTTCCTTCTCTCACATTGCCTGTCCTCCTGTGTCTAAAACACACCGTCTCCCTCCTGTTTTGCTTTAAGACTAGTCACAGCATCCTCACCCAGGCCTCAGACTGTCCTCCTCCTAGACCTCCTCTCCTGCACCCTCAACTGCCTGGCCCCACCTACGCTTGGGCAATTTATAAACAAGGAAAAGACGAAATCCTTTCTCCTCGTGCCCTGCACTCACCCGGTAGTCCTGCACATGCCCACCCCATTCCCTGAAACCCTGGCAGGTTCTGGACACAGAGCTGGGGCTTCTCACCCTGCTCACTGCACAGCACTGAAAGTAGGAACCCACCTGGATGGACATCAGGCCTGGCCCAGCACCCAGCTGACTTTCAAGCAGAGGGATCTATGGGGGCAGGCAATGCCACCCAGCCCCTTCTGGCATCTCCACACTTGCTGCCTGCCTGCTCCACTCAAAAGGATGCAAAGTGTGGTGTCCGCGGAGGGCTGGCCTGGTGCTGAGTTCTGCTTCTCTGCCGCAACTCCCAGGGCTTTTAGCAGGTGCTGTAGTCTCTGAGCCTGGGTTTCCTCTCCCACAAAATGAACTGTGGGAAGGGCAGAGCTGTTTACAGTTCTCTCTAGTGGAGAAGTCTGTGAAAAACTGGTGTGTTTGAGTGGCTGGGAAATCAGGTGAGGGGCCGTGAGGGGAGGAGATGATGCTGGGAGAAGAGGAGCCTTGAATGTGTGTACATTCCTCAGAATGTACTGAACTTGCTTGAGCAGGAGATGCCTTTGTAAGATCCCTTCTAGCAGCATATTGGGTAAGGGTAGGGATTGTACTGGGAGGACTAGAAACAGACCAGGGAGGAAGCCAATCTGATTCTCTAAGGGATGGCTGGGTTTGGTCAGGGGCTAGCAGTAGAGGTGTAAGTTGGGATACCGAGGTGCTGACCCCTGTATTTTGAGTCAGATCCTCAAGCGTGAGACCAGTGCCATCAACAGAAGCAGCGAGAGTGGAGGTGCTCATTCGGCCCATATTTATGACATTTCAGGATTCTGGGAGGAGAGAATGGATGCCTGTGTTTTCTCTGGTCACCAGGTAAGTGCAGATGGGCTGTCTATGGAGGAGCCTTTCCAGTCAGCAGCCAGCACCAGCCAGAGTGCTGAAGTTTATGACTGCTGTAGCCAGTTTCTGCTTTATTCCTGGTTTTAATTTTT
>NW_016107772.1:252344-263245 GCF_001604975.1 Cebus imitator
CAACCTCCTGAGTAGCTGGGATTACAGGCATGCGCCACCATGCCCAGCTAATGTTTTGTATTTTTAGTAGAGACGGGGTTTCACCATGTTGACCAGGATGGTCTCGATCTCTTGATCTTGTGATCCACCCGCCTCGGCCTCCCAAAGTGCTGGGATTACAGGCTTGAGCCACCGTGCCCGGCCTAATTTTCTAATATTTTGTAGCAAGCACCCTTTTATTTGAAAGACACAGGGCATTGTGGTTGGCGTCTGGCCTTCATGGTGTTTTTCCACCTTTTTTTTCTGATTGAGGACACATTTTCAGCACTAGCCTTGGCATCACCACATAAAGAAAATTTGGGGCTGGGCATGGTGGTGCACACCTGTAATCCCAGCACTTTGGAAGGCCAAGGCAGAATAATCATTTGCATGAGCCCAGGAGTTCAAGACCAGCCTGGGCAACATAATGAGACCTCTTCTCTACCAAAAATTAACAAATTAGCTGGATATGACGCATGCTTGTAGTCCCAGGCCTGTGGTCTAGTATAAGAGGCTGAGTTGGGAGGTTGGCTTGAGCCTGGGAGATTTGAGGTACCAGTGAGCTGTGATTGTGCCACTGTACTCCAGCCTGGGAAATAGAGACCCTGTCTCCAAAAAAAAAAAAAAAAAAAAAGGGCCGGGTGTGGTGGCTCATGCCTATAATTCCAGCACTTTGGGAGGCTGAAGCACGCAGATCACGAGGTCAGGAGATCGAGACCATCCTGGCCAACATAGTGAAACTCTGTCTCTACTAAAATACAAATATTGGCTGGGCGTCGTGGCACGAGCCTGTAGTCCCAGCTACTTGGGAGGCTGAGGCAGGAGAATTGCCTGAACCCAGGAGATGGAGGTTGCAGTGAGCCGAGATGGTGCCACTGCACTCCAGCCTGCCGCCTGGTGACAGAGCAAGACTCTGCCTCAAAAAAAAGAAGAAAACTTGTCTGATAGTGTTGTGTTGTAGGTTTATATTTTATATTTTAATAATGGCAAGTGTAGAAAGAAAAAGATGAAAGGAGAAAGACGGAAGGAGAAAACCAGGTATGAATATCCCTCTAGCCACTTGGAGGAGGTCTGATCCAGGGAACATTTCCATTATGGGATACCCTCTTTATCATCTGAGATGACACAAACAGTTAAAATGCAATCAGCTCACCCGCCACTAGCTTTAAGAATGTTAAATTCTTGACCTATTTTAAAAAATTTGCAATATGCATTTTTTCAAATTTGGTGCATTAAATGAAACAAATATTTTTTAATTGCTCCATTTCAAATTAGCATGATTTCATTTCAAATAAAATGCCACTGCGCTACTCAGGAATTTATCACCAAAAGAGGAAATGTAGATATTAGACAGCTTTATTAAGGTATAATTTACATACTGTAAAACTCATCCTTTGTAAGTTTACATTTTAATGATTTTAATAAACTTCTGGAGTTGTGCAACCCTTACCACAAACCAGTTTTAGAATCACCCCACAAAGGCAAGGGGGTGGTGGCTGGGCTTTCTGACAAAATCTATACTCAGACTAACATGTCCCCCATGGACCCCAATCAGTTCCAGGCTAGGGCAGTGGAAAGGCCAGTTAGCTATCCAGCCACCATCCTTCCCCATACTTCATCCTGGCTCCTGGATTCCACACCACCTTGTGCTGTGGTAGCTGCTCTGAGCTGGGGGCAGGCCTTGTTTTCTGGAGTTCTGGACTTTGACCTGAGCTAGCCCCAGCATGCGGAAACTTCCATCCCATCTCCTTTTGTCTACTTCTACCCTGGAGTGGAGGTTATTTTGCTCTTGCTCTCTGCCCCCATCAGGTATACCACAGCGGGGCTCTCAATTGCTTTTCAGTGGCACTTTGGGGTTTCCTGTCTGATTTTTTTGGGTATTTCCCATGGGAGTGGAGTACAACCTTTCAGAACAAACAACCCTTCTGCCTTCTCCATGGGGTCTGCCTTTGCAGACTGCTCATTCAGTCCCTTCCTGTCTTGACTTGAAAGGTTTGCTGGGGTCCTCATGGTGGCACTGGGGGACTTGCTCTCTGTGGAGTCTCCTTCAGCTTCTGGAAGACCCTCCCCTTTTCTCCTGGATTTTTGTCTGCTTTGTCCACAGGTGCATTACAAGGCCTCAGGAGAGTGCCCGCCTGTAGTAGGCATTCACCAAATGTGCTGACTACCTGGAATTGGAGTGCCATAAGGGAGCTGCCTGGAGAGCTCAAGGGTGCTGTCAATTCCTTCCCATCTTGGGAGCTGGGAGGCCTAGTCCTATTGGATCTAGTGTAAGCTTCTTACAGGTGTTTGGATCTCCTTTCTCTGAGGGGCCCTAGTTCCCTGAGCCAACTTAGAAGCTGATCTGCCCTTCAGCAGAGTCTCTCTGTTCCTCTTCCTAGACTCATGCTTTTTGGCTGGGTCACTTTCCCAGCTGGGCCTGTAGCAGTTCTGAGCTGGGCCATCCAGCCATTTGACAGCTGCTTTGGAGATGAGAGGTCCCAGCTCCTCCTTCTGGCCTAGCTTCCCATCAAATGGGGCCCTGGGTCCTCTCCTCACAAGGATTTTGGCCTCTTCTGCAGTTTTGTAGCCAGCCTGGATTCTGGCCTTCTGTAGCCTGCTCCCTCCCTTCCCTTCTGCCCCTGGGAAGAGTGACCTCTGCCACTGCTGGGGAGGGGGACTCACTGCCTGTTCGTCAGAGTGGGCATTCAGGTGACACTGCCATGGTCGTCCCCCTCCCCGTGATCCATTCTGGAGGGGGTCATTCCAAGTCCAGGCCTGCAGGCCCAGAGCTCCCGTCATGGCCTCTGCCTATTCCTGACTGGAGGTGTGGGAGGCAGCAGGTAGGGGATCCTGGGCAGGTGGACCCGGCCTGGGTGGGGGGCAGGCAGGTAGCGCGGGACACCACCTGGGGTCCCAGATGAGGAAGGGTCCTGGTGGGCAGTGGTTTAGGGGCCAAGCGGATCCGGGGTGTGGGCGCGCCCGGGTGTTGTTCAGGAAGGGGGCATGGGTGCTGAGGGCGGGGTCTGTCTGGGGGCGGGGCTTAGGGCGGAGTCGGGTCGGGCGGAGTCGGGATTGGGCGGAGTCGGAGTCGGGGTTGAGGTAGGCCTGTGGGTGGAGTCGAGGTTGGGCCGAGGGCGGTGGGCTGAGGGGCTAGGGGCGAAGTCGAGGTTGGGCTGAGGGCAGAGTCGGGGCGGATTGAGGTAGGCCTGAGGGCGGAGTCGGGGTGCGCTGAGGTGGGCCTGAGGGCGGAGTCTGGGGGCGGGGACGTAGGCGGAACCGAGGTCGGGCTGAGGTGGGCCGGAGGGTTGGGCCCGGGGGAAGGAGTGGGTGCCGGGCTGAGTGGGGAGCCGGGGTGGGGCGGAGTCCCGGACAGGCTGGGGCGGGCCTACAGGCCGGACTGGCCTGGCGCGGAGCTTAGGGCCGGCCGGAGTTTTGCGGAGGGCCGGGTTTGGCGGGTCCGGGGCGGAGCCGAACCCGCGGAGCTCCGGGGTCGGGCGTGGCCGAGCCGAGCAGGGGCGGGACCCAGCCAGGGTGGGGCGGGGCCGAGGCCGAGGCAGGCGGTCGGCTGCGCCGGAGGTTCAGGTGTTGCGGCTGCTCCACGTAGCCTAGCGGCCCGCAGGCTGGAGCGAGTGAAGCTTGCCCCGCGGCTTGCGTGAGCTCAGACCGGTCCCAGCGTCCAGAGCGCCTGTCCTTCGGCTCCCTCTAGGCCATGGCGGGGCCGGGCCCGGGCCCCGGAGACCCAGACGAGCAGTACGATTTCCTGTTCAAGCTGGTGCTGGTGGGCGACGCGAGCGTGGGGAAGACGTGCGTGGTGCAGCGCTTCAAGACCGGCGCCTTCTCGGAGCGCCAGGGAAGCACCATCGGCGTCGACTTCACGATGAAGACGCTGGAGATCCAGGGCAAGCGGGTCAAGGTGGGAGGCCGGCCAGGGCCCCTGGAAGGCGCTCTCTTGGCGGGCGGGGCGGGGGCAGCGGAGCCCCAGGCCTCCGCGAGCGCCCCCGGTGTCCGTCCGAGGTTTCCTTGGCTTCTCTTTTTCCTTTCTCGGATCAGAGCAATCCTGGGCCCCGGGGTCTGGGCCGGGTTCGAGTCCTCAAAGCGCAGGCCTTGGGTTGCAGATAGGGGTGAGGGAGTGTGGAGGAGGCGGCCCTGCCCTCTGGAGCTCACACTTTGGGGGTACTGTGCTCCAAAGTAACTTTAGCCTTTGGGAGGCAGGGGGTTAGACTCCCCTGCTCCAGGTACTAGCGGAGCGCATCGGAGTGCGGAGACCAGACGTCCCCCCTCCCCCCACCGCGGTGGCAGCCCTCAGCTCGGCTCACCGGCGGGGCACTCAGCCAGAGAACTGCACCCCCTAAGGACTAGGAGCGATCAGGAAGTAGTTGCTTCTAGCACCGGAGGGCCAAAACTTTTTGTCAGAATTTCCGGCCTGGCCACGCCTCCCTGCAGTCTCTTTGTGGACCTGGTGGTGGAACTTTACTCCACTAAGGCCAGCCCCAGTTCCCTCCCCTAGCTAGAGTTTGATAGAAACTGAAAACTTCACAGATACCGGAAGGTGGGGGAGAGGATCAAGCTTTGGCAATGGCTCCTAATAAAAACAGCAGGATGTGGTTGCCACAGTGTCCTGGCAGTGGTTTGATAAATATTTGTAATGAATGAAATCAGAGCTTCTTAACCTAGGTATCAGTACTCCCTAATCAACTAGGAGATCCTGGACTGAAGGCACTCAGTAACTTTTTTGAACCGCACTGTACAGCAATCTTTGGTTGCTTTCATGGTTTGGAGTCCCCATGATCTTTAGGACACCTTTCGGAGCACAGGGACCAGACGATCTCTGCCAGGGAGATGGGAGTCACTTGAGCCTTGCTGCTGCTGGGCTCTGCCTCTCAGAGTGGCTCTAGGCCTGCTCCTTGTTGCCTTTGGCTAGGCCACGTAGCTCTTTGTCTTTGTTTCTGTAAAATTGGGATAATTTCTGGGTGTTGCCTCCCTCTTGCCCTACGATGGAGAAAAAAGTAAGCCAACAGCCTTTATGTGACCACAGTGCCTCTCAGATGTGACAACGAAGCAGAAACTGCTGCCTGAGGGTTTTTTTTTTTTTTTTTTTTTTTTTTTAAATAGTCTTCTGGGGTCTGTGTTTTGGTCTCCGTGGATGGAAAAGAGCAAGGTGCAGAAGGCAGCTTTGAGTCACTTGGGACCACCCTTTTGGAGCAAGTAGCCAGGGAAAGGCTGGAGTGGGTGTAGTGTTCATTAATGAGTGTGTGCCCAGTGATGATGCCAGCAGCTGCAGGGAAAGGGGAGTGCGAAAATACAGGCCAAAGAGCAGTGGTGTCCTCACAAGCTGTAGTGCTGTGCCCAGAGCGTTTGTGGTGGCCCAATGCTGACGGTGGTCAGGGAGCGGACAGGGTTCCTGTTTACCTGTCGAGATAACAACCTGTGCCCCAGCAGACCTCCCGGTTTACTGTGCACAGTGCAATGCAGGGCTGGGCAGCTCGTTATTTCCTTTCTTTATGGTTGCCTCCAGGTTGTCCTTCCTAGGAGGCAGCCTGTGTGCGGGGATGCAGAAGAGCTGTGTAGCTGTGGTAAAACCTCTCCAAGTTATAGCTGCTGCCCTTCTTGAGAGGCTGTTGGGAGCCAAATAGGTTACAGGTGCATTCTCCGCTGACTGGTGGGAATTCTTAGCCCCACTCACACAGGATGGAGCCTGGGCTCACAGCTAAGAAGTGACAGGTGGGAATATTTTTTCCAGTTTTTCTGACTCCAAAGCAGGAGCAGTTTTCCCCCCACAGCCAACAAACAGCTTTTCAGAATCACATTGCCTGGAGTGGGGAAGCCTCTGGCAGTTGTTTACCTCCTCATTTTGCAGTCAGGAAAACCTGAAGTCTAGCTCACTCCAGAGGCTCCAAATTAAAGCTGGGCAGCTGTGAACCTGAGGGAACACTGTCCTTCGAGTCAGGATTCCTGGGGTCCACTGCCTCAGCAGGAGCAAGCTGTTTTCCCTCCTCCATCTGCAAAGTGCCTCTGAGTAGTCTTTTGGCAGTGTGATTTTTAAGTTTTTTGAGGTCTAATTTACACACAGTAAACCATTACCACTTGAGGTGCACAGGTCTATAAACTTGACAGACATACACAGACATGCAACCACATCACAACCAAGATCAAGAATTTTTCCACCAACCCAGAAAGTTCCTTTTGTTCCTTTGTAGTCAGTTTCTTTCGCCCCATCCTCTGGCAACCCCCGATCTGTTTTTTGTCCCTGTACTTTCAGCAGTGTGATTTTAACTGAAACCCTTGATGAACCAGAGTTTATTGTTGTTTTTTTCTTTGAAAAGCAAGTGCACATCAGGGATTTAGTTTAAATCCTTCCCAGGATCTCGACATGGTGGTTCATGCCTGTAATCCCAGCACTTTGGGAGGCTGAGGCAGGAAGATTGCTTGATGCCAGCAGTTTGAGATGCGCCTGACCAGCATAGTGAGACTCAGTATCTGTTATAAAATAAAATAAAATAAAATAAACCTTCCCAGGGCCTGTCCTGGAAGTCTGGGATGCTTGTCTAACAAGCATCCAGTCTTATCTCCTAGAGTTTTCCCTGTGATTCTTTACAATGATGCTGGGTTTTATTAGAGCTTGAGGAAGCTTAGAGATGGATCACCTGGTGATTTTCCAGCTCTTCTGAGCTTGGAGGTACCAAAAGGTAAGGAGAAAGGCCAAGAGGGCAGAGAGAGGGTCAGAGGGCTTTAACTAGCTTCCCAACCAGTCAGAGCAGTACCTTTATCTAGTTGTATATTGAAGTTCTACTTGTTATTTGAGTAAAGAGTTTTGCTGCTATAAAAATAAAACATTTGAGAATCACACATTTAATCAAATTATTTCTGTAGCTACTTCCCATTACAGCCAGAATAACCTCCAGACACCTTCCCCAAAGAGATGGACCTCTGGAAGGAGACGAAGTTGGAGAGGCAGACAGAGGCCCATCTCTACCCTTTACCGCCTGATCTCTAGCCTCACTAGTCCTTCAACATGCCGGGCTCACCCCTGCCTCGGGACCTTTGTATCTGATCCCCTGCCCATCATACTTTGCCTCTAGATCTCCATGTAACTGCTGCATCTTCTGAGAGGCTTTCCCTGACCTCCCAGGTCCTCTATTCTGTAACTGTATTGTTTTCTGGTTGTAACCCTTACCAGAGCTTCAAATTAACTGTTTTTTTTTTTGTCTCCCCCTTTAGAAGGTAAGCTCTTTGAAGACACAGGGATCCAGTGGGCCAGTGTTAAACATATGGTGTCCAATATGTGCCTGTTAATTGGTTTCTTTATAGAGAAGAAGCTGAGGCCAAGGTCACTTACAAGTCTGTGGCAAAATCCAGGGTTTGGCTGGCTCCTAAGCCCAGTCCTCATTTTCACACTTGACCACCCTTCTGATTTGCTCTGAGTTCGTAAAGATGACCCTGAGATTCATTCTCTGAGTGAATGGATCTAATAAAAATGCCATTGTGGTCATTGTACTCACTGAGGGAAGAATGTGGAATGGGGCATTTTAGAAAGATTTGGTTTGACAGTTGAAGAGTTTTAGGGTATTTATCAGTTATTAACAAGAATGTGTAGATATACCCAACAGCTCACAGATGATGCTGTACGAGTCAGTAAGGGTTTGTATGTGGTGGTCATTTTCAGTGTTCTTGTGGATGCATTTGGCTCTAGCTATGAGAACGGGACTTAGAAAGTGAGTCTGAGTGCTGCTTCTCTTACATACTATGGAGTCTCTGACAGAGAGCACTGGACTAGGAGTCTGAAGAATCTGGGTCTTCAACCCTACCACAATCTTGGGCAATTATTTTTTTTCTCCTTGGAGCCTCTGACTTCCTCATCTGTGAAATGGGACTAATAATCTTTGCTCTGCCTCCTTCTTAGGGTTGTTGGAAAACTTTGGACATGCTTAAAATAGTTTAAAGTTACCTTATTTTTGAATAGCTAAACCATTCATATGGTTCAAATTTCAAAATTTTAAAAACTTCAAAGAGTATGCAGTGAAGTCTCCCTTCTGTGTTTGTCCTATAAGCCACCCAGTGTCCTCTAAGAAGAACCCATTACTGCAACCCATTTCTTATTTAAAAACAAAGATTTATAAATATAAACATAGTAAATATAAATAAATATAACAAATATAAATATATATATTATTATTGCTGCAGTTACTGTTTTCCTCCTAGATGAGACAGATTAGGTCTGAATTTGCCCCTCCCCCACACCACTCCTCCCCACCTCAGTGTCCTCAGGAAATCTCAGCTGGCTCTAAATCCTTAAAACATTCTGAAGCTCCTCCACTCACTCTTATCTGGGACAACACAAAGGCCTGTTATGTAAACTCATTTTTGCAGATCACTAGACACACAGGCCTCAGGTCCGGCACAGGGGTCAGCCTTGTGGAACTGTACCCCTCTATTCACCTCTCTCTCAGGCTCGCTGTCTGCTCTCTGGAGATGCTGCCAGATCTCTCCTTCAGAGAGGTAAAGTCTGTGCCCTTGGGCCTGGACCTCCAGATTTCAGGACCTTTTTGGCCTTGGCTCTCAAGCTTCCCTTAGCCCTAGGAGTCATCTTTGTTTTTGTAGCTGTTCCTGGCACTTCAAAAAGAGAGGGCGGGGCAGGATAAGAGGAAATGGTTTCTGGTTAAAGTTTGCATTCTCAGTCCTTCCAATCAAGAGTCTAGTTCTGCTCATCTGTTTTTTTTCCTATTTGGGTAAAGTCTGTTTGACTTTTCAGTTTTCATCAGAAATAGCAAAAGGACTGTTAGATAAGAAAGAAGTTCTAGGTCATGCTGATTGTCTGAAGAAATCTGTTCTTGATGCCAGGGACAGCCATCCTAATTGCAAAATAAACCTTGCCGCTGGAGGTTTCTTAGACCCCTGAGGCAGCGTGTATGGTGGAGAGATACTGGAAAGAGGGCCAGCTTTAGAGTTGTACACTACTAGCTCGGCTTTGCCACATGTATCAGTAGTCCTCCCTTATCCTCAGTGGATATGTTCCAAGACCCCAGTGCCTGAAACCTTGGATGGTACCGAACGCTATACAGACTGTGTTTTATCTTATACATACATCCCTGTGATTAAGTTTAATTTATGAGTTAGGCACAGGAAGAGATTAACAACAATAATTAATAACAAAATAGAACAGTTATAACAGTATGCCAGCATCGCTACTTCTGTGATTTCTGGCCATTAGTAAGTAAAATAAGGATTCTTTGGACGCAAGCACTGTGATACCACTACATGGCTACTAAGTGATCAATGGGTGAATATACACTGGACAAAGGGATGATTCACATCCCAGATGGGATGGAGCAGGATGGTGTGAGATTTCATCATGCTACTCAGAATGATGTGCAATTGAAAACTTATGTATTATTTCTAGACTCTTCCATTTAATATTTTTGTTTTTTGAGAGAGAGTCTTGCTCTGTCATCCAGGCAGGAGTGCAGTGGTGTGATCTCGGCTCACTGGAACCTCCGCCTCCCAGATTCAAGAGATTCTCCTACCTCAGCTTCCCAAGTGGCTGGGATTACAGGTGCCCACCACCACACCCAGCTAATACTTGTATTTTTTGGTAGAGATGGGGTTTCACCATGTTGGCCAGGCTGGTCTCAAACTCCTGACCTCAAGTGATCCACCCATCTGGGCCTCCCAAAGTGCTGGGATTACAGGTGTGAGCCACTGTGCCCAGCCTACTTCATATTTTTATTTTTTATTTTTTGAGACAGAGTTTTGCTCTTGTTGCCCAGATTGGAGTGCAATGGCATGACCTCGGCTCACTGCAACCTCCACCTTCTGGGTTCAAGTGATTCTCTTGCCTCGGCCGCCTGAGTATCTGGGATTACAGGCATATACCACTATGCCCCACTAATTTTGTATGTATGTATTTATTTATTTTGACAGAGTCTCACTCTGTTGCCCAGGCTGGAGTGCAGTGGTGTGATGTCGGCTCACTGCAACCTCTGCCTACCAGGTTCAAGCAATTCTGCCTCAGCCTCCCAAGCAGCTGGGATTACAGGCGTCTGCCACCATACCCAGCTAATTTTTTCGTATTTTTAGTAAAGACGGGGTTTTGCCATGTTGGCTGGCTGGTCTCGAACTCCTGACCTCAGGTGATCCGCCCACCTAAGCCTCCCAAAGTGTTGGGATGACAGGCATGAGCCACCACACCTGGTCCTACTTAATATTTTTAGAGCCAAGTTGATGGCAGGTAGCTGAAACCTTGGAAAGTGAAACCACTGATAAGTGGGGGATACTGTACCATAGGCATGTAACTTCACCTCTTCAAAACTGTCTTACCTGCAAAACCCTTGCCCTTAAGGATCTGGCCCGTAGTGGATCATTCACAGATGGGAACTGATATTGGTATGTGGTTGCCTGATGAGAGAAATTGGCATGGGGGGACGGGTGTCAGGAAGCTTGGTTTCTCAGCCTAGTTGCCCAGCTGACTGTAAGCAAGTCAATTCATTGACCTCTTGTCCTATCAGTAAAGTGATGGTTGGTGGAAGCTGTTGGAGTATGCCTTCTGAGGTGATGTTTCTTTAAGGGTCAAGGTGCATTTTGATTGGAGAGACCTAAAAACCTGGCATTCAGCTAATAGCACGAGGGCTCGGAGTCATTTCTCTTCCTTGCATCAGTTTCCTTGCTGTTGCATGAGGAAGTGGGACTGGGTGATCTCAGAAGCCTCTCCAGGCTCTGTTATTCTTTGAAAAAAGGTCCTTGTCATCTCAAGCCAGGTAACCTCCATGCCCACCGTTTTTATGGCTATGGAGTATAAATGTTGGGTATTTTTTTTTTTTGAGACGGAGTTTCGCTCTTGTTACCCAGGCTGGAGTGCAATGGCGCCATCTCGGCTCACCGCAACCTCCGCCTCCTGGGTTCAGGCA
>NW_016107772.1:263275-277757 GCF_001604975.1 Cebus imitator
TCCTGGGTTCAGGCAGTTCTCCTGCCTCAGCCTCCTGAGTAGCTGGGATTACAGGCACGCGCCACCATGCCCAGCTAATTTTTTTGTAGTTTTAGTAGAGACGGGGTTTCATCATGTTGACCAGGATGGTCTCGATCTCTTGAACTCGTGATCCACCCGCCTCGGCCTCCCAAAGTGCTGGGATTACAGGCTTGAGCCACCGCGCCCGGCCCCTAATGTTGGGTATTTTTAAAATTAAAAAATTCTGTTTACAATTTCCAATTAAAACCTTTGATTTTTTTTTTTTTTGTAGACAGGATCTCACTCTGGTTGCCCAGGCTGGAGTACAGTGGCACGATCTCAGCTCACTGCAATCTCTGCCTCTTAGGCTCAGGTGATTCTCCCACCTTAGCCTCCTGAGTAGCTGGAACTACAGGGCATGCACCACCATGCCCAGCTTATTTTTTGTATTTTTGTTAGAGATGGGGTTTCGCACTGTTGCCCAGGCTGATCTCGAACTCAAGCAATCCACTGTTTCAGCTTCTCAGAGTGCTAGGATTACAGGTGTGAGCCACTGAGCCTGGCCTTCTTTTTGGCTTTTAACTATGTGTGGATTCCTAAATAGTAGATGATTTTGTGTAAAAAAAAAAAAAAAAAAAAAATGGATCTCAGTGTCAGAATAAACTTCACTTTGTTAGTTAGGCATTTTTTAAAAAATGTATTTATTTTTATTTTTATTCCTTTCTTTCCTGTTCTGTAGTTAGGCATTGTTAATATCTGTCATGTTTATTTTTTTCAATACACCCAGTAAGAATGAGACTGTCATGTTTATGCAAAACAGAATCTATTTTATGAAATAGGTGAAAATTCTATGAAATACATATAAAATCTCTTAGAAAAAAATAAATTTTATTATTGAAATCTCAAGGCAAATACTTCAGTATAAATTCTGACCCTACAGTTTTCTTTATTTTTTCCCCCCAGATTAAGCCCTTAACACATGTTGGCTGCATGAATGGGAAAATGAGGAGCAGGAGCAACGTCTGATGGGAGGGTCCCTGCTGGATCCCACGGTTGGCAGCACAGGTCTCTCTCTTTTTTTTTTTTTTTGAGACAGAGTCTCTCTGTCACCCAGGCGGAGTGCAGTGGTGCAATATCAGCTCATTGCAACTTCGGCTTCCAGAATCAAGCAGTTCTCCTGCCTCAGCCTCCTGAGCAGCTGGGACCACAGGTGCACACCACTACGCCTGGCTAATTTTTATATTTTTAGTAGAGATGAGGTTTCACCATGTTGGCCAGGCTGGTCTCAAACTCCTGACCTTAAGCGATCTGCCCACCTCAGGCTCCCAAAGGTGTTGGAATTACAGACATGAGCCACCATGCCCAGCCATGGACTCTTAAAGCTCTACTAGAAGAGTTTAGGAAAGGACTGGAGGGCACCCTGCACATTTTAACAGAACACATGGAGGGAAAGTGCATGTGAAGTGAAAAAAGAAGACCTAGGAATTTGGGGAGTCCCCTCCCCCTGGGAAGGCCCATGGTGATGGGTGGAAGCTGAGGTGTGTCCAGAGAGGCTTGGGGCCAGTTTGTTGTACATTTGTGGTCCATGTGCATACGTCAACAGATTGATGCTTTGCTTTCCCTGAATTATCTTATCTGACTATCCTGTCTAAAGTAGCACTCGCCCAATTTCCTTAAAAAAAAATCTTTCCAATATTGAGATATAATCCACATACGATAAAAATTCCCCCACTTAAAAGTGTGCAATTCAGTGTCATTTTTTTCTTAATATACCCACAGAGTTGTGCAGTCATCACCACAGTTGATTTTAGGATATTTTCATCACCCCAAAAGAAACCTCATCCCCACAAGGAGACACTCTCACTTCTTGATCCCCTCAGCCCCTGGCAACCACTCAGCTACTTTCTCTCACTGTAGGTTTGCCTATTTTAGACATTATGCATAAGTGGGACTGTGCAGAATGTTTTCAACATTATGCCCTTACTTGCCTTATTTTGTTTTTTCATCCTAGTACTTTGCATTGCCCCAAGTCATACTTCACTTGTTTGTTACTGTTTGCCTCCTTCCACCCCCAGGCACTAGCACTGTTGGGCATGGACTTTGTCTTAGGCATCAAATCACTTGGCACAGTGTACTTTACCTTTTGGCTGCTGAATGAATGAAGGAAGGCAGGAAGGAAGCACACTCTTTCCCCATTTACCCAGCTACTTCTTGGGTTGCTTTTGTTGAATTGATCAGTTCTCTTCCATGTTGCCTTCTAGTAAGTTGGAAATATACGTACTATTTCTACCCATTGTATTAAGTTTTAAATTCATGTTTAAATATCTAGAATTAGGATCTTTTTTTTCACCTAAAGAAGACAATAAAGAGAAGAACCTCCATAATCCCAACACTTTGGGAGGCAGAGGTGGGTAGATTGCTTCAGCCCAGGAGTTTGAGATTAGCCTGGGCAGCATAGGGAGACCGTGTCTCTACAAAAAAAAAAAAATTAGCAAGGTGTGGTATTGTGGGTTTGTAGTCCCAGCTACTCAGGAAACTGAGGTGGGAGAATCATTTGAGCCCAAGAGGTCGAGACTGCAGTGAGCCATGATCACACAACACCACACTGCACTCCAGCCTAGGGGACATAGTGAGACCCTGTCTCAAAAAAAAAAAAGAAAAAGACAAGAACCAAGCACACTTTTACTTTCTCCTCATTGCCCATTCCAATTTTTTTTTTTTTTTTTTTACATTATGCACCAACAGTTATTTAGATTTAATTCTAAGTTTTATTTTTAAATGCACTATTCTTTATTTCTTTGATTCATTTTAGTTTTGTCTGAATTTTTTTCTCAGATGATTCTTACAGAAAAAGTCTGTAGTTTATCAACTTTCAGTAACCACATATCCAATATTATTTTTCCATCACTTAAATGTTAGCTTGGCTAGATATAGAAATTTAAGTACAAAATAATCTTCCTGAGAACTCTTACTGAACTAAAGATAGGGATATGATCTGAGAAATGTGTCGTTAGGCCAGTTCATCATGTGCCCATTGTAGAGTGTCCTTACACACCCTAGATGGCATAGCCTCCTACACACCTAGGCTATATGGAATGGCCTATTGCTCCTAAGCTGCAAACCTGTACTGAGCACCGTAGACAGTTATAACGCCATGGCAAGTATTTGTGGATCTAAAGTAAACATAGAAAAGAGGCAGTAAAAAGACAGTCTAAAAGCTAAAAATTGGAATATTTGTATGGGGCCCTAACCATGAATGGAGCGTGCAGGACTGGAAGTTGCTCTGAGTGAGCGAAGGAGTGCAGAGGAGTGACTGAAGGCCTAGGGCATGACTGTGCTCTACCGTAGACTTCATAAACACTGGACATTTAGGCTACAGTAAGTTTATTGAAAATTTTTCTTTCTTCGATAATAAATTAACCTTAGCTTACTGTAGCTTTCTTTTACTTTATAAACTTTTTTTTTCTTTTTAAAAATTTTTTTTATTTTTGAGATGGAGTCTTGCTCTTGTTGCCTAGGCTGGAGTGCAATGGTGCAATCTCAGCTCACCACAAACTCCACCTCCCAGGTTCAAGCGATTTTCCTGCCTCAGCCTCCTGAGTAGCTGGGATTATAAGCACCTGCCACCACACCTGGCTAATTTTTGTATTTTTAGTAGAGATGGGGTTTCACCATATTGGCCAGACTGGCCTCAGGCGACCTGGCCTTGGCCTCCCAAAGTGCTGGGATTACAGGTATGAACCACAGGCCTGGTCCTTTTTTCTTTATAAACCCTTAAACCAGGGATGTCCAATCTTTTGGCTTCCCTGGGCTGCACTGGAAGAATTGTTTTGGGCCACACATAAAATATGCTAACAATAGCTGATGAGCTTAGAAAAAAAAAATCTCACAATGTTTTAAGAAAGTTTATGAATTTGTGTTGTGCTGCATTTAAAACTGTTGTGGGCCACATGTAGCCCATGGGCCACAGGTTGGACAAGCTTGCGTTAAACTGTTTTTTAATTTTTTTCATAGCCAGCAATGTTTTAAACTTTTGACTGTTTTGTAATAACACTTAGATTAAAACACACATTGTACAAATGTATAAACATATATATTTTTATATCTATTATATAAGTTTATTTAAAAACCATTTATTGATTGTACCTTTTTATTGAAAACTAAGACAAACACACACATTAGCCTAAGCCTGCACAGGGTCAGGATTCTGTTGTTCTCCTCCACATCCTGTCCGACCACTGAAAGGTCTCCAGGGGCAGTAACCCGCATGGAGCTGTGACCTCCTGTGATGATGTTGCCCTCATCTGGATGCCTCCTGAAGGGCCTGCCTGAGGCTCTTGTTGCCGAGGAGGTTTGTTTCTGCCAAGTTCATGAATAATGTGTTGGGAGCCACCAACACATATCAGCCTAATGCTGCGGCTGATGTGAAGTCTGATAACTAATTGAATTATTATTTGCTTCTTGTTAACTCATTTTTTACTTTTGAAAATATTTAGGGTTTTAAAAAAATTACTTCTGGTGTTCTGAAGTCTTACCACAGCCTGTCTAGATGTGGGATATTTTTTTCATTCATCCTGCTCTGAACCTGGTAAATATAGCCAATGTGAAAATTCCTGTGTTTCTAGCCCTCTAGAGAATTTTCTTTTCCTTTCTTTTTTTTTTTAATGGAATCTCACTCTGTTGCCCAGCTAGAGTGCAGTGGCACGTTCTCCGCTCACTGCAACTTCCGCCTCCTTCAAGTGATTCTCCTGCCTCAGCCTCCTATCTGGGACTACAGGTGTGTGCCACCATGCCCAGCTAATTTTTTGTATGTTTTAGTAGAGATGGGGTTTCACTGTGTTAGCCAGGATGGTCTCGATTTCCTGACCTCATGATCCGCCCACCTCAGCCTCCCAGAGTGCTGGGATTACAGGTGTGAGCCACAGCGCCTGGTGAGAATTTTCTTATTTCTTTGATTAGCTTCTTCTTGTCATCTCTCTGTTCTCTTTTCTGGAGGTTGTCCTCCAGGTCTCTTTCCTTTCCCCTGTCTTTTTTTTTTTTTTTTTAGACGGAGTCTCGCTCTGTTGCCCAGGGTGGAGTACAGTGGCACAATGTGAGCTCACTGCAACCTCCACCTCCTGGGTTCAAGCAATTCTCCTGTCTCAGCCTCCCGAGTAGCTGGGACTACAGGCACACCACAACACCCAGCTAATTTTTATATTTTTAGTAGAGACGGGGTTTCACCATGTTGGCCGGAATGGTCTCAATCTCTTGACCTCATGATCTGCCTGCCTCTGCTTCTCAAAGTACTGAAATTACAGGTATGAGTCACCATGCTGGCCCTAATTTTTGTATTTTTAGTAAAGACAGGGTTTCACCATGTTGGCTAGGCTGATCTCAAACTCCTGACTTCAGGGGATCCACCTGCCTCAACCTCCTAAAGTACTGAGATTATAGGCATGAGCCACCATGCCTGGCCATAATAAATGTTTTTAAAATTTTGAAAGTAAGTTGTAGACATCATACTTCACCCTTGAATACCTTAACATGCAACTTTAAGAATAAGGATTATAGGCCGGGCACGGTGGCTCAAGCCTGTAATCCCAGCACTGTGGGAGGCCGAGGCGGGTGGATCACGAGGTCAAGAGATCGAGACCATCCTGGTCAACATGGTGAAACCCCGTCTCTACTAAAAAAATACAAAAAATTAGCTGGGCATGGTGGCACGTGCCTGTAATCCCAGCGACTCAGAAGGCTGGGGCAGGAGAATTGCCTGAACCCGGGAGGCGGAGGTTGCGGTGAGCCAGGATCGCGCCATTGCACTCCAGCCTGGGTAACAAGAGTGAAACTCCGTCTCAAAAAAAAAAAAAAAAAGAATAAGGATTATAAAAAGCACAATACTCATGACACGCCTAAGCAAATTAGTATTTTCATGATAGCATCTCCTGTCTAGTCCATTTTTAAGTTTCCCCAACTTGGCTGGGTGCAGTGGCTCACACCTATAATCCCAGCATGGGTGGCCAAGGTGAGGGATAGTGTGAACCCAGGAGTTTAAGACCAGCTTGGGGAACATGGTGAAACCCTGTCTCTACTAAAAATACAAATATAAAAACTAGCCAGGTGTAATGGTATCTGTCTGTAGTCCCAGCTACTCAGGAGGCTGAAGTAGGAGGATTACCTGAACCCAGGAGGTCAAGGCTGCAATGAGCTGTGATTGCACCACTGCCCTCCAACCTGGGGGACAGAAGGAGACCCTATCTCAAACCCCACAAAAGTTCACAGACTCCCCTTGAAATGTCTTTTGTGGTGTTCCCGCCTTGCCCCCACCTGGAGTCCAGTATGGGTCCATGCTTTGCATTTGGTTTTGTGCCTCTTCAGTCTCTTAGCCAGAGCAATACCTCCTTTTTTTAATGACATTGATTTTTTAAAAATTAATTTACAGATCAGTACAAGCCAGGGTTTTTTTTAAATTTATTTTTATTATTTTTATTATTTTTTTAAAGATGGGGTTTCACCATGTTGGTCAGGCTAGTCTTGAACTCCTAACCTCAGGTGATCCGCCCGCCTTGGCCTCCAAAGTGCTTGGATTACAGGTGTGAGCCACCACGCCCGGCCTTTTTTTTTCTTTTTTCTTTTTTTTTTGGTAAGAGTTACCTTCTAGTTTTTTCTCATGGTTTCCTTGTGGTGTCTTTTTATTTGTTTCTTTATTCCTCATATTTCCTATAAGCTGATAGTATAGGGACTCGATGAGCCTCAAGTTAAACCATTCTGGCAAGAATGAGTCCTAGGGGATGTTGTGGGCTTCATCTGGCAACACGGGATGCAGCCCCCGATGCCAGGTTGCCTACTAGTAATGGGGCCTGTTTGATCACATGGTTAGGGTGGTGTTTGCCAGCTTTCTCCATTTCTGTCAATTTCTTCTCTCTCTTTTTTTTGTCTTTCTGATATGGAGTCTTGCTCTGTTGCCCAGGCTGGAGTGCAGTGACACGAGAGGCTTACTGCAACCTCTGCCTCCCGGGTTTAAGCGATTCTCCTGTCTAAGCCTCTCGAGTAGCTGGGACCACCACGCCCAGCTAATTTTTATATTTTTAGTAGAGATGGAGTTTCACCATATTGGTCAGGCTGGTCTCAAACTCCTGACCTCAGATGATCTGCCCACCTCAGCCTCCCAAAGTGCTGGGATTACAGGTGTGAGCCACTGCGCCCGATCCATTTCTGCTGATTTCTAAAGATTCCTCTTTGCTCTTTTGAATTGTTTCTTGATCACTTAAGAGCCACAGCCTTCCGTCTGGAGCAACAGACAAGTTGAAATGGGCTCAAAGGGAAGAATGGTTGAAACCTGGAAGGTGGTGCTCTGTCGAGCTTTATGGTTATTGGCTAGGAATTACCCATCTAACACCCTGTACGTAAAGTACGTAGCATGGCAACTTGTGCATGGTTTGCTCATTCCTTAGGTATCTCCTCTCTCCCAGTCACTGTTCTAGGTACCTGAGAGAAAAAAGTAAGAGGCAGTCTCTGTTTGGGGACTCACCTCTGGTGGAGAAAATATATGTAGACAGGTAATTAGCTTGCGATGCTATTAATGCCGTGGATGTAGTGACTCAGACTTCTTAACCAAGAGCTGGACCACATGGCTTGACAAGTACCCATCTTTCACCTCCACATTGTGGCGACAGCCGGCCAAACACACAGTCAAGGCTGTTCCCGGAAGGCAGGGCCATGTGGCTGCCGTGGCTGTCCTAGGGAGGTGTGCTGAGTGCTGCAGAGCTTGGTTGGGGGCTGTAATCCACACTCCTCAGGGCCACAGAGCTGTGAGGGGGAGGGAAGTCCTGGAAGATGCGTGACAGATTCCTAAGGAGGAGAGATGGGCAGGGCTTTGAACTCCATGGCTGCCTCTGTGCAGAGCTGTGGTCCTGGGAGGGAGGAGTGTGATGTTTGTCCAAGCTGCATGCAGCTAGAGAATGGTGGCAGATGAGAGCATGGCAAGTACAGGGGCCTGCCTGGTGGCACTGGCAGGTTATGGGCCTGGTGGATGCAGGCCGTGAAATGGCCAGCTGGACCTGGGAGCCCAGGGAGGAAGGTTTACTCTAGAGTTGATGTCATGACCGAGTGGCATGGAGGGTGAGGGTGAGGGACACTTGGGGCCAATCTGGGCCATCGTCACATGACCAAAATAGCAGGGAACTGGAGGGATGGTTTGAGGGTTGGGGCCGTTCAGTGTGGGCCATAGAACATCTGAGTCTCTTGTGCCCAGAGCCTTCCAGCTGAGGAATTTGGGGAAAAGAGGTATGGGGTTTATGGGAATTCTAGTGGAGGCTGTGAGGGCTCTGAGAAGGCTGTCTACCAGGGATGCTGGCACTTGCAGTCCTGACTTTGAGGATACTGTCTTTCCTTGCTGAAACCCCTTCCTGATGGGCCTTTTCACCACCAGGGGCTTATGGTGTCCCCATTTATCACTGCCCACCTCCCCCCCGACCAAGCGATGCCCACTGCAAGCTCCTGCATGCTGCTTTGGTTTCCTTATTACCCCAGCTAACCCCCTGGTGCTGAAAGGAGCCTGTGAGTGAATGAGGTGTTTGGGTCATAGCAGGCTGGTTGCGGATGCCCTTAGCTTCCTGCGAGGAAGAGGAATACCTGGAAAAGGTGGCACTTAGCAAGTGGATCAGGCAGGATTTGTTGGCCAGAGGCAAGGGTCCTTTCCCATAGTGCCCTTTCTTCCCATCCAAGCTATTCAGGAAAGGGTTTGATTCCTGTAGGAGGTGCCAGTGGCAGGAGCAGTTTTTATGTGCTTGTGGAGGAGTCATGTGCATGGTGAAGGACACCAGGCATGAGAGTCGGGCAGACCTCTGCCGACACTTGATTCCTGTGACTCCTCAGACATAAGGAGTAATGAGACCGACCTTCTAGGGTTGTTGTGGGATGAAGTGACCTGACACACAGGGAGCACTGACAGTGCCAGGCACCCACAGAATTCTGCCTTCCTGGCTTTCAGGGCCCCTGACCCCTTGCTTTCACCAGTCCTGCAAAACATGGTGGGTTACTGTGCTTCCTGGGCGAATGGGGAGGAAACTCAGACTATAAGAAGCCGATGGGGCTGTCCCTCATCACACAGGTGGTGGAGCAGAACAGGAATGCACATCCGGGATTTTATTTCATTCTGCATTGCCACTAAGCCTCCCAGGGAGAGCTGCATTGTAACAAGGGACAAAGAAAGCCATTTCTCATGCTGGACCTTGTGGCACCCACATTTAAGAGACAGAAGGAATTTTGTGCACGAGAGTCTGTACTGGTCCTCTACTCCCTTCCTGCAGAGGAGAATTTGTGCCCCTGACATTGGGCCGCATTGCAGTCTGCTTTGCTTGCCACCAGCCTGTGTCGCTGGTCTAGCTTGTTCTCACCTTTCTTGTCCTCGCTTTTGTCTCTCTCCACCTGTCTGCCCAGATGGTGGCAGGCTGTGTCCTTAGCTGGTTAACATGCTGGAGGTTTTGCTGTCTTACCCTGGCACTTCACAGTGCTTCACTCCCTAGCCTGCGGCTTGCTTGCAAGCCCAGGGCCAAGCCCTTCCCTGGAGGACTGCAGGTTGGTGGGAGGAGGGCAGCGGCAGTCAGGAGCTGGCGTGGCCCACAAACTCCACCTCCTGGTTTGACTCACCACATCCCAAGACACAATGAAAAATAGCTCAGGAACTTGTATTTGGGTCAGTCTGACCAGTTTTCAGAGTTTGTCCTGAGAACTAACTTTTCCAAGGTCCTTCTCTAATATGAAGATGCTGGGAGCTTTCCACCATCTACTTCGTTACTCCGGAGAAAGTCTCATCAAATAAAACCTTTCTCTGTTTCTGTTGGGAGGGATGGTGCTGGACACAGTCTCCAGAGCTGAGCTTCAGTGGTGCTTTTAACCTAGTAAGCAGGGTTGAGTCCCCACTGGCGCACATCTGAACTCACTAAGTGGGAACATGAACAAGGAATCCTTGGAAAGCAGCTTTTGGCCCCGCTGCACAGGCCTGACTACCAGGACCTGTACATAGTGGACTGCAGATGTGTTAAGGCCCTTCTCTGTGCCAGGCACTGTGCAAGTATTGATGGTGCCAAGAGGAATAAGACGGTCTTTCTCCTCAGAGAACCCATTCCTGATGGCAAGAGATGGACATAGGAACCAGGAACCAAGCAGCGGCCCAAGGCCGCTTTAGGCCAGGCCCGGTGGCTCACTTTGGGAGGCCAAGGTGGACAAGGCTTTCCACTACAAAGCCTATTGTTTGTTTGTTTTTTTAATGTTAACTTTTTTTTTTTTTAAGATGGAGTCTCACTCTTATTGCCCAGACTAGAGTGCAGTGGCATGGTCTCAACTCACTGCAACCTCCAACTCCTGGGTTCAAGTGATTCTCCTGCCTCAGCCTCCTGGGTAGCTGGGATTACAGGCACCCACCACCATGCACGGCTTTTGTATTTTTAGTAGGGACGGGGTTTCACCATGTTGGCCAGGCTGGTCTTGAACTGTTGGCCTCAGATAATTCACCTGCCTTGGCCTCCCAAAGTGCTGGGGTTACAGGCTTGAGCCACTGCACCCAGCCCTGTTTTCTTTTTTTTTCCTTTTGAGGTGGAGTTTCACTCTGTCGCCCAGGCTGGAGTGCAGTTGCACGATCTCTGCTCACTGCAGCCTTCACCTCCCAGATTAAAGCAATTCTCACACTTCAGCCTCCTGAGTAACCGGGATAACAGACATGTACCACCACACCCATCTAATTTTTGTATTTTTAGTAGAGACGAAGTTTCACCACATTGGTCAGGGTGGTCTCAAACTGCTGGCCTCAGGTAATTTTTCCACCTTGGCCTCCCAAAGTGCTGGCCTCCCAAAGTGAGCCACCGGGCCTGGCCTAAAGCCCGTGTTGTTTGACCGGCAATTCTGCCGGTGGTTTGCTGGTTTGTTGCTGTTGAACTTCTTTAGATGGCATATCCTTTTCTGACTGCTAGCAGCTCCCACCAGTCCTGTCTTCTTACTGCCTTTTATGTCCCTTGCTTGGCCCCCAAAGCCCAGTAGTGCAGGACATTTGACTTAGGTGGATAACCCATCACTCTGTGATGTGTGCTGTTCTAGGGGCAAGAGTAAAGGGCTATGGGAACATGAAGGAAAGAAGAGTTACTTCTGCTCAGGGTTTGGCCATGGGGCCACAGTGTCAGGCAAAGAAAGAGAGACTTCTGAACTGGGGTCCTGAAGGGTAGATAGGAGTGCACCAAAAGGTTAAGATGAATGCAGTTTATCCCAGAAAAGATAGTGGTGAGAACAGCACTGCCTTGTGGGTGTGGAGATTCAGGGTAGCGTAAGCTGGAAGTTACAGTTGGAACTTAGAAGAGGAAAGAAACCTCATCCATCACCCAACACGTGCTTCCCGACTGAGGCAGCAATGGGCAGGACTGAGCCAGTGATGGGCAGTACTGAGCTCTTGTGTCACCTAGGTGAAATAAGGGCCTGAAGCCCAGGACTGAAGCCCTTGCAGCCTTGAAATCCCCACCCCACATGAAACTTACCTGCCAGCCCTTGCTGAGTGGGAGAGGAGGGGGCAGCGCCGCTTTTCTGAGCATACACACTCTGGGAGCCCTTTTCCTTCCTAATTAGGCCTCACTCATACCCTCTGGGTCCAGCAGTTGCCTCTGGACTTCACCCTTCCCCAAAGGTCAGTTGTAAGACAAGAAAGCCTGCCAGGAAAAGCTCAAATAGCTGGTGATATGCTAGATGAGAGGGCCTAGAGATCATTCTAAGTTCAGAGTCCCTGTTGGCTGGTCAGGTTAGTGGCTGGTCAGGTGAGCAGCTGGTCAGGTGAGTGTGCAGGAAGAGAGCTTGGGGGGTGGGGAGTAGAGAAAGTGGGATTCCCACTCTCAACTTGGCAGATGTTCTCAGCAGTTTAAGGGTATTTATGTCCTCTGGGCAGTGAAAAACACTCTTAGCCATAACAGTGTGCAGCAAACTCAGCCGGTAGTGTAAAAGGCTTACAGGGCAAAATGGACCTCAGTACTCATTCCTCCAGATTATGTTTCTGTTGGGCACCTTCTGCATGCCAGGCAGTGTGCTAGGTGCTGCACAGATTGCCAAAACCAGACTGACACAGCCCGAGCCCTTGTGGAACTCATGAGACAGAGTAAACACTTAAAAAGTGTGTGTACATGTGTGTGTGTGCATGTCAGGTAGTGACGTACACTGAAGAAAAATAAATTGGGATTGGGACAAGATGGGAGTGATTTTTTTTTTAATGTTTGAGATGGAGTCTTGCTCTGTCCCCCTAGCTGGAGTGCAGTGGTGCGATCTCGGCTCACTGCAACCTCTGCCACCAGGGTTCAAGTGATCCTCCTGCCATAGCCTCCTGAGTAGCTGGGATTAGAGTTGCATGCCACCATGCCTGGCTAATTTTTGCATTTTTAGTAGAGACGGGGTTTCAGCATCTTGGCCAGGCTGGTCTTGAACTTCTGCCCTTGGCTTGGGGCTGCTCTTTTAAGAAAGACCTCTTGGCCAGGCGTGGTGGCTCACACCTGTAATCACAGCATTTTGATAGGCTGAGGTGGGTGGATCACCTGAAGTCAGGAGTTTGAGACCCTGACCAACATGGTGAAACCCAGTCTCTACTAAAAATATATGCATTAGCCGGGCATGGTGGCACGTGCCTATAATCCCAGCTACTCAAGAGGCTGAGGCAAGAGAATTGCTTGAACCTGGGAAGCAGAAGTTGCAGTGAGTGAGATCATGCCACTGCACTCCAGCCTGGGTGACAGAGTGAGACTTTGTCTCAAAAAAAAAAAAAAAAAAAGCATAGATGAGAATGAATGAGGAGGCCAGTCACATGGGCATCTGGGAGAGCATTTCAGGCAGGGAACACCAAAGACAAGGGCCTTGGTGCGGAGAGAGGCCTTGGAGTACTCCGGGAATGGCAAGTAGGCAGCTAGAGGCAGATCCTGGGGTTGCCATCCAAGGGTTGAGGACAGAGAAGTTACAAGATCCTAGCACTGTTTCAGAAGCTGCACTGGGCTGCGTGTAGAAAATGAATTGAGTGAAGTGGAGGCATGGAGACAGGCCTGAGGCCGTTTGTGTAGACCCTGGTAAGAGGCTGGAGTGGCAGTAGGGAGGTGGGGACAAGCAGGCAGGAGGAGGGCATAGCTAGGGCAGATGCAGTGGGGACTCAGAGCTCATTTGTGCTGGCCTCTCCCAAGGCAGAGAGACAGGCAGCCTGGAATCTAGGACTCTGCATTAGGATGCCTTGGCCGAGTTGCAGCACTCCTCAGAAACTTTCTCTTTCGTCCATGATGTTGGCTCCTGGTCTCTGCCTGCAGGCAGTGGCAAGGATGAGTGAGATGGCTAGGACCCCCACAGAGTCCACAGGGTGGGTCTGCTTGCCTTCTGAGACACTGAGCCTAGGCCTGGCCTCTCCAATAGGTGGTCTGATGGTTCCTGGTTGCTGTGTCTTGTCGCCTGCCTGTTTCTCAGGTAGCTAAAGAGGCAAATCAGAGGCATTCAGTTCTCACCCAACCTCCCTTGGGTGCTGCCTAATGGCCAGCTGGCCTAGTTGGGGTGGGGAAGGATCTGATCTGGGGAAGGGGCTCTCCTGGCTTGGCTTCTCCTTCCTCTTTTGGAATATAGTAGGCATGGGTGAAGGGATCATGCTGCCTGTTAATGTAACAGACAGCTTGATCCCTCTCTTGTGCCCTCTCTGTGATCCCATGATAGGACTGTTCTCCACCCAGTGGCCTGAGTGATATTTTAAAAACAAACCAGAGCACATTTTGTCTTAGCCCAGGCTTCCCCTGGAAAACAGAGTCGGAGAGAAGGGCTCATGTGCATCGCTTTTGTTTTTGGAGACTGGCCCCAGGAAGGAGGCAGGGCTTAGGTAGAGGTATATCTTTCAATTAGCTGTCATGGGCAGTGACCTTGAACCTGAGGACTTTCCAAGGTGCATACAGAATGTGTCTCACAGTGGTCCCTCTGAGAGGTAGGAGAGGAGAGCTTTATCCCCTATTCTCTGTTAGTCATGGGTGACCCCTAGGGTGGGAAGGCCCCTCTCTTCTGGGTTATGGAGGCATGAGCACACAGTGGTTTCCAGCAGGCCTCTCTGGCCAGACTCAGGGATGCTCTCAGGCAGAGAGTGAGGGGGCAAGGTGCGGGCAGGCCTTTGTGTGTGTACAAAACGGGTTGCTGCAGCAGTGGCTGGAGTGCAGGGTACACTGCTAAGAAATGTGAGTGGGAGAAAAGAGGAGACCAGTTCATATTTTCTTGCCTCAATCTCCAGCTTCACATTGCAAGAAAAATGAAATCCACGAGGCCGGGCGCGGTGGCTCAAGCCTGTAATCCCAGCACTGTGGGAGGCCGAGGCGGGTGGATCACGAGGTCAAGAGATCGAGACTATCCTGGTCAACATGGTGAAACCCCGTCTCTACTAAAACTACAAAAAATTAGCTGGGCATGGTGGCGCGTGCCTGTAATCCCAGCTACTTAGGAGGCTGAGGCAGGAGAATTGCCCGAA
>NW_016107772.1:278547-281100 GCF_001604975.1 Cebus imitator
GTGGCTCACGCCTGTAATCCTAGCACTTTGGGAGGCCGAGGTGGGTGGATCACCTGAGGTCAAGAGTTCAAGACCAGCCTGGCCATCATGGTGAAATCCCATCTTAAAAAAAAAATTAGCTGGGTGTAGTGGTAGGTGCCTGTAATCTCAGGTGCTTGGGAGGCTGAGGCAGGAGAATTGCTGGACCCCAGGAGGTGGAGGTTGCAGTGAGCTGAGATTGCACCATTGCACTCCAGCCCTGGTGACAGAGTAAGACTCTGTCTCAAAAAAAAAAAGTCTCCTTTATGTATATTAAAAACATTTGCCACAAAATTGTAATAGCTTAGTAAATATTGTTAAACGGATGCGTTTATCAGCACATTCTCCATGCTTTCACTTGGGTACATGAGTTTGGTCATCTGACCCTGACAGTACCTTTTTGTACAGATGAAAAACAGAATGAAGTTGTAGCCTAGAGACATGAAGCTGGTGACAAAGGATCTGGTCATGAACTCAGGCCTCTTGGCCTCAGAGCATCGCCACTGCCCTGTATCCTTCCCTTCCTCTAATTCGAGGGAGTAGGATGGGAATACCACCAGCCATGGGAAGAGTCTACTTTCCCAAAATATCTCCTCCATTACTGCCCACAGTTCACCAACTGGTTGTCCTACATACCTTAATCAATAGTTATTTTGTTGGTTTTTCATTTAGTTTTTTTTTTTTTTTTTTTAAGTGTTAGAATGTTTTATTGTCACTCAGATGGCAATTGGGTTTATAGTCTTAACACTTTATATTTTTTGTAAATTAAAAAAATTACAAGTTTTTTTTTCTTTTTTTGTTCATTTTTAAAAATTACAAGTTTAAATAGCCAATGGCTGGTTATGTTTTCAGAAAATATGATTAGACTAATTCATTAAAGGTGGCTTCAAGCTTTTCCTTATTGGCTCCAGAAAATTCACACACCTTGTGTCCCTCCTTAAAAAATTGGAATGTTGGCAGGCATTTGAGTTCACACTCTGAAGCAAGATCCTGACAGTCATCCATATCTACTTCAAGGAATACTATGTTGGATACTTTTCAGATAGGAAATGAAAGAAAGGCTTGATCATTTTGCAAGGCCCACACCACGTGTCTGAGAAGTCAACAACTACAAGTTTATTGCCCGAGGAGTCCAAGGCTTCCTGAAAAGCAACCTTGCTCTCGATCTGCTTCACCATTTTGGCTCCTGGGGTCTGATGAGCAACTGTAAGGACTGATCGAAACAGATCCAAAGCACCAGACCAGGCCTGGAGCTCATTTAGTTTTTATTTTAAGCAAACTTACACTTGTGTATGGTTTGAGGAGTCATTTGATTCTGCAAGGCTTGGTACCAGAAGGTCTTAGGATACCCCCAACTGCCCTAGGGCAGCCACTTCCAACTCTTCTTTTGAAATAGGGTCTCGAGTGCGGTGGTGCCATCTGGCATTTCTTGCAGGGAGGCTTTTTTCCAAGGAGCTTCTCTTTACTTTCATTTATCTGGAAATGTCTTGATTTCACCCTGTCTTTTGAGGGAAAATTTTGTTTGACAGACTTCAGTGTTGAGAGTTTTTTCTTTCTACACTTTTTTTTTTTTTATTGTTAGCACTTCTCAGCATTGTCTTCTGGCCTCCATTATTCTAAGAAGTTATTTGTCATTTGTATTGTTGTTCTCATGTATGGAATATGTCTTTTATCAGACTGCTTTTCATATTTCCCCTTTATTCTTGTTTTCTGTTAGTTTGACTGTGATCTGCCTTGGTATATTTTGTATTTTTTCTGCTTGGGGTTTGCTGAGCTTCTTGGATCTTTAAGCCAGTGTGTTTCATCAGATTTGGAGATTTTTCAGCCATTTGTTCTTTGAATATTTTTCCCCATTATCACTATCTTTTCCTGGAACTGCAATTGAGACAGTTTGGTATTATTTCACATATCCCTGTGATTTTATTCATTTTCTTCAACCTTTTTTCCCCTTTCTCAAATTAACTCTTTATTGATTTTTCTTCAGGTTCACTGATTTTTTTTTTCTGCCATCTATAATCCACTGTTGAGCTTATCCAGTGACTTTTTCTCTTAATATAATTTTTAGTTCTAGAATTTCTACTCATTAAAAACTTAAGTTTACACACACGCACACACACACACGCACACATTTATTTATTTTTGAGACAGTCTCACTCTATTGTTCACGCTAGAGTGCAGTGGCACGATCTGGGCTCACTGCAACCTCTTCCTCCAAGATTCAAGGGATTCTCGTGCCTTAGCCTCCCAAGTAGTTGGGATTACAGGAGCATACCACGATGCCTGGCGAACTTTTATATTTTTAGTACAGATGTGGTTTTACCATGTTGGCCAGGCTGGCCTCGAACTCGTGACCTCAGGTGATCTGCCTGCCTTAGCCTCCCAAAGTGCTGGGATTACAGGCATGAACCACTGCGCCTGGCCAGTAATTTTAATAATAATAAATAGTTTAACAAAACGTTTTTTGCTGGCCGGGCGTGGTGGCTCAAGCCTGTAATCCCAGCACTTTGGGAGGCTGAGGCGGGTGGATCACGAAGT
>NW_016107772.1:281307-287544 GCF_001604975.1 Cebus imitator
AAAAAAAAAAAATGTTTTTTAATGTTTTAAAAAATCATTTTTATTTCTTTCCTTAAATCCCATATTTGTCCACTCAGTATGATCATATTTTTCTTTAATTTTTTGAACACACTTTTCTTATAATTTTCTGAACATATTTAAAATAGCTGCTTTCAAGTCTGCCTACTAAATGCAAAATCTGAACCATTTTGTCATCAGTGTCTATAGATTGCTTTTTCCCTTATCTGTGGTTCACATTTTCCTATTTATTTGCATGTTGAGCAATTTTCAGTAGTATCTGGAAATCGTGGCTGATAATGAGACTCTGGATTCTGTTATCTTCTTTAGAAGAGCGTTAATTCTTGTCCTAGTCAGTTCAGTTACTGGCTCGTCACCTTGAACTTGTTTGTTTAGGCTTATTTTTATGTTTTGTTAGGGTGGATATGTGGAAAAACTAAGGCGTTTCCTCAGCTTCTCTAATGTGGAAGAACTCAACCTCCAAACCCCAGACTTATGTTGGTTAGGGCAGGTCTATGGAGACCTTTCTTTAGGCATGGTCACTCATAGTGACATTCTGATATGATAGCTCAGCTCATATACAGGGCACTAATGAGACACTAATGAGGCCTCTTCACTGTGTCTGGCTTGGAACTTCAACATCCCCCAGCACTCCTGAACCTCTATCTCTGATCTGTTCTCAACTCTGGAGGGGTCACTCTCTGGTCAAGGGCTCACTGGGACACCTCACATAGACTTTTGGGCTCCCCCTGTGTATGACTCCTCATTTCGTCACAGCATCTGCTCCAGACCCTGATCTCTGCCTCCTTAGCTCAGTGGGACCACTGTGTTCTGCATGGATTCTAGCCCCATGGTCAGAAAACTCCCAGGTAGAGTGTTGCGATGATCATGAGGTGCCTTTCATGAGTTTTGCCTCTTTTAGGGATTATGGTCTCGTGCTGCTTGTCTACATTCCCAAAACAACAGCCTCTATATAGTTTCTCCAGTCCTGTGGTTGTGTGTGGAGGGAGGGGTACTCTGCCACCAGCGATGCTGCCATGGCTGGAAGCTGCTCCAGGAGCCCTCTGACCGGCTCCAGGTTGGCTGATGTCTAGGCTGCTGCTCAGGTTTTATCCTGGGATCTCTCCATCATCCTGGCATCTCCCTTTGCCTCCCTTTTCAGTTGAACTCTCTGTTTTCTGGGTTCCACATTTTCTTATTTTTGGTTGACTTCTTTTATATAGAGAAACTTTCAGTCACTCCCTGAGGAAGGGTGCCAAGAAGGTGAATTTTTCAAGGAATGTATTTCTGGGAATGCCTTTATTAAACCCTCACACTTGAATGTTGGTTGGTTGGGTAGAGAACTCTTAAGTTGGAAATAATTTTTTTCCTCATTTTAAGGCATTATTTCATTGGCTATCTAATGCCACATGGGTTTTGTGTTCATTCTTCTTGCTTTGTTCTAGAATTTCCACCCATGGATGCAGTGTGGTCTGCTCTGCCCCATTCTGTGTGTGCTTGGCCCCTCAGCCAATTCTGGGTACTTTGCTTGAAATACTTGTTTGATTTCCTCTCCTTGATTTTACTGTTCTTTTTTTCTGAAACTCTGATTATCCTGCTCTCCTAGGCTGGTTCTATAATTTTCTTTTCTTTTCTTTTCTTTTTGAGACAGAGTCTCGCTCGCTCTGTCACCCAGGCTGTAGTGAAGCGGCGTGATCGTAGCTCACTGGAACCTCCGTCTCCCAGCTTCAAGTGATTCTTCTGCCTCAGCCTCCCCAGTAGCTGGGATTACAGGTGTGCACCACCACACCCAGCTAATTTTTATATTTTTAGTAGAGATGGGGTTTTACCATGTTGGCCAGGCTATTCTCGAACTCTTTATCTCAGGTGATCCTCCTGCCTCGGCCTCCCAAAGTGCTGGGATTACAGGCGTGGGCCACTGTGCCCAGTGCATAATTTTATTTTCTCTTTTTTTCATTTCTTTGTATTTTTCTCTACTTTGGAGGGATTTCTTCAACTTTATCTTCAACCCTCGTGTTGCGTTTTTCATTTATGTTATCATATTTTTAATTGAGCTTATTTTTCTTTCTGAATGCCCCTTACCAAAAAAGATAGTATTCTTTTCTCGTTTGATGGGTCTTTCCCTATTTCTGAAATATTGATGATTGCTTGAGGACTTTGCCTCTGTGTTGTTTGTTTCTTCCACCTTGCACTTTTGCTGTTGTTTGGCCTGTGTCTTTCATGTTACGTGTTCTCCTCACTCTTCTCCACACCAGAGGTTTTCTGGATCCCATGCTTGTGTGGTGCACACATAAACCTTGCATTTCACCCCATGCTGCCACGTGTGAGCTGCTAGATGCATGAACTATAGGCCTGGTTTTCTTGGAGCCACTCACTGAGGAGTAAATGGGACAACTCAGGAAAGGGCCCAGAGCTTTAACTCTCAGACTTCTCTTTGTTGGGGCTGGGAAAATGGTGGTCACCTCCACAGTGCCAGGGACAGAGGTCCTGCCTTCAGGAACTGTCTGGGCCTCTGTGGTCTTTCCCTACCCCAGACAGACCTTGAGAGAAAGACCTTTCTTCCATACCTTGAGAACTAGGTAAAGAGGCACCCGAGTGTTTTTGCCTGCAAAGGGTGCTGATGGACCTGCAGCTCAGCATGCATGACAGGCTCAGTGCCTGTCTTCAGAGAGCCACGAGAACCTGTGATTGGTGGGGCAGAGAAGACACACCCAATCCCCTGAGGCATTTGGTCACCGAGAGCCTGGGCAGATGCCTGCCCAAAGTCCAGGCTCTCCCAGGCCCACAGCTTGTGATGTCTGCCCAGAGTGGGCAGCCTCCTGGCCCCACGCAGGCCTCTGCCCCTGCCTGGCCTGGTGTCCATCCTGCCAGACTCTGCTTCTAAAAGACGCTAGGGAAGTTCCACCTGCCCACGGGCACCTCTCCTCCACAGCCCACATCTGGTGGGAGGTGGGGTGGAGTAGGTGTTAAATGAAGACATGGGTGGGAAAAGCCCCCAAGCTCCTTGCTTTGGCCAAGCTGGGTAAGCTGATAGAAACTGCCTTGTACTCAAAGGTCCCATGGGAGGACTCTGCCCATTGCCACCACCAGGCACCCTTCCCATAGCTGTCATCACCAAGCTGTACAGTCCTGAGGGAACCCTAATGCTGGAGGAGCCTCACACATGCTGGGTACATGGTGCTCTTGCAGGGGAGGGGAACTGGCTGTGTGCGCTGCCAGCCGTGCAGCACACCTGGAGCCAGCTTTCCAGCCGCCGGCCACTTGAGCTCTGGTGGTTCTGTGTTCCCAGCAGTGGGTCCAGTGGTGAGGGGAGAGGGGCATACAGAAGATCTGGGCCAACTCAGAGTATACCCTTCCTCCACCTTTCCCCAGAGACCCTAGAAGGCCAGGACAGGGGCTGCTCACCTTCCCTTTGCATCATTTTTTCAGTAAGGTTGCACCATTGAGTTGCTTTCTAAGGGCTCAGAAGCCCTCTCTGTGTGTGTGTGCACCTCCTGGCCCAGTAGAACCATGACTCTGGGTGTGGGTCTATGGGGTCGCTCTGCCTGTCCCTGTGTTCACCTTGTGCCACTGGGTTCACTGAGGAACCCTGTTTCTTTAGCTGCAGATTTGGGACACAGCCGGCCAGGAGCGGTTCCGCACCATCACCCAGAGCTACTACCGCAGTGCCAACGGGGCCATCCTCGCCTATGACATCACCAAGAGGAGCTCCTTCCTGTCAGTGCCTCACTGGATCGGGGATGTGAGGAAGTATGCAGGCTCCAATATTGTGCAGCTGCTGATCGGTGAGTGAGGGGTTCCTCGGGACCACGAATCCCATCACTCTGCCTATCTCTGCCTCTCTCTGCTTTTTTTTTTTTTTTTTCTTCCGGTACCTAATCATGTAGTCCTCAATAACCTCGCTTTTTAAACACAGGATAAGCCTGAGTCCAGAGGGAGTCCCAGCCAGAGTTTGAGCCATGGTTTTGCAAATCCTGGTCCCACTAATCATTTATACAGTAATATTCAGATTTGTAGTTAGAGGAAAGAAGAAAGGGAGCTGAAGCTTGCTCTGCAATTCTCATGTGTTTCCATAGGCTCTGCACGTCATTGGTCTTCACATGTGTCAAAGTTTATTTCTTGTATCCCAGCTTCTCCTCGTTTGACAGGGACTGGGGCTAGGCTCAGAAAAGTGGGGTAACTTATCTGGGCCCACCCCGCCTATGAGCATACACATGTAGGCTTTGAGTTTGTTTTTGCTGACCTCAAGTCTGTGGGTTTCTATTATGCCGCACACAGAGCAGGGACACTTGATGGCCTGTGTGCCTCAGCATCTTGCAGAAGACTTCTTCAAGTGCGGGTGCAGGGCCTCGCCTCCAGAGTGTCTGATCCAGGAGGGTTGGGTAGGGCCCATGAATGTGCATTTCTAACAAGTTCCCAGGTGACACCCACCTTGCTGGTCCAAGGACCCCGCTATGAGAACTGCTATAAAAGGATGCTGTTTACCTCTGTTTTCCTTCTATATAACCTTCCCAGACCTAGACTGGAGAAGCTCTTTAGCCCTTATGTTATCCCTGGGGTCCTTGCCCCAACAGGTTGATTCTTTTTTTTTTTTTTGAGATGGAGTCTCAGTCACCCAGGCTGGAGTGCCATGGCAGGATCTTGGGTCACTGCAACCTCCCCGGTTCAAGCAATTCTCCTGCTTCAGCCTCCCGAGTAGCTGGGCCAACAGGTTGATTCTTCTGACTCAAATGTACAGACGGCCTGGACCTGACGCTAGCTGGGAAGAGGGTGGTGCCTGGTTCCATGTGGCCTGCCTTCCACAGCCTGCTTGGACTCGGAGATGGAGCTTGGCAGGAATGGAGCTTTCCCCACCTGGCCTAACCATTTCCCTTTTATCCAGAACATTTTTTTTTTTTGAGACAGAGTCTCGCTCTGTTGCCCAGGCTGGAGTGCTGTGGTGCTATCTCGGCTCACTGCAGCCTCCACCTCTCTGGTTCAAGCAGTTCTCTACTTCAGCCTCCTGAGTAGCTGGGATTACAGGTGCCTACCACCACGCCCAGCTAATTTTTGTGTTTTAGTAGAGACAAGGTTTTGCCTTGTTGACAGGGCTGGTCTTGCACTCCTGACCTCATGATCCACCTGGCTTGGCCTCCCAAAGTGCTGGCATTATAGGCGTGAGCCACCATGCTTGATCTATTCAGAACATTTCTGAAAAATATCCTAGCCAGGCCTGGTGGCTCACATCTGTAATCCTAACACTTTGAGAGGCCGAAGTGGGCAGATTGCCTGAATTCAGGAGTTCAAGACCAGCCTGGGCAATATGGTGAAACCTTGCCTCTACTAAAAATACAAAAATTAGCTGGACATGGTGGTGCATGCCTATAATCCCAGCTATAGGGGAGGCCAGGTGTAAGAATCGCTTGAACCTGGTAGGCAGAGATTGTAGTGAGCCAGATTGTACCACTGCACTCCAGTGTGGGTGACAGGGAGACTCTGTCTCCCAAAAAATAAATTAATTAAAAAACATTATATTATAAAACATTTTATACAGCTACAAAAATGCATTTTATGTATTTATTTATACATACATATATATAGATGTATACAGACACATATATTTTTAGAGATGCAGTCTTGCTGTGTTGCCCAGGCTGATCTTAAACTCCTGACCTCAAGCAATCTTCCTGCCTTAAACTACGAGTAGTTGGAATTACAGGTGTGAGCCACTATATCTGGCTTAGAATAGTATAATAATGAGCCCCTAGGTACCCATCACCCTGCTTCAGCAATTGGCAACACAAGTCCAACCTCCTGTCATCTGTACCATGTCACCTCCTCCCCTCGTATTATTGAGACAAATTCACATCAAACTATTTTTTACCTGGCAGTATTCTAACATGAACCTACAAAATATGTAAACATTTTTTTAAAAACCCAGCAATATTATTTTCTCATCTAAACATACATTTCCTTAATAATATCAAATAGCCAGTCTGTATTCAGATTTATAATTGCTCATAAAATTCATATGTGCTTTATTTTTTCCAGTTTGTTAAGACCAGGTTCCAAATAAGTTTCACATTTTGAAATTGGTTGCTATGTTCATTAAGGTTACCAAGGAATTTTAGATCTTTACAGACTTTTTTTTTTTTTTTTGAGATGGAGTTTTGCTCTTGTTGCCCAGGCTGGAGTGCAGTGGTATGATCTTGGCTCACTGCAACCTCTGCCTCCTGGGTTCAAACGATTCTCCTGCCTCAG
>NW_016107772.1:288110-300678 GCF_001604975.1 Cebus imitator
GGGACTACAGGCACGCGCCACCATGCCCAGCTAATTTTTTGTATTTTTAGTAGAGACGGGGTTTCACCATGTTGACCAGGATGGTCTCGATCTCTTGACCTCGTGATCCACCCGCCTCGGCCTCCCAAAGTGCTGGGATTACAGGCCTGAGCCACCACGCCCGGCCAAAAGGTTTTTTAAAGAAAGACAGATGACCATGCCCAGGGGTGTCCATTTGTAGTGGTGGAGAGGAGTGGATGGTGTGGAGCTGTCAGTGTGGCCCTGCCAGGTGAGACTGGGCTGCCTAGCCCCCATGGCCTCATGTTGTCCCTGGCTTTCCTCTGCAGGGAATAAGTCAGACCTCAGCGAGCTTCGGGAGGTCCCCCACGCTGAGGCACAGAGACTGGCCGAGCATTATGACATTCTGTGTGCCATTGAGACGTCTGCCAAGGACTCAAGCAATGTGGAGGAGGCCTTCCTGAGGGTGGCCACGGAACTCATCATGCGGCATGGAGGCCCTCTGTTCAGCGAGAAGAGCCCCGACCACATCCAGCTGAACAGCAAGGACATCGGAGAAGGCTGGGGCTGTGGGTGCTGACCGGTGGCTGGGCCGGCAGGCTGGGAGCTCCCCACCTCCTTGCTCTCCCTGGCCTGCCAAGCCCAGCCCTCCAGAGCCAGCCCTCCCAGGCACCGGTGACTAGAGCAGCTGGGTAAAACCCTGGAGCTCTGCATCCTATGGTCTGGCTGTGGGATGGAGGCTCTCCTTGAGGAAGGGGAAGCAGGGTACCCTCGAGGGCCACCCTGCCATCCAGCAGCTGGCCCTCTGCGATCTTTACATTCCAAGCCTGGCCTGAGCCCACCGGTGTGTGCCACAGTAGGAGGGGCCAGTGGTCCTCCCTGTCCCACGCCTGCTGGCTCTGTTTCCTCTCTTGGGTTTGCTTAACCTATGGCAACAGGTTGTTGTTTTCCAGGGATGTGGCTGGTGCCCTGGGTTCTTCCAGGCCATCCTGGGGTTCCACATGTAGCAGCAGTATAAGAATCATGAGACCCACAGACTTGGTGTCTGAGTGCAGCTCCAGGGAAGCCCTAGCCCCTTCCAGGCAGGGAACCTGCTTCTTGCCTTCACTGCCTGTGCAGCACTCACAGACACCTCCCTGGGGCCTGGCTGGCTGCCTTATCAGGACCTCTGAGTTTTCTGGCTTTCTGTGTAGCTTCTCATTTTCATAGGCACAGCATGGGGTCACAGCCCATAGCTAGGTGGGGACTGTCTGCTGGTTTGGGGCCCAGTGTTTTGCCACTCAGCTTTCAAAATTAGCTAATCCTTCAGTCCAGCACTCAGAAGACTGGTGGGTGGGGGAAGAAGATGGGAAAGTGGATATTTAAGGTCAAAGTAGAAGCTAGCGGCTGGGCACAGTGGCTCATACCTGTAATCTCAGCACTTTGGGAGGCCAAGGCAGGTGGATCACGAGGTCATGAGATCAAGACCATCTTAGCCAACATGGTTAAACCCCTTCTCTACTAAAAAAAAATACCAAAAAAAAAAAGAAAATTAGCTGGGCATGGTGGCACACATCTGTTCTCCCAGCTACTCGGGAGGCTGAGGCAGGAGAATTGCTTGAACCCAGGAGGCACAGAATGCAGTGAGCTGAGATGGCGCCACTGCACTACAGCCTGGGCAACAGTGCAAGACTCTGTCCAAAACAAAAAAAAAGAATCTAGCATCCTTGAGGCTCAGGATGAGAGGGCGCTGCAGGGCACCCAACCTTACCCCACAAGCAGAAGTCCTGCCAGTGGTATGCGGGTCCCAGTCTAGTTTTATAGAGTCGAGTCTTCCAGACAAAAAAGGAGAGGCCCTGGCAGTCCTCGGCTTGGCCCATTTTACTCTGGCTCTTAACTGCCTCACCCTGAGTTGGGCACCAAGGTTAGAAGGCACAAATGGGAGGGAGGATCTGGAAAGAAGCATTGTTCTCTGGGCGTGTGGCTCAGAGGGATCACAGTGAGGAGAGAGTCGGGGCCAGGGCTGGAGGGGCCAGGTGATCTTCCCTGGGGTTGTGGGGGGCTCCTGCCCTACCATATCTCATCAGGAGGGGGCCCCACTGCCCCCCAGGCCTTAAGACTGGGCTGGGAGAGAAGATGGGGAAGTGTATGAGGCAAAACAAAACCAGCCTGTTTCCTCCCCTAGGCAGGCTAGGATCACCCCGCAGCCCGGGCTCTGGTGGGAAAGGAGAACTGTCATCTCTTCCTTTGTTGCTGAAGAGCAGGACCAGGTGGGGTCAGGGGCCAGAGTGCAGGGGAAGGGGCTAGGGTGGAGGTTGCCGGGGAAGCAGAGGGGAGTGGGCTGAAACCTGGGTGGGGCTGGTGTGACGCTGGCTTAAGAAGCTGGAGGGGCTCCTGATTCACATTGGATTTCAGTTTCTTTTCCCCAAGAGGCTGCGGGAGTTGGGGCCTCCTCCAGCAGGAACCCTCTGACCCCTGTAGGGCCTGGACTTGGGGTGAGCGGGCCCTCAGGCAGCCCAAGAATTCTATTTGCATTTGGTAATTTTTCATGTCACCTATTTATGAATATATAAATCTTTATACCAAATTTATTTTTTAAAACATGGAAAAGTTGCCTTTATGGAAACTTGGCAGAGCCAGAGTGTATATATTCCTAAACCATTAAACAGATTTCTGTAATGAGCCACTGTGCCCAAGACTGGTTTTCTCATCTTTGAACCCAGAGCCAGCCCAGGTGGCCGCCTGCCTCAACTAGCCTCCAGGCCTCCACACTTGCCAGTCTGCTGCCCAGAGCCCTCCGAGACCTTCCCTCTGCCCCTAGGCCCCTGGGAGACCCCCTGAGCAAGAAGCAGTTGGTGCCTGAGGGGAAGTGGAAGCTTGGGCTGGGTCCCTTCTCTGCCAAGGACACCCCAGGTTCCCACTTTGGGTTTGTGTTGGAGGGGGCTCTGGTGATCTGCAGGGGCACCCTCAACCCAACCTCCATATGAGGGAAGCGTCACTCTCCTGAGCAGGCCTAGGTGAAGCGTTCCTTGCCCAAGCCTTGTAGCCACATTGATTCCATGATAGCAGGAATAACCCCACCCCTGGATCCTGGGCTGAAGACATTTCCTACAGAGAAGTTTTCCCACCCCTTCTCAGACACAAACGACAGTGTCCAGGGCTCAGGGCCTATGCCTGGGCTTGCAGGGGCTCTGACCTGTTAATCTGAGTTAGGACCTAACAGCACCATGAGGGGCTCCTGCTCCTGTGATGTGACCAGCATAGAGACGTTACCAGGCACACAGTAGGTGCTCAGAGGTTAGCTGAGTGCCTGCATCAGATCTCTGGCACTAGGAAGCCCATAAACTCCATAGTCCACCCACCAAGATAATCAGGGGTCTGTTCCTGGTCACTCAAATAAGGGGTTCTCTGCTGAAAGGGACTCTCAAAAAGCAGGGCTGCTAGGGGTCAGTCGCCCTGAGGAAGAAGAGGGGTCCTGGCAGTGCTGCACCCCCCTGCCAACCCCAACTGTGAGACAAACTGACATGATGGGGCTTGGAGCAGGTGAAACCCAAGTGTGCCCTGTCCGTGACCCTGGGCAGGTCATTTCTCCTCTCTGGGCCTTGGTTTCCTCAAATGTGGGATCCTAATCCCTGTCCTGTTTGCATCCCGGGGAGCCCTGAAGAGATGCCAGGAGGGGAGCACTTTGTGCACTGAAGGCCTGGAACAGGGGACTGGAGGAGGAAGGCCCAGAGCCCTTGACTTTCAAGACAGGCCTGGCTCCAGGCACCTGCCATCCTTCCCAGGGAGAAGGAAGGCCTGATGTCTGAATTTCCCACTCTCTTCTAAATACCAGGAAGCACAAGAGTGTAAATGTGCCCCTTGGAGGACAAACCCATAACCAGGCCTGTCTCAGCCTGGCCACCCCCGTGCTCCCCAGAGGCTCAGACCTGGGTCAGTCTGTCCCTAGGGCCCTCTGAGACCTCTGCACAAACTACAGGACAGCCCAGACCCCGGGCAAACTCAGACAGCACAGGTCCAGTTCTCGACTTCAAAGTATGAAAGCTGAGGCTGAAGCCCGAAGGGTCTTGCTCAGAGCCCCCACCATGTTCACTCCTGAGCCCCCACCTGCAGGCCCAGGCTGGGTGCTAGGTTCCAGAGCTGAGTCTGCCTTGCTGCCTCCAAGGGCTCCCAAAGCTGCAACCTGGAGCCCCCTCCTCCCTGCACACATTTGCCCCTGGGCTCAGCTGAGGGCTGGGATTGGCCAGCCCTGCCCTCAGGGAAGCCAGGAGGCAAGGGAGCCCCTTCCCCATCCTCACCTATACCCTTGCCACTCCTGTCCCCACCCAGCCTACCACCTCCTGCCTGGGCCTCTGCCCCAGCCTCCTCCTGACCTGGTCCTGCCTGGACCTCCCCTTGTGACCACAGGGAATGTCCTGAATCAAGTTCCCTACCCGCTAGGTCCCGACTCCCTTGCTCAGACCCTTTCCACAGAGCCTGTGGCCCTCAGGCTCCTTAGACAGGGCCCAGCACTGGCCACTCTCCCCTGACCCAGAGCCACACACGGCTCTGCCACCCTCGGACTGAGCTGCTCCCTGCAGACCAACCATCTCAGGCATTCTGCTGTGTGATGGGCTCCTGCTCCCAAACAGCCTGAGCTGGAGCCCTGGCCCCGGAAACAGCCATCTGGCCCTGACCCTGAGCTCCCGGACACTCCAGTGACCCTGCAGAGGGCAGGAGGCCAGGACCCATCCTGCCCAGTGGCTGTAGCTGCTGACCATGGTTCCCCACTGGAGAGCTAAGCCCCAGCTCAGAGGAAGCTCTAGAATCAGCTCGTGTCCACTGTGTGCTTTCAACAGGCCATGGTGCGGCCCATTGCAAGCAGCCCTATCTACAGCTGTGGTCACAGAGGGCCACGGTGGATCAGCTCCCCCATCCTAGGCTCCTGGGATCTGGTCCTGTCCTTGCCACACTTGGAGCTGGGGCTTCAGGGATTCCCTTGAAGGAAGGCAGTGCCCCTGTGACTGACCACATATCCTAATGTCACTGTCACCTCAGAGCAGTCGGCCCAGGGAACAAGCTGAAGACTTGGAGGTTTCCATTTCATTATCAGATTTTTTTTTTTAAGATGCCTGTTTTTATTTATTTATTTTTTATTTTTGAGATGGGATTTCACCATGTTGGTCAGATTGGTCTCGAACTCCTGACCTCAGGTAATCCACACGCCTTGGCCTCCCAAAGTGCTGGGATTACAGGCATGAGCCACTGTGCCTGGCCTCATATCAGATTTTTAAAGATTTGTTTCCTAGCGGCTAGGTGTGCTGGCTCACGCCTGCAATCCCAGCACTTTGGGAGGCCCAGGCAGGTGCATCACCTGAGGTCAGGCGTTTGATACCAGATTGACCAATATGATGGAGACCCCATCTCTACTAAAAATTTAGCTGGGTATGGTGGCAGACACCTGTAATCCCAGCTACTCAGGAGGCTGAGGCAGGAGAATCGCTTGAACCCGGGAAGAGAAGGTTGCAATCAGCCAAGATCGTGTCATTGCACTCCAGCCTGGGTGACGAGAACAAGATTCCGTCTCAAAAAAAAAAAAAAATTTGTTTCTTAGCACAATAATTGTGTTTGCTATATTCTGGCCCTTCACCCTGCCAGGAAGCTCCAGGATCTGTGCTGGTTGGAGGGAAGCAGGAGAGGTGTGGCCCACTGAGAAGTGGTCACATGGCAGAGGAGGCCAAGAGAAGACAGTGTGACCAGGCAGTCCTAGGGGAGCTCCCAGGAGGCCGGTGAGTGTGGCCCACCTGCTCCTGCCTTGCTCCACGTACGGTTCGTGGGTCAGCAGCCTGCACATCATCCAAGAGCCTGTACAAAATGCAGAACCTCAGCCTCTACCAAGACCTCCCAAGTCAGAATCTGAATTTTATTTTATTTTATTTTTCCAGAATCTGAATTTTAAAAAGATCCCCAGGGGGATCATCATTGTGTGCACATGACTGAGACACTCTGCTCAACATAGCCTGCTCACTGCACAAGCATGGCCCAGGGTTAGGCCCTGACATCCTAGAATTTTCAGGTTCTTTCATTGGCCTGAAGGATCTTATCTCTATTTATGTCTTGGTCAAGTGTCTTTTCCTTCTTTCCTACAGGTGCCAACTTCATCTGCAGACTTCAAGGTCAAAGGGCTCACGGCTTGCTCCTTAGCAAGGCTCAAGCTCCATCCCATAGCCAGAGACAGCACCGTGAATGGAGTCAGCAGGGCCCCTGCATCACCTTGACACCCAGACACTCTTCCCAGGGCACTGTCATCATCCAAGTGCCACTCTGCCTGGAAACATTCGAGCTTGTCATCCCTAATAGTCAGGTTTTTGTTTTGTTTTAAATTTTCTTCATTTTACCTTGTCTAAGACCTAATATGGTCCTTGATCTCTTCTTAATCCTTGACCAACTTGACGCTGTAGACTCTTTGGGAAGAAAAGACAGACATTCACATATAGGTGCCAAATATGGTGCATTGTCAGGTGTGAATAGACATTTGGCTGAAGGCAGCTCAGTTTCCACATCTAGAATCTTCAAACTTCTATCACAACAGTGGTTACAGTGACCCAAGGTGGTGGGGGCTGATATTGATTGCCAGGTTTCTGCAAACCTGTATTGTTTTCAGCATTGTACAAGAATTCATAAGACAATTTAGGTGCTTTGCCTCAAACTGCACATCTAGTCAGTGCAGAACCCTGTGCATCTGGGCTCCAGGGCCTGGGCCTTAACCCTGGAAATTCTGAGAGTGGACATTGGATACTTGAGAGTGAGGTGGTGGCCACAGTGACAGCTACCACATAATCAGGATTAGGTTCAACGACATGGACACAGTTTTAAATGAACTTTTCTGAAAATAACGCCACTTTTAGGGATCTATCGGAAGGAATTTTTTTTTTTTGAGACAGGGTCTAGCTCTGTCACCCACGTTGTAGTGCAGTAGCACCATCTCAGCTCACTGCCACCTCCACCTCCTGGGATCAAGCCATCCTTCCACCTCAGCCTCCCGAGTAGCTGGAACCACAGGTGTGTACCACCACATGCAGCTAATTAGCTAATTTTTATAGTTTTTTTGTAGAGGTAGGGTCTTGCTATGTTGCCCAGGCTGGTCTTAAAGTCCAGGGCTCAAGTGATCCTCTCACCTGAGTCTCTCCTAGTGCTAGGATTCCAGGCATGAGCCACTAGGCCTGGCCTAAACTTTACAGTTTTCTATAAAAACTATATATTATGTTAACTCTGAAAGAGTCATGAAAACAATCTAACATTTAAAAATGCTTATGATGCAGTATTCACTGAATGACTCAGAACACCAAAATATAGAAATGTTATGAGTAATGTAAAAACTAGAGTCTGGGCTGGGTATGGTGGCTCATGCCTGTAATCCCAGCACTTGGGGAGAACGAAGGCAGTTGAATCACCTGAGGTTGGGAGTTCAAGACCAGTCTGACCAACATGGTGAAACCCAGTCTCTACTAAAAATACAAAATTACCTGGGCGTGGTGGTGGGCATCTGTAATCCCAGCTACCTGGGAGGCCGAGGCAGGAGAATTGCTTGAATCCAGGAGGTGGAGGTTGCAATGAGCTGAGATCACACCATTGGACTCCAGCCTGGGCAACAAGAGCAAAACTGTCTCAAAAAAGAAGAAGAAGAAGAAATTGAAAAGAGAACCCCAGGCTTGGGACAGCAGCCAGAGTGGATGGCAAAAATTTGGTTCCAGGCCAAAAATAGACGGTAATGTCCACACTTACTGCCGCAGAACCCTGGCTTCCTTCCTGCCTGGCTACCTGGCACAGGCAATGGGGTTTCTCCCATCCCCACCGCTCTCAGGAAGATCCTGTGCTGGAGAAATGGGAATGCCTCAGGGAAAAGATCTCTGGCTAAAGACATTAGGGGACCCCTCCCCAGTGAAAGAGGAGCTTGGTCCAAAATCACTCAACAGAGAGAAGCCTACCCATTGATAAGTCCCATCTGGGCACTCAGGCTTCCAGAAATCCCCAGACCTAAGGAACAGCCCTCACGTGGAACACAATGTTTAAAACAAACAGGAGAAAGGAACGCCAGGCAAAGAACAGGAGAGAACTTAGAAATTTATTTTAAGAACACAACACCCAAGAGCTCCTTGGAGTAATGACTGCCTCCAGGTCTGGGGCAGAGAATGTATAACATGTGCCAGAAAGCAGAGGGTCTCACCCAGGGACTCGGAGTGGTCTGGAAAGAACTCAGTGGCCAGAGGCCTCCAGCAGGCCCACTGGCATCACACAGATAACAGCTTCAGCGGATGTGTAGAAAGCCACGATGATCCACACCCCGCCCAGAGAGGAGGAAGGTGGGGGGAGGAGAAGAAAAAAGAGGAGGAAGAGGAAGAAGAGTGGAAGAAGAAAAGTTTCTGCCTGTTGGGGTTTAAATCCTCCTTCCCTTAATCACCTCAAGGTTCCCTTAACCTTTTCATGTCCAGACTCTAGTTTGTTTATTTGTTTGTTTTGAGACGGAGTCTCACTGTGTTGCCCAGGCTGGAGTGCAGTGGCACCAGGCACGGTGGCTCACACCTATAATCTCAGCAGTTTGGGAGGCTGAGGTGGGTGGATCACCTGAGGTCAGGAGTTCGACACCAGCCTGGCCAATATGGTGAAACCCCACCTCTACTAAAAATACAAAATTAGCTGGGCATGGTGGCACACGCCTGTGATTCCAGCTACTCAGGAGGCTAAGGCAGGAGAATTGCTTGAATTTGGGAGGCGGAGGTTGTGGTGAGCCACGATGGCACTGCTGCACTCCAGCCTGGGTGACAGACAAAAATAAATAAATAAATAAAATAAAATCTAAAAAATAAAAATAACTGCCAAGGAATTGTGCTGCGGTGTGGGCAGGGAGAGGAGACCACACCCCTGCCACCACGTGGTCAGTATGCCAAGTGTAGCTGGAAGCCTGGAGCAGGCCCCAGAGGCATCCCCACAGCACAGGTTATCTGTGATGGTTGTCTCTTGTGACAGTTGATCATACGAATTGGGTCACTCTTGTCACACCCAAATAAAACAGAGCCCAGAGGCGGGGGCAGGAGGATGGCACATAACAGTGCCCCAGGAATATCATTCTCTATAGCCTGACTGCTGAGGCTGCCTGCTCCAACCTGAAGCCAGTTTTTGCCCTTGTTGCCGTGCTGCAGGCTGGAGTGCAATGGCACGATCTCGGCTCACTGCAACCTCCATCCCCGGTTCAAGCAATTCTCCTGCCTCAGCCTCCCAAGTAGTTGGGATTACAGGTATGTGCCACCATGCCCAGTTAATTTTTTTGTATTTAGTACAGATGGGGTTTTACCATGTTGATCAGGCTGATCTCAAACGCCTGATCTCAGGTGATCCACCCACCTCGGCCTCTCAGAGTGCTGGGATTACAGGTGTGAGCCACGGAGCCCGCCAGAAGCCAGTCTTACCTGATAGCTACTCATACCACCTGCTTCGACTCTAAGATGAGTTTCACTTGCTGTCACTCACCAGTCAGAGCTGGCCGGTGCCCCCAGATTTTATTGGTGCCGATGAACTTTCTGAAAAACAGTATTTACATTTCTCCTTTCAATAACACCTCCAACTTCCTCTTTGTTCTTCAGACATATTGAAGACCACTTACTTGGTCTGTGTGTAAGACCCAAATTGCAATTCTTGCTTCCCAAATAAAATGTTAAATTTAGAGATTAATCTCTGTATTTTACTTTATTTATTTATTTTTTGAGACAGAGTCTCACTCTGTTACCCAGGCTGGAGTACAGTGGCACCGTCTCAGCTCATGGCAACCTCTGCTCCTCAGTTCAGGTGATTCTCTGCCTCAGCCTCCTGAGTAGCTGGGACTACAGGCATGCACCACCAAGCCTGGTTAATTTTTGCTATTTTTAGTAGAGACAGGGTTTCACCACATTGGCCAGGCTGGTCTTGAACTTCTGACCTCAAGTAATCTGCCCACCTTGGCCTCCCAAAGTGCTGGGATTACAGGCGTGAGCCACTGTACGCAGCCTAATCTCTATATTTTAATCCTTGATTTTGACACTCTGGAAAGTGCTTTTCTGGCTGTATTCAGCCTTCTGCTTAAATCACTCATGAGGCGTTTCAGGTGGTACCAGCCTCATCCCTTTGTTAAGTTCCTCAGAAATTTGTCAAGGTATTCGAAGGATGAACTGAATTTAGAGGTTCATCTGGGAGACATGAATCTTGCTGTCATGAGTGTGTACATTTTTTGTTTATTCACACCTTACTGTTCTCAACAATATTTTGCTCTAGTTGTTTTTTTTTTTTCTTTAAAAAATTTTTTTTCTTTTTTAAGACGGGGTTTCACCATGTTGGTCAGGCTGGTTTTGAACTCCCGACCTCAGGTGATCCACCCGCCTTGGCCTCCAAAGTGCTTGGATTACAGGTGTGAGCCACCACACCCAGCCCTCTAGTTGTTTTTTAATAAACCAAATTTTAAAAAACTTCTTTTAGAGATGGAGTCTCATTATGTTGCCCAGGCCACTCAAACTCCTGGTCTCAAGAGATCCTCCAGCCTCAGTCTTCCAAAGTGCTAGGGTTACAGGCATGAGCCACTGCACCTGGCCAATAAACCAAATTTTAATACTGCACTAAAGCTCTGGATCTGTGTGGCACACTAGGCTTTTTAGAAGTCCTCAGACTTGCCAAAAGCCCATGGGGCAGGGACAGAGAATCAGGGAGAATTCAGTTGGGCTCATTTATCTTATGTATGAGCTACTGCCTAGAAGCTGGAAAAAGGGGCTTAGTGCTAAAGACGTTGGAGAATCTTTACTCAACTTTCAAAAAACTCATGGCAGTCGGGCATGGTGGCTCACGCCTGTAATCCTAGCACTTTGGGAGGCCAAGGTGAGTGGATCACCTGAGCTCAGGAGTTCAAGACCAGCCTGGCCATCATGGTGAAACCCCATCTTTAAAAAAATAAATAAATAAAAAAGAAAAGAAAGAAAGAAAGAAAGAAAAAACTCATGGCAAAATATACAAACATAAATCATACCATCTTTGTCATTTTTTAAAAGCACAGTTCTGTAGCGCTAAGTCTGTTCCCATTGTTAGGCAGCCAGGCTCTAGAGCTTTCTCATCTGAGAACTAAAACTCTACACCCACTTAACAGCTCCCCAAGTCTGCACTCCAGACTTTCTAAAGGCAACTGAATGGGTGACTTCAGTCACAAAATAAAATTACCCACAAGTCTGTTAAAGGATACAGCATAAATATATAAATAGCTGATTTTTTTAAAAGCCTTTCTGTGAGATCACTCAACTTTCTAAACTCAGGGGAAGAATCTGGAAAGAATGATTCTTCAGGTTATGACGGGGGTCCGCGGAGCTTTTCTGAAATGGAGCACATCAAGTGAAGAGTGTGTATTCTAGGCTCTGGCCTTGGTTGTATTGACTGACAGGTAGGTGCAAACTTGGCAGGCTGGGAGAACTGCAGAGCCTGCCTTCCCTTTTTATTATGGAATCTTTGTAAACCAAAAGCCTCAAAGTTGTTTTCTTTTCTTTTCTCCTCTCTCTTATTTATTTTTATTTTTATTTTTTAGACGGAGTCTCATTCTGTTGCCCAGGCTGGAGTGCAGTGGTACGATCTTGGCTCACTGCAACCTCTGCCTCCCAGGTTCAAGCGATTCTCCTACCTCAGCCTCCCAAGTAGATGGGACTACAGGTACGTGCCACCATGCCTGGCCAATATTTGGATTTTTCTGTAGAAATGGAGTTTGTCTTGATGCCCAGGCCAGTCTCGAACTGTTAACCTCAAGTGATCCACCAGCCTCAGCCTCTCAAAGTTCTAGAATTATAGCTGTGAGTTGCTGCACAAGGCCTCAAAGTTGTTTTGTAATTAGTAGGTGTTGGAAATAGATGCTCGGTGCCGTAAAGAAAAATTAGCACTAAGACGAAGGATCTTTTTTTTTAAATTAATTAATTAATTTTTAAATTGCATTTTAGGTTTTGTGGTACATGTGAAGAACATGCAAGATTGTTGCATAGGTACATATGTGGCAGTGTGATTTGCTGCCTTCCTCCCCTTCATCTATATCTGGCATTTCTCCCCATGCTATCTCTCCCCAACTTCCCACCCTCCACTGTCCCTCCTCCATTTCCCCCCAACAGACCTCAGTGTGCAGTGCTCCCCTCCCTGTGTCCACGTGTTCTCATTGTTCAACACCCACCTATAAGTGAGAACATGCGGTGTTAGATTTTCTGCTCTTGTCAGTTTGCTGAGAATGATGGTTTCCAGGTTCATCCGTGTTCCTACAAAGGACACAAACTCATCGTTTTTGATGGCTGCATAATATTCCATAATGTGTATGTGCCACATTTTACCTGTCCAGTCTAACATCGATGGGCATTTGGGTTGCTTCCAGGTGTTTGCTATTGTAAACTGTGCTGCAATGAACATTCGTGTGCACGTGCCCTTATAGTAGAACGATTTATAATCCTTTGGATAGATACCCAGTAATGGGATTGCTGGGTCAAATGGAATTTCTATTTCTAGGTCCTTGAGGAATCGCCACACTGTCTTCCACAATGGTTGAACTAATTTACACTCCCACCAACAGTGT
>NW_016107772.1:302793-310491 GCF_001604975.1 Cebus imitator
AGTAGAGACGGGGTTTCACCGTGTTGACCAGGATGGTCTCGATCTCTTGACCTTGTGATCCACCTGCCTCGGCCTCCCAAAGTGCTGGGATTACAGGCGTGAGCCACCGCGCCCGGCCCTTCCAGTCTCTTTTAATCTGTAATAGTTTTTGTGCCTTTGTGTTTCATTCCACTGGCATTTTAAAAGAAGGCAGAAATCACAATTTTTATGTAAAATCTCCTAAATTGAATGTTGATAACAAACTTAAAGTTCTAAAAAGTCTTGAGTGATCCATACGAATACGTGTGCTAGGCAGATTTGATTCATGGTTGCTCTGTGACGGGTGATCAGAAGCAGACTGTAACAGTGGCAGGTGGCTGAGGTTGGAATCAACCCAGAGGCCCCTCTGGAGGTCACTCATTGTCTGGGAGTGGGTGTGACTCTTGGACCCTAATCTTGGTGGGCTGGAGAATGTTTCCACAGGACCAGAATTGGTCCCTGGTGGGACACCTAGAACCACAGCAAGACTGCTGACCTGGGCAGGGGTCCTGGAGGAGACCACCTGCCCCAAGGACACACAGCCTGGTGCTCCTGTTGTGCCTATTGGGGGTGAACTGGGCATCTCAGTGTGAGGTCAGCACCCTGTGCAGGGCCAGCAGTGCTCAGGGCAGTGGCACTGGCTGCTTGATATGCACCCAGGTGTCACTGCCTCTTCCTCCTAGGAAGTCAGAGGGTACAGGTGCAAGGTGTAGGGCACAGGTGGGCAGTGGGACCCCTCACAAACAGGGGGAATGTAAGCCCCAGGCAGATGTGCCTTCCCCAGAACTGTGTCCTGGTGGAGACGAACCCTGGATTTGATGGGGAGATCTTGCCCTAATCTCAGCCCCCAACTTTGTTTTCTTTTTTTTCTTTTTTTTTTTTTTCCCCGATAGAGTCTCGCTCTGTCACCCAGGCTGGAGTGCAGTGGCACAATCTTCACCGCTCACTGCATTCTCCGCCTCCTGGGTTCAAGCAATTCTCCTGCCTCAGACTCCCAAGTATTACAGGTGCTGCAACCACACCTGGCTGACTTTTTTGTATTTTTAGTAGAGACAGGGTTTCACCATGTTGGCCAGACTGGTTTTGAACTCCTGACCCCAAGCAATCTGCCTGCCTCAGCCTCCCAAAGTGCTAGGATTATAGGCATGAGCCACCGTGCTGGCCACAGCCCCTAACTATGTGGCCTTGGGAAGCGAAGTGACTTCCTTTCTTGGGACTCAGTTTCTTTAAAGGCAAAATGGGCAGGGTTGGACTAGAGGTGAGGTTTTTGGAGCCGTGTGGTTTCTCGCCGTGTCTCAGGGCTGACCACAGGGGATAGCTGTCACTGGGGTGTTGGGACTCCAAGAACCCCCAGACCTGCTTTAACCTTAGTAGCTCCACACAAGTTTGTTTATGTATTGACGGGCTTCCACACAAAATTTCACTAGAGAAAACGATTCAGTGCTTAAGGAAAAATCCCTGGCTGAGATTCCAAGACACTGCGGGTCTGCAGCTAATTTATGCCAGACTGATGGTACAGTACAGCGCAGGTCGCCTCACATCCCCCAGAACAAGCGTGTCCAACCTGTGGGCTGTGGGTGCACGCAGCCCAGGACAGCTTTGAATGTGGCCCAACACAAATTCATAAACTGTGTAAAACATTATGACTTTTTTTGCGATTTTTTTTTTAAGCTCATCAGCTATCATTAGAGTTACAGTATTTCAAGAATTGCTCAAGACAATTCTTCACAGACGAGTGAAGCACATGATGGGGCCTGTGGTGAAATTGCTCATGCCCTACGTGACAGGGACAGGACCATGGGAGCGGGCTAGGCCCTGCGGGAAGAGGAGAGCGGGCCGACCACTGAAGAACAAATAAGGAGAAGAGGGAGTCCATGATGGACGGAGACTGAAGTGGAGTGGCTGGAAAGGCAGGAGGAAAGCTGGAGAGCTGGAGTCTCAGAAACCGGGAGGACAGTTTCCAGAAAGATGGACTTGCCACCTGTGCCCAATGCTGCACAATTAGCCGTCTGCTCGAGTTCCGCCTCCATAACAGACACTGCAGCCTGTTGTCTTTTATGTTGAGAGCGGCTTTCGTGTTACAGCAGAGAAAGAGGCCTCCCAGTGAGCAGGTGGCCAGCAGAGAGGCCAGTGATCAGGAAGAGCGGCCGGATGGGTGGGTCGGTGGTTACAGCTGCTGGTAAAGTTACCCTAGACAGGCTGGGTGCAGTGGCTGCTCACGCCTAGTAGTCCCAGCACTTTGGGAGGCCGAGGCTGGCCGATCAGCCAGGAGTTCAAGATCAGCCTGGGCAACATGATCAAACCCTACAAAACTTAGCCGGGTATGGAGGTGCACGTCTGTGGTCCCAGCTACTCGGGAAGCAGAGGTGGGAGGATCGCTTGAGTCCAGGAGGCCGAGGTTGTGGAGAGCCATGATCATAGCACTGCACTCCAGCCTGGGAGACAGAGCGAGAGACCCAGTCTCAAGAAAAAAAAATTACCTTCGCAAATCCCCCATGTGCAGGCAGGTCTTAAAAATCCTCTTGAAGGAGATAACCAAGAGGAGGCCATCATGCTGACTTTTGGGATAGATGGAGGCTGTGAACACCATGGACATTTTGCTTATGAGGGGTGAGGGCACACAGTGGTGAGGCGCTAGTGCTAACAGCTATGGTGACGGTGGGGGAAATGGTGGTACGCGTGCAGAGGGGATGATGTCAGAAACTGTGGTGGTGACGGGGGCACCCAGAGGTCAGTGTGAGGCTGGCGGCAGGGGAGGCGGTGTGGATGACTGTCAGGGAGGGGAGATTGTGTGAATTGCTGGTGGAGTTGCCTGTGCAGGGGCAGGGTTGGCACTGAGGTTAGGCTGCTGTTGCTGGTTGCTGAAATGTTATCCCTAGTGTGATTGCATTAGGAGGCGGGGCCTTTGGGAGGTAATTAGGGCCCTTATAAAAGTGCTTGGGGTTGGCCAGGTGCGGTGGCTTTGGGAGGCCAAGGCAGGCTCATCACTTGAGCTCAGCAGTTTGAGACTAGTTTGGGTAACATGGCAAGACCCCGTCTTTGTCAAAAATTAGCTGGGTGTGTTAGCGCATGCCTGTAGTCCCAGCTACTGGGGAGGTTGAGGTGGAAGGCTGTGTTGAGCCGTGATCATGCCACTGCACACCAGCCTGGGCGACAGAGCAAGATCCTGTCTCAAAAAAAAAAAAAAAAAAAATGTGTGAGGGAGCTGGCTGCCCCTTCTATCCATTTTGTCCCTTCCCCCCGAGAGGAAGAGGGCCCTCACCAGACACTGAATGTCAGTGCCTGGATCTTGGACTTCTCAGGCTTCAGAACCATGAGAAATCAATGTTCACGGTTTTTATAGTACCAGACTGTGGCATTTGGTTGTAGCAGCAAAAACTGGCAAAGGCAGATGATGACTTTCCAGGGAGTCACCGTCTCCTGGGGTGCTTGTGTGACCAGCCATCCACCTCGGGAAATCCCTGCCTGGCTTCAGAGGGCCCTCCACCCTCCCCACCCTCAGGGGACTCATGGCCCGGGCAGCCCACAGGTTCTCGCGGGACCAAGCAGGACAGGGCCTGGAATCACCGGTACATACACACAGCCTCAGGAAGGCACCGGAGCAGGGGCATCTGTGTTGCACCCCATGTCGGGGGTAGGGGACTGAAGAGCCTTAGTTCCAGGGTCCCCCATGGGCCTGGAAGCTTTTGAGGGAGCACTTTTCACGTGTGAAAGAGAACATCCAGTTACCTAGGCCTCCACCCTCCTCCACGCAGGGTGGCGGAACAGCTGCCTCCTCACAGGCTCCCACAGGGAAACCGAGGGTGACCCATGGGAGGTGCTGCACGCAAGGCTTGGACACACCTGGTGCCCAGGGCTCAGATGCCAGCTTTTACGATCGTTCTTCTTAGGCAGCTGTGTCACAGCAGAAATCACAGACTCAGCCTGATCCAATTGGTTGGCGTTCTATTTGTCCTGCCTATGTATTTCCTAAAATTTTTTATTTAGTTGCCAACATATAAAGACTTCAGAGAGTTCACATAACAATCTAGCTTTCCAAGTTCTGTGGAAGAATGGGACGCCTGGCACCTGGGCCCCATCTCCACGAGGTGACAATGGGCTGAGGCCCTCTGGATGGAACGTAGGTTCCCTGGTTTGCCACAGACCTTGTCACTCCTTCCAGGCCCTGCCTCCGAGTTTGGGGCTCCTGCTCCCACCTGAGCTCTGTGAGTCGGTGCCTGCCAGCTGCACTCTGTGCCTGCTTGGTCTGCCTGGTGGAATCTTCCGACCCACAAGCCCACCTAAGCTGGTTCTGCTGGTTACATATGGAGTCCCTCCAGGGGCGGGGTCCCAGTGTAATTATATTTGGATTTGGCTTGGCCAATAACAGGCCCGTAAATATTATGTCATGTGGTTGAGAAAAGTTTATTATTCTAACACCTGGCACCAGGATTCCTCAGAGGAGGGGGGAGTTGCCTTGTTTGAAGGATTTGGTGACCACGGCTTGGGGTAGGAGGGGGACCCCAGGGTTTGGAGGTACAGATGTTAGCCCTGTAGGAGTTTGTTTTCCATGAGAAAGAGAGGGATTTGTTTTGTTTCTGAAGGAGAAGGGCAGAGAGGAGAAAAAGGAGAGAGAAGACGGAGGAGAGGACGGGCCAGGTGAGCCCTGGCAGCCTCAGGGCCAAGGTGGAGTGGTCAGAGGCCACGATGGAAAAGGGCCCGCCAAGCCATTTCTGTCGTGGGGATGGAAACCCGTACTTTCCTGCCTCCAGGACCTTCGGGACACCCTGCTTTGCTCACTGCCGTGCTGGGTGAGGGAGCTTGCTGGGGAATGTGGTGAGGGCTGGGCTCCAGTGTGAGGCTAGCCTGGGCTGTCCAGGGTGGCCCATGCCAGAAGCAGATGGCAGAGGCCATGAGACCCAGAGTCCCAGGGCCTGGCTTGGGAGGTCCAGAGACTGTGCAATGAAAAGTGGCTGGGTGGGGGAGGTGGGCAGTCCATTTTATTAGGAACTCAAGAGACAAGGAAGCCCCAACTGACGTCTGGTTATAACAAAATGAAGCCAGGTTTTCAGAAGGAGCCAGACTCAATTGCTGAGAGGGGAAAAAAGGAAAAAATCTCTGAACTTATATAAAATGGCCGAGCTGCCAGTTTATTTTGGGCTTCTGGCAGTTTGGGGTGACCAGGTTTGTTGGAGTCTGGGGATCTGCCTCAGGGATTGGCCCCCTGGCCTGGGGCCAGGGGCTCTGGGGGCCCGGCTCAGTCCAGGGCCTCTGTGGTGGCACACAGCAGGCCAGCCAGGAGAGCCAGGCCCAGCACAGCCACAGCAATCAGCGCCACGTCCCACAAGACCCCCAGGTGCACCCAGGATGCCTGCAGCTGCCAGCCACAGCTGCCTAGCTGGTAGCCTGTCAGCCGGCCCAGCGGGCTGTGGGCAGCAAAGCTGGGGCTGGCACAGCGGACCTGCAGCAGGGCCTCGGGTGTGCGGTCCTCCAGCCAGAGGCGCAGGTAGGTGAGGCTGCAGTCACAGTGCCACGGGTTCTGCGTCACGTTGAGGGTCTGCAGCTGGGGCAGGTGGTCGAAGGCTCCCGCGGGCACAGACTGAAGGCTATTGTTGGCCAGCAGGAGGTGGCGGGTGTGGGCCGGCAGGGCAGGCAGGGCTGTGAGCCCACGGTCCCTGCAGTCCACCCACAGCCCCATGGTTTCCAGGGCGCGGCAGGAGCACAGGATGGGGCAGTCTTTGGTGGCCTCTGCCGTGGCCCAGAGCAGGAACAGGGCTCCCCAGGCGGGCATGGGGCAGGCTGGCTGCAGAGAGAGGGGCTGTGAGGGAGGTCCTGGCAGCCTGCACCCATCCTTAGGGACAGTAAGCACCGGGGTGCAGTGGAGCCTGGCATGGGACGAGGCGCACTCACCTCCTTTCTCGGTCCTCGGCCTTCTCCTCTGGGAAACCAGCCAGTGACTGGGGAAGGTGGAGCGTGCCCAGTCCAGGCCTGGCAGACCCTCTCTGGACACCGTCAAAGGCAGGGCAGTGAGGGAGGCTGTGGATTGGGGGTAAGTTTGTTTTTTGGGAAGGGAAGGGACTTCCTGTCCCTTAGCAGAGACCCCAGCCCCTGCTTGGGGATGAGAGGAGCAGATGACAGCTAAATGAGTCCCTCCCCAGGACCACAGTCCCCAGAGACCAGGAAAGAGCCTTGGAGGGGCCTCCAGGCTTCGTCCAGCGTCCCCCGCTGGCTAAGTGAGCTGTTACCTGATTCCCAGATGCAGAAGACAGTGGGATGGGTACACTGGCTGGAGCAGGGAAGGGATCCCAGTGGGGCCCCCTTTGGAAAGCCACGCATCTGGGCTAACACCAAGAGTTGGAGAAACAGGCCCAGAGAGGGAAAGCTGTATGCCCAGGGCCACCTGGTGTGGTGTCAGAGGCCAGACTCACACTCGGGTCTTGTGAATGGAACCCTGGCCCTCTGTTTGGTTCTTCCTTCTAGGCGTTTCCCCTCCACAGGCAGCGCTCCCCACACCCACAGCAGGCTTCCAGTGCATAGGCGTTGAATCAACTCATTCATCTTGACTCAGCCAAGGAGATGGTGTCTTAGAGAGAACGTCCCCACCCAACCCTGTCTTATAGAGGTGACAGGAGCTGATCTCCTCTCTCCCTGCGGGAGGCAGTGCTGGGTAATACCGAGGGCCACTTACCTGCGAGGCCTTGAGTGGGCGCTCCTGTCTGGCCTGAAAAGTCCTGGCTGAGGCCTGCGTAGCAACTCGATGGGATGCAGCTGAGGTGGCTGCTGCGGAAGCAGGCGGAAGGAAGTAATGAAAATAGCCTCGCTTATCACCCTCGTGCAGCCTGGGGCCTATTTCCAGAGGCAGGAGGCCCTCAGGGGCCTGCGCCTTGGGCACACAGCTACATCTCAACCTGTTTAGGGAAGGGGGTCCCACCATAGCGCCAGTGCTGCGGTGGGCTTTGGGATCCGGTCTGTGGAGGACTGAGGTGGCCTTTTGCCTGCTCCCAGGAGGTGGGGAAGGAGGAGACCCCCGAGAAACGTAGCTCTGCTGGCTGTTCCTCTGAATCTCAGTTTTCCTCATCTGTAAAGTGGGAGCAATGCCCCCATCCTGCCTGCCTCACAGAGGCAGCTCCCACCGGTGGAGAACGCCATGGTGGGGTGAGTGACTTTGTTTTTAACTTTCCTCTCTCGTTCTGCATATTCAAGGACAGACTCTCCTCTTGGTGCCATGGTGTTTTCAGCTCCTGCCTAGCGCTTCCCTATCCCTCTTTCTAACCAACAACTGCAGGCCTGGGAAGCAAAGCCTCTACCAGGTGTGAGTCTCTAGCTAGAATTCTGGCCTATGGTTTTAACATTTGCAGTACATTTCCTTCCAGAGCCACATTCTACTTAGAGGAGGGACACCATTTTCCATGTATGTTAGTGACATAAAGCTCCCTTTAAAAGATAAATGTATTTTGGGGTGGGCGTGGTGGCTCGCGCCTGTAATCCCAGCACTTTGGGAGGCCGAGGAGGGCGGATCACCTGAGATCAGGAGTTCGAGACCAGCCTGGCCAACATGGTGAAACCCCGTCTCTACTAAAATACAAATATTAGCCAGGCATGATGGCACATGCCTAAAATCCCAGCTACTCAGGAGGCTGAGGCAGGAGAATCACTTGAACCTAGGAGGTGGAGGTTGCAGTGAGCCGAGATCATGCCATT
>NW_016107772.1:311049-319469 GCF_001604975.1 Cebus imitator
GAGTTTCACGATGTTGCCCAGGTTGGTTTTGATCTCCTGTGCTGAAGCCATCTTCCCACTTTGGCCTCCCAAAGTGCTGGAATTACAGGTGTAATTACTGTCCTAATTGTATTTTTAGTGCTACCAAATATTAATCAAAATTAAGTCTAACAGTAAAATATCATAAATATACAAATAAAACATTAGGCTGGCTCATGCCTGTAATCCTAGCACTTTGGGAGATTGAGGCAGGTGGATCACCTAAGGTCAGGAGTTCAAGACCAGCCTGGTCAAGATGGTGAAACCTCATGTCTACTAAAAAAATACTGAAATTAGCTGGGCGTGGTGGCAGGCGACTGTAGTCCCAGCTATTTAGGAGGCTGAGGCAGGAGAATCGCTTGAACCCTGGAGGCGGACGTTTCAGTGAGCCGAGATTGTGCCCCTGCACTCCAGCCTGGGCAACAGAGTGAAACTCTGTCTCAAAAAATAATAATTAAAACATTAATATATACAATGTATAATAAACCATAACAATTTTACTACCATGAAATATTAACTAAATCAATGGCTTGAAAAGATGGCGGAATTTGAGCATGTGTAGAGTATGCATAAAGAACCGGAGCATGTATGACATTTTACTGTTAGGCTTAATTTAGGGATGACTGAAGTTCGGGAGCTCCTGGAATATAGCAATGCTTGGGAACATATGCAAGGGTTCTAGCAACACCAGTAAATGGGTTCCCTGGCCACTGAGGAGGGGAGAGGAAGGGGGCCCGTGGGGCATCCCTCTGGGTCACCACTGCTGTCAGTCAAGGACATCAAATCCAAGAAGAGGGTCCTGGGTCCCCATTCTGGGGGTGCTCAGCAGGGCTTAGGCTGGAGAGGAAAACAGGCCTGGAGCAGCCCTGCCGCTGGCTGAGGCCGCGTTGGATCTTGATTTTTACCGTGGCCAAGATGGAGGGAATCAGGATGTTCTCCAATTGGCTCTTGTTCTTTAAAACTGGGTCGCTAGGTATGGTGGCTCACGCCTGTAATCCCAGCACTTTGGGAGGTCAAGGTGGGCGGATCACCTGAGGTCTGGAGTTCAAGACCAGCCTGGCCAGCATGGTAAAACCTCATCTCTACCAAAACAAAAAATACAAGAATTATCTGGGCATAATGGCGGGTGCCTATAATCCCAGCTACTCTGGAAGCCGAGTTAGGAGAATTGCTTGAACCCAGGAGGCGGATGTTGCAGTGAGTGGAGATTACACCATTGCATTCCAGACTGGGTAAAAGAGCAAGACTCCATCTCAAAATAATGATCATAATAATTTAAAAAACACAGAAGTTACAGGAGCCTGACAGGAAAAACTAAGGACAAAGGGCTGACAGAAGCTTCAAACGCACTTCATTGACACATAGGACCCTCGGGAATATTCCTCAGCCCTATGGGTGGGGGTGTGCCTGTTCTTATCTTGGTCCCACATCCCTCTCAGGCCAGCCTTCCTCCTCCTACATGGCCAGGCAGGGCCAGGCCTTCCTTGGGAGGCCTGGGTGTCCTTTCTAGCTCCCAGAGGGGCCTCCTGTTCTCTCCCCCGCCACCTGGTTCTGCTCTCGGGGCAGGAGTTGGGTGTTCACCCTCATAGACCCTGAGAGGCTACGAGGCAGGCCTGGATCCCACAGGCCCCAGCTCTGTTTTCCCCACCCACTGCTGCTAGGCTGAGAGAAGCGGGGGGAAAGGGCTGTTCCCCCACTGATGTCACACCTGCTCTGGGGCCTGCTTCCTCCTGGGGTCCCCTGGTGTGTGCTTAGTGGGGACTCTGACTGGAGCCTGAACCCTGGAGAGGTGCCTCAGCCTGTCTAGGCCTTCCCTCCCTCCCCATAGAGCCCTGGCGTGCTCCGCCTTCTCTGCCCTGCACACATTCACCAGTGAGCTGCACGCAGGTGGGTAAGGGGTTCTGGGGTAAGTGGGGGCGCTGCAGCCGCCAGGCCAGGTGTTTTGACCAGATCTGGTGGGGCCCAAGCCCTCCTTCCTCTTGGGCCTCAGGGATTTCCTTATTTTCAGCATGTACAACTTGAAGCAAAAAACCTACATAAATAATAAATAAATGATTTTCAGTGTGGGAACTTAGAATGTTCAGATGAACAGGAAGAAGAAAAGAAAAATTTCCCTCCATCTCAACATCAGGCAAGACTGTCTTTTCTTCCCCATGGGTTTTTACTCATATGGACATATGTAAATACATACCATATGTCCAAGAGTGTCAGGATAATGCAGGAACTGGATCTGCCAACAGCCTGGACGAGCCTGCAAGTGGATTCTCCCAGAGCCTCCAGAGAGGAATGAGCCCTGCCAACACCCTGATTTCCACCTGTAAGTGATGTGGGGCAGGTGAGCCTCCAAATCAGGGCTCTTGGCTTTGCCCGGGAAAGAAGTCAAGGGTGAGCCAGTGGTGCAGAAAGCAGCCTTACGGAAGCAGCAGTGCACAGCAGAGGTGCTCTTCCTGTGAGCAGGACCCCCACAGGCAGTGTGCCCAGAGCCGCAGACAGCCACTATTCATTACATGCAAATTAAGGGGCAGGTATTTAGAACTTTCTAGAAAAGGGGTGATAAGTTTCCAGAACTCTATAACTTTCAGGTTGCTGCCATGGCGTGTTGCCATGGCATTTGTAAGCTGCCATGGCGCCGGTGGGAGTGTCTACGTTAGTGAGCAGTGAGGGCAATTAGGGGTTGCTTTCCACTCCATCTGCGGGTTTCTGGTTTCTGCCAGCTTCTTCACCACACCTTGTTTCAACCAGATCCTGTGGCCATCAGCAGGGTGGTGACCGGGGTCCTCTCAGGTGCTCTGAAAACAGATGCTGCTGATTTCCTACCTCAGGAGGGCCGGAAACGGAGAACCCACAGAAGCTGCATGATGAAGAGTAAGATAAATGTGTGCTGCTTTAAGCCTCTTGTGACAGCTGCAATAGGAACCAGGGCAAAGGTCAAGCCCACTCTTGTGCTCTGAGTTGTCCCCTCTTCACCCTTCGAGGACTTTGTCACATTAGGTGTCCTTTCCTCTGCATCATCAGTTTCTCCTTCACTGGGTCATTCCATTGGGTTATGAGCAGCCTATAATATGACCCTTTTGAAAAATCATCCCTCACGCCTGTAATCCCAGCACTTTGGGAGGCCGAGGCGGGTGGATCACGAGGTCAAGAGATCGAGACCATCCTGGTCAACATAGTGAAACCCTGTCTCTACTAAAAATACAAAAAATCAGCTGGGCATGGTGGCGCATGCCTGTAATCCCAGCTACTCAGGAGGCTGAGGCAGGAGAATTGCCTGAACCCAGGAGGCGGAGGTTGCGGTGAGCCGAGATCGCGCCGTTGCACTCCAGCCTGGGCAACAAGAGCGAAACTCCGTCTCAAAAAAAAAAAAGAAAGAAAGAAAAAAAAAAAAAAAAAAAAAAAAGAAAAACAAGAAAAATCATCCCTTAATTCCACCTCCTCCTCCAATTACCATCTGGTTTTCCTGCTCCTCTCTTCCATAAAACTCCTCGGCAGAGTCGCTTCTACTTGCTGTCCAACCCATCAGTAACTCCTGTCGTTTCAGCCACGAGGATCTATTCAGAACTTGACCGCTTCTCCCTGTGCTGCTACGACTCTGGTCTTTGTTGGCTTCCCATCGTAAATAAGAGAAAACCCGTGTTCCTTCTGTGGTCAGGAAGCTACAGGACCCCCTGTAGCTTGGCCCCTGCCTGTTTCTTGACCCCCATCACCCACTCTTTACTTTGCTCATCAATCTCCAGCCACACCGATTTTCTTTCTGTTCCTTAAACACTCCAGCACTTTCCTGCCTCAGGACCTTTGTACTTGCTGTTCCCTCTGCCTGGAGTGCCCTTCCCCCAGAGCCCCACAAGGCTTCCTCCTCTTCATCATTCTCATCTCAATTCAGATGACCCCTCCTCAAAGGCCTCCCTCACCAAGGCAGAGCTCCATCCTTCTGTACCATAATGTTCCATTTCATTTCTTCCTTAGCATTGATCAGGATCTGAAATGATTTTTTTTTTTTTTTTTTGAGATGGAGTCTCACTCTGTCGCCCAGGCTGGAGTGCACTGGTGTGATCTCGGCTCACTGCAACCTCCACCTCTCAGGTTCAAGCGATTCTCCTGCCTCAGCATCCTGAGTAGCTGGGACTACAGGTGCATGCCACCACGCCCGGCTAATTTTTTATTTTTAGTAGAGAAGGGGTTTCACCATGTTGGTCAGGCTGATCTTGAACTCCTGACCTCATGATCTGCCCGCCTCAACCTCCCAAAATGCTGGGATTACAGGCATGAACCACTGCGCCCGGCCAAAACGATCTTATTTTTACATTTTTATGTGTTTATTAAATGTCTCCTCCCATTGATGTGAGCCTCAAGAGGACCGAGACTCTGTTCCATTAACTCTTACCTCCCCAGCACCTCTGCCTGGCACATGGGCATTATGTAATGCTCACTTGTCACCCTTGCTGCCCATCTCTTCTCTAGTGCTGACCTTATCTGTGTCTTGCCAGGATTGCTGTCTCCCTGACGCCGGCCTCTGCCTGTGCTATACAGGTTTAATCTGACCACACCCCTGCTCCATGTCTTTCATGGCTCCCCGCTGGCTTCAGGACACCCTCTGCCACCCTGTCCAGCCTCACCTGTCATCTCTTCCTGATCTGAAGCTTTGTGGTAGGCTAGCCACGTCCCTCACTCCCTACCACATGCCAACTTCTGTCTCTGTGCTTTTCCCACTGCACTGCCCTCTTTCTGGAGCCCTGTAGAATTTTGCCTGGCGTGGTGCATCCTTTAAGATTCACCAGGGGCGGCTGGGTGCAGTGGCTCATGCCTGTAATCCCAGCACTTTGGGAGGCTGAGGTGGGTGGATCACAAGGTCAGGAGTTCAAGATCAACCTGGCCAAGATGGTGAAGCCCTGTCTCTACTAAAAATACAAAAATTAGCCTGGCATGGTGGCAGGTGCCTATAATCCTAGCTATTCGGGAGACTGAGGCAGAGAATTGCTTGAACCCGGCAGGTGGAGGTTGCAGCGAGCCAAGATTGTGCCACTGCACTCCAGCCTGGCAACAGAGCAAGACTCCATCTCGGAAAAAAAAAAAAAAGAAAGAAAAGAAAGAGGGGGCTTGACACCATCTAACATACCCTCTCGTGTCTGAGGATTTTTGTCTCTTGTGATTAAAAGTAATAAACACAGTCTAGCTTGGCACAGAGATACCCCTCCCCAGCTGACAGCTCCAACCATAGGGCTTCGACTTGCCTCTCAGCCTTGCTGTCTGTTTCTTCAGCTCAGTGGCTGTATCTGGTCAGAAATGAATGATGATGTTTTATTTGCTATGAAGTTATTGTGATGTTTGTGTGTATGACAGGTGAGACTGGTTTCTCAATTAAATTAGGGCATATAAACTTTCTGTCTTAAAATACATTTATGTGCATTTAAAAAGAGAACTGATTCTAGGAAAAAATATTACGTGTAAACTAAAAATAAAATTATAAGCCCCTTGCAAACTGAATGGATCCCTTAATGGCCAAGGAGACCCCAGAAAAACCTTAAAACTGAGCTCCCAGCCACGATGGGACAGGAGATCAGAAGCCTTGTTACACCCCCTCCTTTTTGTGGTTCAGACACAACAACTGACCAGCATTACTGTTAAAATAGAGATGGTAAGATGGACATAATGGACTCTTTGTGGCAAATAGATGATAAATTATAAACAGGATCTGGCTGAACACAGTGGCTCATGCCTGTAATCCCAGCACTTTGGGAAGCAGAGGTGGGTGGATCACCTGAAGTCAGGAGTTTGAGACCAGCCTGGCCAACATGGTGAAACCCATCCCTACTTAAAAAAAAAAAAAGAAATCATCTGGGCATGGTGAGTGCCTGTAATCCCAGCTACTGGAGGCTGAGGCAGGAGAATCGCTGGAACCCAGGAGGCAGAAGTTGCAGTGAGCTGAGATCGCGCCATTGCACTGCAGCCTTGGCAACAACAGTGAAACTCCACCTCAATAAACAAACAAACAAACAGACAGACAAGACCTAAGGCCATGTCAGGCAAAGGTTAAGTTATGCACCCCACATTTAAAGAATGAACTCTGTTCTCACTGCCACAAGGCTTTTCTTTTTAGCAGCTAAACAAGCACTGGCCTTGAGATAAGCAATACTGCAACAATTTGCAGTTCCACCAGATGTGACTAACTGACCCCCAACTCCCATTCCGCCAGCCATAACCGCAGCTTTGATTGGACAAGAGACTGATTTCAATAACTTTCTCCAGATAAGAAGACCACTGACCATGGCCAGCCCCCACCTGTTTACAGAGGTTGAGCACAGAGCGCCTTTGTGTCCTGAAAGGCCTTTTGACGTATAGGGCCTAACTGTAATACATTTACATGTTCAGTCTCCCCTCAGAGCAAACATGGGTCATATGTGACATGCATGTTTGTTCAATATGGATATGTCAGGACCACCTTAATGATGATTCTTTTGTTTGTTCTTTAGACAGGCTCTCTTGCCCAGGCTGGAGTGCAGTGATGCAATCATGGCTCGCTGCAACTTCAGCCTCTTGGGTGCAAGCCTCCCACTTCAGCCTCCTGAGTAGCTCGGACCACAGGCACATGCCATTACCTCAGCCAATTTTGTATTTTTTTTTTTTTTTTTTTTTTTTTTTGTTAGAGACGGGGTTTCACTATGTTGGTCAGGCTGATCTCAAACTTCTGACTTCAGGTGATCCACCCACCTCGGCCTCCCAAAGTCCTGGGATTACAGGCGTGAACCACTGCATCCAGCCTAATTTTTTATTTTTTTGTAGAGATGGAATCTCACTATATTGCTCAGACTGGTCTCTAACTCCTGAGCTCAAGCGATCCTCCTGCCTCAGCCTCCCAAAATGCCAGGATTACAGGCAGGGGGCATAGTGCCTTCATAAATATTCATAGGTCCTCCTGTAGCCCGTTGAATATTTACGTTTAGCCAGACTGATCAGCATAAAGCTCTGGCCCCAACCCCTCCTCTTTCAAGGGGCTTGACCAGTGACACACTTCCCAGCCTGCCGATGGCCACCTTGTAAGCAGGAACCTTTTACAAGAAATAAAGTCTCCTCTTTTTCTAAATGTGTTTTAACATTGGTAATAGCACAGATGATGGGAAGATATGGCAAATATCCATGGTGGAATATGGGGGGTTAGGCAGGGGTTCATTCAGAGGAATTAAACTTGGACTCCTGGAGCTCCTGCTTGGAAGTGCTTTGGAAACATTTGCCCTCATTTTTCCTCTCAGGGACAGCATTGGCCATCTAGTGGAAACAGTGTGAAATTACAGGACATTTTTTTTTTTTTTTTTTTTTTTTTTTTTTTTTTTTTTTTTTTGCTGTTGGGAGTGCAAATTAAGTCAGTGGAATGATTTTCTTTTTTTGCCAGAAGGTGAGAGAGAGGACATTAGTTAGAATTTCTCAGAAAACATTTTAAATATGTTGCAGGCCATTTGAGCAATCCCAAAGAAGCCCTTATAGAAGACAGGCAAAAGGAGAATAGAAGATGTGAAGTCTATTCATAAATATTCAAATCTCCTATTTTTTGAAAGCTCGTAGGATGACTGTCCTTCTCCGCCTCTCTACGCATCTAGGCCCTGGCTTTGTGGGCTTGGGGCTGGGGTAGCTGCACGGGACTCCTGCCCTGAAGGGCCGTGTGCCTGGGTTTGAAAGCTCTGTGGCTGCTGTCTTGAAATTCCTAGCAATTTTATCTTTAAATTTGTATTTTGTAAGTGAAGTCTGATGGGACAATGGGCATTCATGGGGGACTTGGAGCCTGGGCCACACATGGTGTCCCTTCCAGCACCTTCTTGCCTTTGGACTCTGGGTCCCTGCACCCTAATCCCTCACCCCCACCCCAGGGCCTGAACAAGTATGCAGTCCCCCCACGCCCTAGTATCTCTGCACCCATGAGTACCCTTTCAGCTGGCTCCGTGCCTGGGGGCCCCTGTCCTCCTTCCAACCTGCTAATGATTATTGTCAGGGCTCCAATAGTTACTGGTAAACCTACACGCCTACTACTGCACTCCCTGTGACAGCTCAGTGGGTAGCGTGGAGGACTGCGGGAATCTGCCACAGACACAGGCACGTGTCCCCTAGGCTCTGATGGAGCATGAGTCTCCGTTAGGAAATTTGTTATTACTGCTTCATGACAAACCATCCCCGAAAACTAGCACCTTCAAACATGGTGAGATCCTAGCTCACTGCAGCCTGGAACTCTTGGGCTTAAGCGATCCTTACACCTCAGCCTCCAAGTAGCTGGGATCACAGGCATGCCCTAACAGGGTCAGCTAATTTGTTGTTGTTGGAGATGGAGTCTCCCTAGGTTGAGCTGTTCTCATATTCCTGAGTTCAAGTGACCTTCCTGCTTTAGCCTCCCAAAGCACTGGGATTACTGATGTGAACTA
>NW_016107772.1:320935-326585 GCF_001604975.1 Cebus imitator
GACGGGGTTTCACCGTGTTGACCAGGATGGTCTCGATCTCTTGACCTCGTGATCCACCTGCCTCGGCCTCCCAAAGTGCTGGGATTACAGGCGTGAGCCACCGCGCCCGGCTGTGCATAGATCTTAACAGGAAATTTTAAAATTCAAACAACTGCAAGGCTTCTATCAGAAAATAAATCTCTAAGCTTTACTGAGAGGCATCAATCAAGGGATTAATTAGCTAATAGTAGCTGCCAGGACCCTCAAGTGACAGGAAATTTTTTTGAGGCAAAGATGGAGTGAAAAGTACAGAGTTCCCATACATGCCCGGCCCTGAAACATGCACAGCCTTCCGCATCAGTAACATCCCCAGTAGGGTGGGGCATGTGTTATTACTAATAATCTACAAGCACATGTCATTATTGCCCAATGTCCGTAGTTTCTGAGGGCCCACTCTTGGAGTCATATATTCTATGAGTCAAGACAAATGTATAATGACACATATCCACCAGTATAGTGTCACACAGAATAGTGTGGCTGCCCTAAAAAAAATCCTCTGTGCCCCACGTGTTCATCCTTCCCCATCTCCTAATCCCTGGCAACCACTGATCATTTTACTGTCTCCATGGTTTCGCTTTTTCCAAAATGTCATACAGTTGGGATCATACAATATTTAGCGTTTAAAGATTAGTTTCTTTCTCTTAGTAATATGCATTTAAGGTTCCTACATGTCTTAAAATGACTTGATAGCTCATTTCCTTTTTTTTTGAGATGGAGTTTTGCTGTTTCCCAGGTTGGAGTGAAGTGGCGTGATCTCGACTCACTGCAACCTCCACCTGCCCTCCTAACCCCAGGTTCAAGCAATTCTCTTCCCTCAATCTCCTATAATCCCAGTAGCTGGGATTATAGGCACCTGCCCAGCTCATTTTTGTATTTTTGGTAGAGATAGGGTTTCGCCATGTTGGCCAGGCTGGTTTAAAACTCCTGGCCTCCACCTGCCTTGGCCTCCCAAAGTGTTGAGATTATAGGCATAAGCCACTGTGCCCAGCCTTGAGTCAATTTTTCTGAAGGGTGTAAGGTCTGTATCTAATTTTTTTTTTCCATTTGGATTTCCAGTTGTTCCAGCACCATTCATTGAAAATAATTTATTTTCTCCATTGTATTTCCTGTGCTCCTTTGCAAAAAATCAGTTGACTATATTTCTGTGGGTATATTTCTGGCCTATTGTGTTCCATTGATCTATTTGTCTATTCTTTTGCGAACACCACACTGTCTTGGTTAGTGTAGCTTTATAGTAAGCCTTGAGGTTGGGTAGTGTCAGTCCTCCAACTTTGTTCTCCTCCAACATTATGTTGGCTATTTTGGGTCTTTTGCTTCTCCACATAAACTTTAGAATCAGTTTATCAATATCTACAAAGTAACTCACTGGAATTTCCATGAGGATAGCATTTAGTCTATATGCTATAGATCAAGTTGGGAAGAACTGACATCTTGACAATATTGAGTCTTCTTGCTCTTAAACATGGACTCTCTCCCCATTTATTTAGTTCTTTGATTTCTTTCATAATAGTTTCGTAGCTTTCCTCACATAGAGCTTATACATATATTTTTAAAGATTTATACTTAAGTATTTTATGTTGAGGGTGTTAACATAAATGGTATTGTGTTTTGAACTTCAAATTCCACTTGTTCGTTGTTGGTATATAGAAAAGTGATTGGCTTTTGAGCATTAACCCGGTAGCCTACAGCTTTGCTATAATTGCTTACGTTGCAGTAGTATGTTGTTGGTTCTTTCAGATTTTCTACATAGATTTTCTACAACTTTGCTGATGACATGGTCATCTATACAAAAAATCTTTCTACATTTTATTTCCTTTTCCTGTATTATTGTATTACCTAGGACTTCCAGTATGATGCTGAAAAGCAATGCTGAGAGAGGACATCCTTGCTTTGTTCCTGATCTTACTGAGAAAGTGTCTAGTTCCTCACTATTCCATGTAAAATGTTAGCTGTGGGGATTTTTATAGACTTTTCTTTATGAAGTTGAGGAAGTTCCTCTCTTTTTCTAGTTTGCTGGGAGTTTTCACCTTGAATGGATGTTGGATTTTGTCATGTGCTTTTTCTGCATCTATTGACATGATCATGTGATTTTTCTTCTTTAGCCTGTAGATGTGATGGATTGCTTGATTTTCAAGTATTGGACCAGTGCTACATATCTGGGATAAATCTCACTTGGTCATGGTGTATACCTGTTTTTATACATTGTTGGATTTCAATTGCTAATATTTTGTTGAGAATTTTGCATCTATATTCATGAGAGATGTTAGTCTGTAGCTTTCTTTTCTTTCTTTCTTTCTTTCCTTTCTTTGCTAATATTTTGTTGAGGACTTTGCATCTATGTCCATGAGAGATGTTAGTCTATAGTCTTTCTTTCTTTAGGATTTTGCATCTATATTCATGAGAGATGTTAGTCTGTAACTTGCCTTCTTTCCTTCCTTTCATTGCTAATATTTTGTTGAGGATTTTGCATCTATATTCATGAGAGATGTTAGTCTCCTCCCTCCCTTTCTCTCTTTTCTTTCTTTTCTTTCCTGTGTACAGTCACTTTTCAGGCGCTTAGTATAATTCACTGAACGGAGCAGACAAATCGCTGTCTTCCTGGGAGCTTCCATCCCAGCTGGGAGCAGCCGGCCCCACTGGACATCACTGGGCAGGGGCACACAGCACATGCATGTGCTACTTCTGCAGATTTGAATGCATCCTCCTCTGCTGGGGTGGGGACTGCCAGAAAGGGCCAGCTGAAAAAGTGCATGGACTTTGGTCTGGTGACCGCCTGGGACTAAGCGACGAAGCTGGCCACGCACAAGGGCCTCCAGTGCAGGCAACCCGGACACCTGTAGCTCAGACGTCCTGGCCACACTGGAGAGGTGGGGGCTTCAGTCCACGGGGGCTGGAGGGCCTGCTTTTTTTCCAGAGGGGCCCCAGAGCGGGAGGCGGCCTCCCCTCCTCCCGGCGGTCGCTATCGGGACGCGGCGGCGCGGCGGCGGCGACTGTCTCCCTTGGTGGCTGCTACAGCTCCTCGGGCCGCAGCGAGAACGCGCTGCTGTCGGTTCTCCGGAAGTCGGGGTGCGAGAGCACGGAGGCCAGCACCTATCTCCTCCGTGCGCCCGGCGTCGAAGACCCGGCCCGGTCCCAACCTCCGCTGACCCTTCCCCAGGACTAGGAGCGTCCTCTCAGCGAGGACCCTGGGGAAGTCGTAAAGCTCTTCCAAGCCGATGCCCGAGCAGGACCTCATGATGAGCGGCAGCGGCGGTGCCAGAGGGGCATGAAGTCCCTCCACCCGCGGACTCTGGCACCGCGCACAGCTGCGGGGAGCGCCGCCTGCGGGCCCGGCGGGAGCCGTTGACCCAGCTGTGGCTGATGGAGGGCGTGTCATCCTGGAAGGCGCCGGCGCAGGCTGGCCAGGAGCCCCAGGCAGGCGCCCCAGCGCAGCCCGCGGGCAGGGCCAGAGCCTCCCTGGCAGGGACGCGCCGCGGGAGGCAGCGCAGCCGGGAAGTGGGCGGCGGACCCAGAGCGAGTGTGCCGGGTAAGGAGCGGGCAGAGGGTGAAATAAAGGCCGGGGCCCCCGGCGACGCCTCCCAGTGGAGGGACAGTCCTCTTCCTGGGGAGGGCCCCTGGTCGAGGGCGGGCGCACACCCTAGCTCCCGGTCTGGATGGCCAGGGCGCGCCTCGGCCTTAGCAGGTTGTGAACCCGGTGGTGCCCTACGCTGGGCACCAGCACCATCTCTCCCGCCTCGCGCGTGAGCTCTAGGGCAGGCCGCGAGCCGAAGTCGCGGGTGCGGGCGCGTCGGGAGCCCGGGGGAGGTCCGGCCGTCGGGCAGGCGGCCGCGGGGTTCTCCAGGGCCTCCTGGTGCACCTGGGGACAAGGAGCCACTTCTCCCTTCCGCGGCTCGGTCCATCAGGCGCCCTGGGCAGGGGACCGGGACCACGGGAATCTGCGGGGAGTCGAGACCAGGCCCCTAGAGCCCACGCTCGCTCCTCACTTCCGCGGGGCGAATTGTAGTTTTTTTTTCTTGTATCGTCATTTCGGGTTTGGTATTAGATCATGCTGGCCCCATAGAATGAGTTAGAAAGCATTCCCTCTGCTGCTATCTCTTGGAAGAGATTGTGGAGAAGTAGTATAATTTATTCCTTAATGTTCGAAAGTAGAATTCACCAGTGCACCCAGTGGGGCCTGTTCTTCCTGTTTTGGAGGATTATTAATTACTAAATTCTGTAATAGATTATCGTTTCTTCTTGTGTGAGTTTTGGCAGATTGTGTCTTTCAGGAAATTGATCTATTGAACATAGATTACCCAATGTGTGGATATAGATGCTTCATAGTATTTCTTTAATAGCCTTTTGATTTCTGTGGGCTCTGTAGTGATGTTCCGCTTTCATTTCTGATATTAGTAATTTGTATCTTCTCTCTTTTTTCTTTAATTAGGTTGGCTAGAGGCTTATCAATTTTATTGATATTTTTTAAGAACTGGCTTTTGGTTTTGCTGATTTCGCTCTGATTTTCTGTTTTTAATTTCATTGATTTCTGCTCTAATTTTTTTTTAAAACATTTCTTCTTCTTCCTTTGGAGTTAATTTGCCCTTCTTTTTATTGTTTAATGAGGTGGAGGCTTAGATGATTGATTTTAGATATTTTTTCTTTTCTAATATATACATTCAGGGCTATTAATTTTCCTCTAAGCTGTGCTTTTGCTGCATTCCACAAATTGTAATACACTGTATTTTAATTTTTATTTAGTTCACAGTATTTTTTTGTAAGGGGTACAGGGTCTCACTCTGTGGCCCAGGCTGGAGTGCTGTGGTGTGATTGCTCCTCATTGCCACCTTCACCTCCCAGGTTCAAGTGATTCTCGTGCCTCAGCCTTCTGAGTAGCTGGGATTACAAGCATGCACTACCATGCCTGGCTAATTTTTGTATTTTTAGTAGACACGGTTTCACTGTGTTGGCTGGCTGGTCTAGAACTCCTGACCTCAGGTGATCCTCCCCACCTTCACTTCCCAAAGTGCTGGGCTTGCAGGTGTGAGCCACCACACCCAGCCTAGTTCACAGTATTTTAAAATTTCTCTTGAGATTTCCTCTTTGGCCCAGTTGTTACTTAGAAGTATGTTGTTTAACCTCCGAGAATTTTGGGATTTCCTAGCTATCTTTCTGCTACTGATATCCAGTTTAATTCCATTGTCATGTGAGACCATTGTATGATTTGTATTCTTTTAAATTTGTTAAAGTGTGTTTTATAGAAGGCTCTGTGTGAGCTTACGGAGAATGCGTATTCCGCTGCTCTTGGGTATACTAGCCTTGTCAATTAGATCCAGTTGACTGATGGTGGGATTAAGTTCAACTATGTCCTTACTGATTTTCTGCCTGCCGGATCTGGATCTGTCCATTTCTGATAGTGGTTGTTAAAGTTTCCAACAAAATAGTGAATTCATTTTTTTGGTAGTTCTATCAGTTTTTGCCTCACATAGTTTGCCACTCTCTTACTAGGTGTGTGCACAAATTAGGGATTATTCCATCTTGGAGAATGGACTTGTTTATCAGTAGTCTGCTCTGTCTGAAATTATTAGAGCTACTTCAGCTTTCTTTTCTTTCTTTCTTTTTTTTTTTTTTTTTT
>NW_016107772.1:326830-327996 GCF_001604975.1 Cebus imitator
TAGAGACGGGGTTTCACCATGTAGACCAGGATGGTCTCGATCTCTTGACTGACCTCGTGATCCACCTGCCTCGGCCTCCCAAAGTGCTGGGATTACAGGCTTGAGCCACTGCATCCGGCCTTTCTGTTTTTTTTGAGACAGAGCCTCACTCTGTCACCCAGGTTGGAGTGCAGTGCCACCATCTCGGCTCAGTGCAACCTCTGCCTCCCCAGTTGAAGCGATCCTCCTGCCTCAGCCACCCCCTACCACCCTGAGTAGCTGGGACTACAGGCGCGCAACACCATCACTGCCTAATTTTTGTATATTTAGTAGAGATGGGGTTTCTCCATGTTGTCCAGGCTGGTCTCAAACTCCTGGCCTCAAGTGATCTGCCTGTCTTGGCCTCTCAAAGTGCTGGGATTACACGCATGAGTCACCATATTCAGCCAGCCCACTTTCAAACAATACTGTACTGCTTATGGGTAGTACAAATACCTTATAATGACAAAATATTCCTAATTCTTTTCTTCTGTCCCTTGTATAATTTCTGTCATCCCTTTCATTTGGGTATGTCAACTATAATAATTGCCTACACTGTTGCTATTAATATTTTGAACAAACTGTTGTCTTTTAGATCAAATAAGAAAAGTAGAAGTTTTTATTTTACCTTTACTTATTCCTTCTCTAAAGCTCTTCCTTTCTTCATGTAGATCCAAGTTTTGGACCTATGTAATTTTCCTTCTCTCTGAAGGACTTCTTTTAACATTTCTTGCAAGCCAGGTATGCTGGCAACAAATTCCCAAAATTTCTGTTTGTCTGATGCAAGTCATTATTTCTCCTTTATTTTCAAAGTGTAATTCCACAGGATACACAATTCTCAGTGTACTTTTTTTTTCCCTCTCTACACTTTAGCTATTTCGCTCCACTCTCTTCTTGCTTGCATGGTTTCTGAAAACAAGGCTGATGTGGCCGGGTGTGGTGGCTCACGCCCGTAATCCCAGCACTCTGGGAGGCCGAGGCAGGCAGATCACAAGTTCAGGAGTTTGAGACCAACACGATGAAACCCTGTCTCTATTAAAAATACAAAAATTAGTTGGGTGTGGTGGTGGGCACCTATAATCCCAGCTACTCGGGAGGCTGAGGCAGGAGAAGCTCTTGAACCCGGGAGGCGGAGGTTGCAGTGAGCC
>NW_016107772.1:328055-341611 GCF_001604975.1 Cebus imitator
AAAAAAAAAAAAAAAAAAAAAAAAAAAGGAGGCTGATGTAAGTCTTTGTTTCTCTATAGGTGAGGTGTTATTTTTCCCTCTGGCCTCTTTTAAGGTGTGTTCTTTATCATTGATTTTCTGAAGTTTGAATGTCCGATGTCTAGGCGTACTTTTTCTTTCCTTTTCTTTTTTGCATGTAACCTACTTGTGTTCTCTGAGCTTCCTGGGTCTGTGTCTGACATTAATTTGGGAAATTCTAAGTCATTATTACTTTAAATGTGGTTTGTGTTCCTTTGTCTTTTTCTTCTCTTTCTGGAAGTCCCATTACGTGTGCTGTATCTTTTGTCGATGTCCCGCAGTTCATGGATATTCTGTTCTTTCTTCCGCGGTCCTCGGTCTTTTTTCCTCTTTGCTTTTCAGTTTTAGAAGTTTCTAGTGACAGACTCTCAAGCTTAGAGATTCCTTCCTCAGCTGTGTCCTATTTGCTAATGAGCTCATCAAAGACATTCTTCATTTCTGTTAGGGTTTTTTATCTCCAGTATTTCTTTTTGATTCTTAGAATTTCCACTTTTCTGATTATATTACCCATCTGTTCTTATAGTTGTCTACTTTTTCCACAAGAGCCCTTGCATATTAATCACAGTTGTTTTAAATTCACAGCCTGATGATTCCAACATCCCTGCCATAGCTGGGTCTGACTCTGATGCTTGCTGTTTCTTCAAACTGTGCTTTCTGCCTTTTAGCCTGCCTTGTATTTTTTGCTAAAAGGCAGGCATGCTGCACTAGGTAAAAGAAACTTTTACCTTTTACCCAGAGGTAAAGAGGCCTTTAGTGATGTGGTGGTGAGGTGTGGTGGGAAGGGCTGCGTTCTACAGTCCTGTGATTAGACCTCAGTCTTTTAGTGAGCCTGGGCCCTGGGCTGTGAACTCAGGCTTTCTTTCCCTTACATGGGACAGGATGGCTGAAGGGACGGGAGTTGGGGATTTGTCTTCCCCCAGTTTGATTAGGCTCTAATAAAACCCTAGTGGATTAGGCCCTGGTAAAATAGTTTCTTTTGATGGTAGGCCTTGTTAAAAAGAACAGAATGTCCTGGCATATCTAAAAATGGTTACTTTGCCCTTTTGCTGTCGGAAGCATGAGGGGACTTTTTCTTCTATTTTCGCCATGAGAATGTAGTAAAGCTCCGAGAGGTAAAACTCACAAAAGTGTGGGGGTCCCCTTGTGAGGAGGTCACCTGTAACAAGGGCCCCCTGGAACTTTTAATTCTCATACCTGTCCGCAGTGAGTTTTAACCCATGTGTAGGTTCGTGTAGCCACCACCATGATCAGGACACAGAGCAGCCGGCCCCGCAACCAAGCTAAGACACATGGGAGCCCAACAGGGTCCCGCAGGCAGCGCAGAGCCTGAGGTACAGGGCCGGTGGGCTCTGGAGATGCAAGGAGCAAGCTGGGCACATCTCCGCCTGCTCAGACCACCTCCCCAGGGCCCAGCCCTGCACATAGCCCTGAGGTCCTGGGGCGCATCCCATCTGGCTGCACCAGGGAAGGGTGGCCCTTCCGTCGTGGCCACTGGCCTTGCTCGCTTTTATTCCATTTCCAGAGGAACCATGTGAAAGTTGGTGGGCTGTGTTTCCCTGCTTAGGCATTTGTGGTGGCAACCTGAGAGAAGGCCAAGGTAAAACCCATCGTCTTTGTGGCCCTCCCTCCACCTCCTCCTCTGCCCCGCCCCTCCCCACAAAGGTTCAGAGTGGACTGGACTCCCCTGACTCCTGCAGTTTCCTTGGCCTACTCCTTCCTGCAACCCCCGACACAGCTCAGGAGGAAGGGCTCGCAGTTCGGGAGTTAGTGCGTGTGCAGGAGCACCAAGCACTGCATTCCTGGGGCTCCAGCTGGTTCCACACCTTTGTTCTTGCCGTTACCGCCGTTACCTCAGATTGTATACCTTTCCCTCCTCTCTTTGCCTATCCAAATCCTACCTCTTTTCTATTTTGTTGTTATTATTATTATTATTATTTGAGATGGAGTCTCACTCTGTCACCCAGGCTGGAGTGTAGTGGCTCAGTCTCGGTTCACTGCAACTCTGTCACCCTGGTTCAAGCGATTATCTTGCCTCAGCCTCCTTAGTAGCTGGGATTACAGGCTCCTGCCACGGTGCCTGGCTAATTTTTGTATTTTTAGTAGATACGGGGTTTCTCCATTGTGGCCAGCTGGTCTTGAACCCCTGACCTTGTGATCCACCAGCCTCAGCCTCCCAAAGTACTGGAATTACAGGCGTGAGCCATTGTGCCCGGACTCTCCCTCACTTCTAGAGCTGGTTCAAGGCCAGCTTCTACCAGGGAGCCTACAGTGATCGTTCCTTCCTTGGAATTCCCTCAGCCTTTCCTAGTCATCAACAATTTCCTGGGGTGTGGCGTGCTTCCCTATGGACCAGGTATCCCAAAGGTTGGGCCCAGTCTTGCTTGCAGCAGGCATTGGTTGGAAGGAGACAGTGCTGGGAGGTGAGGAAATCCTGAAAGCCTGGAGAAGAGATTCGGGGTCAGACTTTGTCAGAAAGTGGGCACCTGTGCTCTGAGGGTAGGAGAGAGACAGCATCAGGTGCAGGCTGATCCAGCAACTGCAGAGCTTTAATGTAGACTCTGGAGGCAGTAATGCAGGGGCTGCGAGGGAATATGGAGGAGCCCAAGGAAGGAGTGGCTGCCAAGCACTGCAGTGGGAGGCCCTGGGCTTGGGTTCAACCTTGGAAGGAGCCAGCAGAGACCCAAGTTCTGATGATCTGACAGTGGTCAGACTGGCTGTCAGTGGTTGGGCTGATCACGGAGGCTGGTCCAGTGGCAGTCAGGCTGAGCGGGGTGCCCACAGGACAGTCCAGTAACCTCAGCAGGAGACAAGGAGGGGGTTGGTGAGTGCAGCTGCTGAAGAGGCTGGTGCTGAGGGCTGTCTCGGCAACAGCTCGCAGGCAGCCAAGGCTTGGTGCAGGGCATCCAGGATGGCCATGGGGCTGGGCCTCCCCTCTGGATGGAAACAGCAGGCAGGGAGGGCAGGATCAGTCTGCAAACCTTCACCCACAGAGCCACTGACCCTCCTCCCTGAAACCCAGCCACTCTTGCCCCCTGTGCCCCTCCCCAGCCCTGTCCAGCTTCCTCGATCTGTGGACCACCTCCCCCTGAGGACCCCAGAGAAGGGGCTTGGGGCACACAATTTCTGATCTCCTCAATGGCAGGGACTGCTCAGGACAGTGGGCACACCTGAGTTCTGCCCGTGGTGCCTGGGGAGGTCAGCGAGCAAAGGGCTCTTGGTTGCCCTGTCAACCTGTGAAGCCCTGTGAGGCGGGAGCTTGGCCTGGCTGTGCCAGGCATAGGCTGGCACTCCTGCAGTTCTGCTCCCTGAACTTCATCTAAACACTGGGGCTGTGCTACTGAGTGCTTAGGGGAGATGCCCCAGCCTCGGGCGCTGCTAGTGCTTGACCCCTGCGCCTCCTCTCTTCCTCCGTGGGAAGAGGATAACAACTCCTTCCTTCTAGGGCCATTGTAAGGATTCAGGGGTTGAAAAACCCTTGGGGCATCTCCCCTGCATCTGGCTGAAGTGCTGTCAGTGGGCGCACACCTATCCCCTCACTGGGCTTCTGTCTGGCACTTCTTCCTGGGGCTTCTGTGCCTCTGCTCTTGGTAAAAGCCCCTTCAACTTTCTGAAGCATGCAGGGCAGGAATAACAAGATTGTTTAGCAGACAAAGCTCAGGACGGAGCATGCTGGAGTCTCCTCCTCAGGACAGCCTCCAGCCACTGCCTGGGCTCTGAGAGACTGGGGTGCTCTCCTACCGTGCGTGGGGTCCCTGAAAGCGTCCAGTGTGCCCAGCAAAATCTTCCCCAGGGCTCTTTTCGATATGTTCTTAAAAAGAAATGGAAACAGGGCTGGATCAGACGGTGGTGGCTGTGTCCCTGTTCAGTTGATGGGACCTGGTGGCCCCTAGGGGCTTCCGGGCAGCTACCTGGGGATGGATAAAGCCCCTCCCCAACCCTCATTCCCTTCTTGGCCCCCTACCCCTAGGCTGGCCATGTTGCGCTTCCCAGAGACTCTTGGAGGGTGAGTGGGACAGTGGGCAGGTTCACGTATGTAAAGATTACCATCTGTGCCCAGGTAGGCACTGGGAAATAACCCTGGCTAAGAGCATTTTTATGCATTTGCTCATTTTGACTTTATTTTATTATGTTCATTTTAACCAGCAGAGAAAAAGCAATGTTGGGAAAGAATCCAAAATTTGCCAAAGCCATCCAGCTGGGAGGTGGAAGGAACACATCATCTACCCTGAGACTGCATGGCCCATGGCCTCTGCTGGGAACCACTGCCCTTTCCTGCCTGGGCTGGCATTGGTCTCTCAGGGCCCATCCCCAGGTCTCTGCTTGCCCAGGATGTTTGACATTGGGCTGGACTTTCCCAGGCAGCCCGATGTACAGGGAAGAGCTCACTTCGGAGCCCCACAGGAAAACCTGGGTCTTCCTCTCTCTGATCCTTATAGCCTTTCTTCTTCCTTCTGCTGCAGTGGCTGGAACCTCTGCCTCACATGAAAACAGTGATGAGTCTGATTTTAATTTTAATTTAATTTCATTCTTTTTTTGAGATAAGGTCTTACTCTGCCAGCTAGGCTGGAGCGCAGCAGCACAGTCTCGGCTTACTGCAGCGTTTGCCTCCTGGACTTCAGTGATCCCCCACCTCAGCCTCCTAAGTAGCTGGGACCAGAGGCATGCGCCACAGTGCCCAGCCAATTTTTGTCTTTTTTTTTTTTTTAGAGATGGGGTTTCACCATATAGGCCAGGTTAGTCTTGAACTCCTGAGCTCAAGAGATCCACCCACCTTGGCCTCCCAAAGTGCTGGGATTACAGGCATGCACCACCACGCCCAGCCACATCTGATTTTAGGGGGATTCCTCTGAACACGTCACGAGTCAGTGTGAGATCTGCATGAAGTATTTGGTTGAGAGTCCTTATCTGGTGAAGGAAGATCCCTACTATTCTTAATTTGCTGAGGGATTTTATAATCAAAGGAGATTGAATTTTATTGACTTCCTTTTCTGCATCAATTGAGATGATCATCTGGTCTTTCTCCTTTAATTTGCAATGTGGTATATTTTGGCAATAGATTTTTAATATGGAATCATCCTTGAATTTCTAGGATAAGTCCAACTTGGTCATGTTGCATTTCTTTAAACACTGCCAGATTTGGTTTGCTAGTATCGTATTTAATAGTTTTATATCCATGTTTAAATGTCATGTTAGTTTATAATTTTCCTTTCTTGTCTTTCTTCTATTTATCCTCTTCTGGTTTTGAGAACAGAACCAGAAAAGGACACATACAAGAGTTTTATTGGCTTCATAAAATAACCTGGGTAGCTTCCCTCACCCTATTTTTGGTTGCTTTCTCTGAGCCTCCATTTCTGCATCTGTAAAATGGGATAACAGCTGCCCCCTGTGAGGAGGGCCTAGAGCCTGGTGCCTGACACAGCGGGGGCTCCCTCCCGCGAGCTCCTTTCCCTTCCCTGAGTGTGCCGCTCCCACGAGCCTACCAGGTCCCGGAGCCTCTGCAGGAGCAGCAGCACATCCACCAGCTTCTCCTCCAGCAGGGACAGCCGCACCCTCTCGGTCTCCACCATCTGTAGCTCCAGCCTCAGGTGCTCATTCTCTTCCACCTTCTGCTGCATCTCTGCCTGGGGAGAGAGAGGGGCTCAGTGCTTGCCTTGCTGGTCTCCCCTAGCCTTCCACGTGGCTGGATCAACTACTCTATCTCCCCGAGGCTAGTCTGAGGCCCAGAGAAGCTGAGTGTGTGGCCTAAAGCCACACAGCGGGTTAGACTGATAGAAGAGTTATGTATTTTGTTTCCTAGTCTAAGAACTCCATTCTCCCTTCTCTTCTCTGCTTTTGTTTCTTTTTAATAAATTAATTTTGGTGGCAAGCAGCAAAAACCAACCTGGCTAGTTTACACAGAGAGGAAATTTACGATAGGCTAGTGGGCAGATCCCAGAATGGCCTGGCAGCTGGAGAACCTCAGGAATGGCACAGGGTTGAGACAGTGGGAGTGTCCCAAGCCTCTTGTCCAAGAGTCATAGCTGAGAAGCACCCTCTCCAGCCATCCCCAACCCCTGGCACAGAGAGCCCCAGGAGAGGGGCCTGGTTGGCCCAGCTGGAGTCATGGACCCACTCTTGGCCAGGGGGGCCACCAAAAACATCAGTCCCACCAGGTAACACTAGGATGCCAGGCAGTCACAAAGTGCTATGTGGCCACTTGCCTTCTAAAACAGGCATGCCAGGCACAAGGCAGTCCCTTCCCCTGGCACCAATGGAGGGAAAGAGAAGCAGTGGAAAGTGTGGTGCTCCAGGGTGCTCAGGGTCCACTCTGGGCTTGGGCAGGAGGAGGGAAGGCCCAGTGCCTCCACTCTCTAGGGATGGGACTGGAAGTCCAGCTAATTCAGGGATCCTCCAAGCCCCCTGTTTCCTTGAAATGTTCTTGGAAAAGGGGTGGTGGCTATGCCCTTCAGGGCTGTGTGACTGCCATTTTATTTCCTGACGGCCCACAGCACTGCACCCTCCCCAGCCACAGGGGCTGTGACTTTCCTGAGAGGTGCCTGGGCAGGCAAGATCAAGGCCTCCAGGAAACCAGAGTGGTGGTGGAGAAAACGTAGAAATAACTTTCAACCTAGGAGACCTGCACAACACAGAAGAGTGCTAGAAACAGGGACAGCCGCGGCGCATATTTGCTGAGCGCTCACCACAAGTGTTCACCTGTTTGATACATGTAGAATAATACCATTATTATGCCCATTTCACAGATGAGGAAACTGAGACACAGAAGAGTTGAGTAACTTTTCCAAGGTCACACAGGCAGTGGAGTCAGGATTTGAATCCCAGCAGTCTGGCTCTAGCACATAACCGTCATGCCATGCTGCTTGGCATTAATTAGCAGCCTTCTCTGGGGAGTGAAGGGTGCCCCTACCCCAGTGCAGGGGTTCCAGAAGCTGAAAGTGGTGCAGACCTGATCTCACTGGAAGGTTTAGCTGCAGCCCCACTGGCTTGACGTGTGATGACATTCAACTTTGTTTCCTTTTGCGCTTTTCAGCAGAATGTGTGCATGGTCCTAGTGTTTGTCCACTTGTCCAATCTACTGCAGCGGTTCAGGGCCTGCTGCTTTCTGTCTTGGTCTCTGATTTCCCGCACTAAGAGGCTGGAGCCCAAACAGGCCCCTCTGCTCCCTCCTGCCCCCCCTCTGTGACTCAGCCCCTGCCCTCAGGGCACAGCTGTGTGGCTGCCTTGGTTCAAGGGGGGCACACTGGTGTGGATGCGGCACGGGCACCCAGCCTAGCCCACCTGACCTCTCTCAAACCGTTTCCTACGTCATTGGGTCCTTTGAGCATAAAATAAGACAAAGCACATCAGCACTGAGTATGTGGTTCATGGGTTGTACAAGTCAGCTGGTATCATTTTTAAAAAGTTATTTAAGAAACTAGGACTTCATCAGGCCATACATATGTGGCCTGTCTATAAAAAACAGTATAGACTTAGAATTTCACATGTATAAATTCAAAACTATTGGATATCAAAATAAATTTGTAAAAGTACAGTGGGCTCGGGCTTAGTGCAATGACAACTTTCAACAGCATTGCACACTTGGCTACTGCGGAATAGAGAAGTTCCTACAGGGTAGAGAGAATGAGAAATGCGAAGTAGTCTTATTGAGATGGAGACAGCTGGATGCCCAGCCTCCCTCTCCCTCTTCTTGCTACCACACTCCCTTTACTTTGGGAAACCACCCGCCTCCACTTCATCTGACTTTGGTGGCAATGCCAATCACTGAACCCGCCCACCACCACAGGGATTGGCCCAGGGATGGGCACATGACTGAGGTGGCCAATCAGAGTTCATCCCTGAGATTTCATGTACTAGGAGTGAGACTCATTTTCCCATGAGGGCTTTCCACATGGGCTGATGGAAGTCTAGGGCTGTTAATGGTCCTGCCTTCCCTTCCCCCATCATATGGAGTAAGCCCTTTTGAAGGAGGGGAAAGTGAGGCCACCTCCTCCAGAAAAACACAGCAGACAGATGGAGACAATTTGGTCTGAGTCCCTGGACCATACCATCTTGCTCTCAGCTCCATGTTCCACTAAATTCCTGTTTTAAAATCAAGCTAATTTGAGGTGGGATCCTTTAATTTGCAACCAAAAGATTTCTTATTAAATTTAAATCAGAGGAGCCTGATTTAAATTTAAATCTCCCTCTGGGCCTTGGTTTACTCATCTGGGAATGGGGCACAAGACTTGGCTGTGATCCCTCGGACCCTTCCAGCTGTGAGATCCTCCAGAATTGCTCCAGCCCTTGATCTCTGGGCTCTGCTGACCTCCTCCCCAGAGGTCCCCAGGGTCCTCCCACTACAGCCCTGAATCCCCAGCTGCTCCACCAGCATGGCAATGCAGGCCTCCAGCTCCCCCAGGGTTCGGGCATGGTCAGCACCGCCAAAGTGGCCAAAGTAAGTCATGAGCTTCTCCGCCGTCTGGTCATCACACCTGCAGCAAAGGAGAGGGCCCACATTGCAGGGAGCTGCTTCCAGAGCCCCCTCTGTCCAGCCTCAGAGGGGGTGGTGTTGTGGAGTCAGCCTCCGAAAGCAAAGCCAGGCCACAGCACCCATCTGCTCAGCACCTCCCGCGGCCCCCATCTCACTCTGGGGAAAAGCCCAAGGCTTCACCTTATCTGCCCCATGAGCTCTCTGATCTTCCCTCCCATCCACCTTGACTCACACTGCTCTAGCCCCAGTGGCCTCCTGGCGGTCCCTCTGATATGCTCAGAGCCTCTGCACTTGCTCTTCCCTCTTCCTGGAATGCTCTTCCCCCAGCGTCTGCATTGCTTATTCCCTCGTGTCCTTCAGGGCTCTGCTCAGAGAGGCCTTCCCTGCATCTCTGTGCCCCGCCTCTGTCCCTGCCTCTGTGATCTCTCTTCCTCATGCCTGTCACACTTGCTAGAGGATCCGGGAGAGGAGGCCACTGACTGGTTTACTGCAATTTTCCCCGTGCCTCAGATTTTGCCTGGCATGCAGGGGGTGCTTCATAAGTGCTTGTTGTTGACATGAAGAATTGGTGGTAACAACAACCCCAGAAAATCAATAGCATTTTATCATCCAATAATAACTGTTGCCCCCACGGGTGTTCCCACCCACTATGCGCCAGACACCTGTTACGCATTGTGTATCTTTGACCTCAAATCCTCACAGAGCCTTGGCCACACAAGTGTCACCATCTTATCTTAGAGATGAGAAGGCTGAGGCTCAGAGAAGCCAGGCGACTTGTTTGAGGCGTCCCAGGTGCCCTGAGCCTGTCCTCAGTCTCCGCCAGGGTGGAAGTGAGGATGAAACAGGGAATGGATAAGCCAGCACCTATCCGGGACCAGGCTGGAGAGCAGTGAAAACGGTGTGTGGCCAGGGGTGACGGGTTGGGGATGGGTCTGAGAGGGACGCTGGTGTCTGGGAGCGCCACGAGAGGTCCAGTGCAGTTGCTAGTGAGAAGGAATGAATGGGAATTCAAGCTAGCCATGAGCTGTGTCTTGGAATGTCATCCCACTTCATCCTCTACATGCTCTCGAGCCTTCCCACCTCCCCCTAAGGGACAAGGGGACAAAGCCACAGAAGGGCTGGGAGGTGGCTGAGCCAGGCCAACCAGCCTCCCGGGTGCTCTGGGCTTCCCTGGACACCTCTAGAACCTGAGGCCCACAGTGGCTGACCCTGGAGGGGCCACACACCTGCCTCCGCAGCTGGAGAGCCGGGCCAGCAGTGACTTGACCTCCGCTGCTGGTGTCCTCTGCTCCTCCTGCCACTTCTTCTCCTCCTCCTCCTCCTCCTCCTCGTCAGAGGCAGCCTGGCCCTCCACGGAACGGAACAGCTGCTCGTCCGCTGCTGGGGAAGCACAAGATGTGGGGATGAAGGACAGAGGGTGGGGAACCAGGCATCCCTCCCCAGGGGCACGTGTACAGCGCAGCCAGAGAGGAGGGCTCTGGGGCCATGTCCCCCTCCTTCAGATAGCCACCCCCCACGTTCCAGGCTCCGGTGCAGTGAGGCCACCAAGGCTGGTTCTGTCTCGCTGTAATGTGACCAGCCCAGGAGGGAAGTTAGAGCTGGCCAGTTAGAGGCCTTTCCTGGAACTTTGCACAGGGACACGGGGAGGGATGCCTTCTTTTTCTTCCTTCTTTCTTCTTCTTTTTTTTTTTTTTAATAGAGACAGGGTCTCACTCTGTCACCCAGGCTGGAGTACAATGTTGTGATGACAGTTCACCGCAGCCTCAAACTCTGGAGCTCAAGTGTCTTCCTGTCTCAGCCTCCCAAAGTATTGGGATTACAGGCATGAGCACCATGCCTGCTTCTTCACTGGTTTCTTTTTTTTTTTTCTTTTTTTTTGAGACGGAGCCTCTCACTGTCGCCAGGGCTGGAGTGCAATGGCGTGATCTCAGCTGGTGTGATCTTGGCTCACTGCAACCTCTGCCTCCCGGGTTCAAGTGATTCTCCTGCCTCAGCCTCACGAGTAGCTGAGACTACAGGCGCATGCCACCACGCCCTGCTAATTTTTGTATCTTTAGTAGAGACAGCGTTTTACCATGTTGGCCAGGATGCTGTTGATCCCTTGAGCTCGCGATCCGCCTGCCTCAGCCTCCCAAAGTGCTGGGATTACAGGCGTGAGCCACTGCACCCAGCCCTTCTTCCCTGTTTTCTAAGATGACACAAGCCAGGCCCTGTCTGTGGTCTCAGAGGTGTTATTTCCATTTTAGGCTGTGGCAACTCCAGTCAGTAAAGGCCAAGCTAGTCTCGTAGGAGCTGGGGTGGGCTTCTCACAGTATGGGCACCAGGATGGACAGATTTTCAGTGCTCAGGGAACTGCAGGTGTCTAGCATTTGGGGTAATGTGAAGGAAGCGGGTGTGACACATGTGACTGTCTATGGTTCCCCAATGTTGCTGAGCCTTGGTGGTGGGCTCCTGCCTGCCTCAGCATCAGGAAGCCCACAGGTGGCAGGTGTGGGGGTCCATGTGGCCCCCTGGTGTTCTGCTGCCCAACCTCGGTCCCCATCCCCATCCCCATCCCCACGGGAGTCCCGATCCCTCCTTTTCTGGTCCACCAAGCTCCAGGGGCACTTGAGGCAGGCCCAGCCAGGCTGAGTGCAGCCTCCTCTGTGACCAGTTCAGGAAGGGCAAGGGACCCAGTGGGAGCCACTGGAGTCAGCCCAAGACTTGGACACAAAACTTGCAGGGAAGAGAAATGCTCTCCATGCCTTTGGCCTGGGAGTTGGGAGGACGGGCCTGGGGCCGCTGGTGGCCATCTTGCCACTGTGAGGGGAGTGCCCACTGTGAAATGAATCACTGTAGAGCAGTGCAGGGCCAGGCGTCCAGATGGTGGCGCTGCTGACATTTCAGCTGTGCCTGAAGCCTGTGTGGACTTTTAAGTTACATGAACCAACACAGTCTCTTTTAACTTAAGCCGGTTTGGACTGAATGATCTGACACTGGAAGATAAACAATGTCCCAACTGATGCAGCTGTCAAAAACAAAACCAGGCTTATGATCCCCTCATACCCATACTGTGCCAGAGAATCACATGAAGAGATCGGGGGTGGGCCTGGCCATCTGTGTTTTTCTTTTTCTTTTTTCTTTTTTTTTTGAGGCAGGGCCTCACTCTGTCACCCAGGCTGGAGTGCAGTGGCGCAATCTCGGTTTACTGCAGCCTCGACCTCCCAGGTTCAAGTGATACTCCTGCCTCAGCCTCCCCAAGTAGCTGGAACTACAGGCACATGCCACCACTCTGGGCTAATTTGTTTGTATTTTTGGTAGAGACCAGCTTTTGCCATGTTGCCAGGCTGATCTTGAACTCCTGAGCTCAAGCGATCTGCCAGCCTCAGCCTCCCAAAGTGCTGAGATCACAGGTGTGGGCCACCACGTCCAGCCTGCATCTGTGCTTTTAAAGGTGACCCCAGCACCTGGGAGATTTGGGAACGTCTGTCTGCCTCGGGGTATCCTGACCTTGGACACCAGGCATTCAGCCTGGCTTTTCCACATTGGGCATGCTCAAGGTTCTTCTGTTCTTAGTAAAAAGTATCCTAGACCAAACAACCAGAGTCAAGGTGACTGTTTCATGACTTTTTGATTGTGTGAGTGTGTTTCCATTAATGACAACTTGTTTTGTGTTTTTTGTTCTGGGAATTCCTGATGCTGGGTTCCTGTGGGCTGGGGGCGGTGGTGGTATCGTTGTTGTCATGGCCATTAACACTGTCCTGGTGTCTGAGGCAGGGGCAGGTGAGGCGCTCTGAGAGTGTGTGTAGGTGGCGGAGGCCCCAGCACCTGCCCACAGCTGAGCCAGGTGAGCACCAGGTGTTGTCTTGGCTTTTCTAACTCCCCAGGGACCAGTCCCCTCCTTCCCTCCTGATGACTCCACACCGCCCAGATTCTCCAGCCCAAGTTCTTAGGATGCTGGGGCTGGGGAAAAGGGCCCCAGCCCAGCCCGAGTAGCTGGCAGGAGTCGGCTCTCTTTGGAGGTTGGTGGTAGCATGGATGCAGACAGGCCCATGAGAGCAGGGCTGGGCACAGTGGAGGGACCATGAGCCTGGCAGGAAGACTGGACACGCAGGGACAAACCTTCATCCAGGGCTCTGCTCCCGGAGCTGCTGTCTGACTGCCAGGCTCCCTCTGGAGTGGGGTCTGGGTCTCTGGTCCCAGCATCCTCAGGTTCATTACTCTTGTCTCCTGGCTCTGGGCTGGCTCGCTGGAGGGATGGGGGCTGGGAGTCCTCTGACCTGCAGAGATACAGGCGTGAAGGAGGAGAGTACGGGACCCTTCCACTCCCTACTCTACATGGGCAAGCCATCTATGAACAGCCATTATCACCCTGGCAGAGTCAGCTTCTCACAGTCCAGGAGGATGTGCTGGATATTCAGATTCCCAGCATCCCTTGCAGCTAGGGCACAGGCATGGAACCCAGTTTTAGCCAATGAGACTCAAGGCAAAAGGTTCTGGAACAGATTTTCATCCTTATAAAAAAAAAAGCACTAGGAAAGGAAATGCCCCTTTCTTCCTGCCTTTAGACATTGTCATGTGAGAATGTGATGTTTGAAGCTGCAGCAGCCATTTTGTGACAAGAAGAAAATGTCTGAAAGAATTACTGAGTAGTTGAACAAAAGCCTTAACGTCTTTTAGCTGCTGAGTCCACCAGTCCTGGGGCCACCCACCTCTGGACTTCTTCTTATAGGGGATTTTAAAAAAAAGTTTTGCTACGTTTTTTTTTTTTTTTTTTTTTAAGAGATAAGGTCCATCATCCAGGCTGGAGTGCTATGGTATGATCTTGGCTCCCTGCAGTCTAGACCTCCTGGGCTCAAGCAATCCTCCCACCTCAGCCCCACAATTAGCTGGGACTACAGGTATGTATCATCACACCCAGCTTATTTTCATATTTTTTTGTGAAGACAAGGTTTCACCATGTTGATTACGCTGGTCTTGAACTCCTGAGCTCAGACAATTTGCCTGCCTTGGCCTCCCAAAGTGTTGGGATTACAGGCATGAGCCACTGCAC
>NW_016107772.1:342421-382643 GCF_001604975.1 Cebus imitator
AAAAAAAAAAAAAAAAAAAAAAAAAAAAAAAAAAAAAAAAAAAAAAAAAAAAAAAAAAAACGAATGAAATGGCTGAAAAGATCACCTTTTATTAAATAGTATGATGCCTCATTTTCATACATTTTAGCTTTATTTTTCAATCTCCAGAGTCTCCATTTTATTTTCATTTTTATTATTTATTTATTGAGACCCTGAGTCTTGATCTGTCACCCAGGCTGGAGTGCAGTGGCACAATCTTGGCTCACTGCAACCTCCACCTCCCAGGTTCAAGCGATTATCATGCCTCAGCCTCCCAAATAGCTGGGACTACAGGCACCCGCCACCATGTCCGGCTAATTTTTGTATTTTTAGTAGAGACGGGGTTTTGCCAGGCTGGTCTCGAATTCCTGACCTCAGGTGATCTGCCCGCCTCAGCCCCTCAAAGTGCTCGGATTACAGCCGTGGGCCACCGAGCCCGGCCTAAGCATCCCCATTTTATACTCTATGAGTGGACTTCCAGGACCAAAAATTATTGGAACACAAAGACCCCTGTCCCCCTGCTAGGGAGCTGCTCTTCGGAGCCACTGCCCCTTGCTGGGCCTCGCACTGCGCAGATGGAAGCCCCGCAGCATCCAGGAGGGGCAGGCAGGGAGCTCCCCACGGCTGATCCGCGTGACTGCTGCGAGGCCCCGCGGAGAGGCCGAGCAGGTGAAGGGCGCGGGCCCCGGGCGGGGTCTCAGTCCGGTGGACTGGACACCTGGAGAGCCGGCGAGCTCAAGAGGTGAGCCAACCTGCAGCGCGTGCACCCCCCGACGGGGCACGGCCGCCGGGGCAGCCCTGCAGCGCCTCCAGGTGGCAGCTCCCCGCGGGGCCTCCCCTTGCTCATCAGCATAACCCCACCCCAGCCACCGTGATTGGCCCAGGGCTGCACCGGTAGGCAACACAAGGAGCGTGTGCAAGCGTTTCTGGACAGCAGCGGCGTCCTCTCTCGCAGACCCCCTTCTCTGACTGTTTCGGGGTGTGGGGTATGAGGACGGACGAGGCGGAAAGTCGTGACTCTGAGGGGACCGCCCGGAGGTGCTGGGGGCTGCAGATAGAGTCCAAAGATGATGGCAAAAAAAAAAAAAAAAAAAAAACAGGGCCCTTAGTAACATCAGTTGAGTTGCTGGGTCAGGCTTTGCCTAAAGCGAGGGCTAACCCTGAAATTTCGTGTATTTTGAGCCCATGACTCTGATTCATAAAATCCTGCATTCAGGGTCCTCCAGTGCAAGCCGAGAATGGGCATGTTACTTAGCAGCAACCAACGTGACAATCCCCGAGGTGGGGATTCTTGCTTCAATGTGAGACCGTGTGACTAGACATTAGGTTATATTAGTTGAGATCTCACTGGGGAGGTGCCAGTACCTCCCTACTCCACAGGCTCCAGACTACAGCTTGGAGAAGAAAAGACAAGGAATAAGGTCACTGTCTCCAAGACTCAAGGGTAGAGGCAAGTAGCTGGTTATATGGCCTCAGAGGAAGTGTTTAACTGGGGTGAGACAACAAAGATGGGAGCTGGAGAGTCAAAGGGAGGCGCTTTTAGCTCACTGGGGGGAAGAACTTTCTCGCACTGATGAAGAATGATGATGTGCTGTGGAGGGCAGTGGGGTTCTTGGAAGAGGAGCTATGTCAGAGTGCCGGAATTGTGAATAGAGTTGGAGGTTGAATTAGACATTAATATAGAAATCTTCCCACTGTGAGATGCTGCCACTGCTTCTCTTCTCTAAATCATTTAAGGATTTCAACAAGTAAAATGAGATGGAGAGGCAGCTCTTTCCAGGGGGCCTGTGTAAACGTTTCCTGGCTCAGGCTGCCTGGGGAGACGGGACCCCCACCCTCCACCCCGTAGCACTCGCGTGTGTCTTAGAAAGCCTGCTCCAGGCACAGCTTCCTGCACGGACAGCAACGACAATACCAGCTAAACCCTTCAGAGTGTTCTGAAAGCCGTTCTCAGTACTTCAAACGCTTTCCTCTAGAAAACCCTATGACATAGGTGAGCTCATCATCTCCATTTAAAGAGGAGGAAACTGAAGCACCAGGAGCCAGAGGAAGCTGCTAAAGCCGCATCACGGGAGAGCGGGGGTCTGCATTCGGGATCTGCACTGAGGCCGGCAGCTCCAGGCCCATGCACTAGGCACAAGGGAAGCTTGGAAGGCAGGCTCTGGAATGACCCGGCCCCGCTGGCATCCTCAGTGGGTGACTCCAGGTCACAGGCAGTGAAGCTGGGAAGAGAACAGAGCCATCTGGAGAGCAGGACAGATGAGGACACACTTTGGAATTTTCCAAGAAGTAAAATGTGGCTGCAGAGAAATGGAACAAGCGCTTCCTCAGGGAGCCCCAGGGCGTGCTATTGTTGTCTAGTGATACTGTTGTCTAGTGATACTGTTGTCTGGTGATACTGTTGTCTAGTGATACCGTTGTCTAGTGATCAGTATTCAGCTGCTTCTCCCATTACCCCCTGTCTGCTGGATTATTCAGCAGGATCAGCTGCCCCTACCCGCATCACACTCACATGCTGGAATAGCTCCGCCTTCAAACTAATACACAAAACACCCTCTAACCATATGACTTTCCCAGCTATCAACCTTTCTCTGCTCTACTTGACAGAAACCTTGAAAGCATTGTGCCTACTACGCATGCTGCCGCCCCAATCGTGTCTTGGTCCCCATCACATCACCAATGGCTGGCTCTCAGCACACATCTGACTTGGCCTAAAGAGAAAGGATTGGACACCAGATTCCTCCCTCGCCTACACACTCTTCCCGCGGCTTCTGGGAGACTGCTCTCCTCCGGGATTCCTCCTGCCTCTCTGGCACTCCTCGCCATTGTGCCAATTTCTGCTCTTCATCCTGACCCGTAATGCTGGTGAGCCCCGGGATGCCCCTCTGAGGGCCTCTTCTCTTCTCTGTGTGCACTTGCTCTAGGAGGACTCTTAGCCAGCGCCATGGCTTTGTGTGTCCATGACTTCCAACTTCTTATTTCCAGCACTGGCCTCTCCCCTGAACCTCAGGCTCAGATCCAGTTCCTGACAAGCTCCCCAGCTTAACTGTGGCACCTCTACCCACAGGCTTCTCACAGCCTCCCATGCCTCCTGGACTTGTCCTGGTCTTCTTCCATCTGCTCTTCCCTCCCTTTGGTGAAATGTGCCATCACCCACTTGACCACCCAAAGAGTGGCCACTGGGTTTGGCCACCTGGAGGTCATATGTGGCTACTCAGCATCTGGCCCACCACTCAGTTCCAGCCCAGCGCCCAGCCGAGGGATGCTGCAGGGAGGCTGCTTGGCAAAGGGCTGTTGTATTGTGTGGCACCTCCCATGCCCGGGTCTGTGCAGGTGGGCAGGGGAGGTGGAGGGGACAGGAGGGGAGAAGGAGCTGCAAGCCCCTGCCCTCTGTGGGCTGCTCCTCTGGGTGGGGCACCTCCCTCCAGGGCATGTCCACTGGCCTTGGGCCACTCCCTCCCACAGATGAGTGGTGTGCTGAGTCTGGAGAGAGCAGGGGAGGTGTCCCGTAGGAGGCAGGACCTGGGGTTGGGCAGAACGAAAGACTGAGTGGAGGATGACAGGGAGCGGGTATGTTTGGGAACAGAAAGGAGTGCAGCACAGCCAGAGCAGAGGACCCAAAGCAGACAGGAACTGGTGGAGAAAGGAGGGAGAGAGTGCTGAATGGCCTGGTGGGCGTCCCTCCTCTGCTGGGGCTGTGTGTGCTGTTGGCGTAACAGTCACCCCCTGGTTGATATCTTTCAGAGGAGGAAGTGTTTAGGTGGTTGGGGTGAGGATTTGAACCCGGCTCCACCACCTCCAGACCTTGACCTTATTCCCTTCATTCCCTTGTCCAGCTGCATTTTACCCGCTGGCACCAGACACAGAGCTTGGACAGTCCCACCTTTATTTATCTTATAGATGAAGGAAGCCAGTGGAGGTTGAACCATATGGAATAGTGATTTTTACGTCTTTTGACCTGCAAAAGGGCCATTTAAAATGCTGCAATCTTGGCTCACGCTGTAACCCCAGCACTTTGGGAGGCCAAGGTGAGTGGATCACCAATGGTCAGGAGTTTGAGACCAGTTTGACCAACATGGTGAAACCCCGACTCTACTAAAAATACGAAATTAGCCTGGCATGGTGGCATGTGCCTGTAATCCCAGCTACTTGGGAGGCTGAGGCAGGAGAATTCCTTGAACCGGGGAGGTAGAGGTTGCAGTGAGCCAAGATTGAACCATCGTACTCCAGCCTGGGCAACAGAGCAAGACTCCATCTCAAAATTAAATAAGTAAATAAATAAATAAAATGCTGCAATCTAATAAAACATGTTCACATAATATTTTTTGGTAACGGACTTCAAATCTGTCACCTCATTAGCAGGTGTCCAGGTTTATAAAAGGCTTTGTTAGAATTTTCTGGTTCTAGAAAACCTGACAGCCTTTGGCCCTAAGACTGGACCACATGGCCCAGGTGTTTAGCTAGGGTTTCATGTGAGGATGTGCTCTCTGCTTATGCACTGTTGGTGGAAGTGTAAATTAGTCCAACCATTGTGGAAAGCAGTGTGGTAATTCCTCAAAGAGCCAACAGCAATCCCATTACTCTGCATATACCCAGAGGAATACAAATCATTGTACCATGAAGGCACGTGCATAATGTTCATTATGGCACTATTCACAATAGCAAAGACATGGAATCAACCCAATGCCCATCAATGACAGATTGGATAAAGAAAATGTGGTATATATGCACTATACTATGTAGCCATAAAAAATAGCAGATCATGTCTTTTGTGGTAATGTGGATGGAGCTGGAATCTGTTATCCTTAACAAACTAACGCAGGAACAGAAGCCAAATACCAAATGTTCTCCCTTATTAGTGGGAGCTGAATGATGAGAACCCATGGACACAAGGAAGGGAACCCAAGTGTCTGGGGCCTACTGGAGGGTACAGGGTGGGAGGAGGGAGAGGAACCAACAACAACAAAAAACTATTGGGTACTAGGCATAATACCTGGGTGATGAAATAATCTGTATGACAGCCCCCCGTGACATAAGTTTACCTGTATAACACACCTGCACATGCACCCCTAATTCTAAAATAAAAGTTAAAAAAAGACAAACAAAAATAATGCTACAAAAGTTCTAATAGTTAAAAAAAAAAAAAAAAAATGTGCTCCCTGGAGTTGGCTCCAGGAGACAGTGGCGCTGCCTTTGCTGTTTCTTGGCTCAGCTGACTGAGGACAGAGTTGCTGGTGGCCTGGCTGTGTGGGCCAAGTGCTACAGCCCCATCCTCTCTGTCACACTCAGTGGCTGGGAGCTGCTGCTCCTGACTTGCAGGTCCAGCATTCTGACCCCCTATCTCCAAGGTCACCAAGCTGCCCCCTGCCCCTGCGACATGCTGTCTGACTCTACTCTCTCCAGCCGCAGCCCACTAGCACGTGTCGTTATGGCCATTTTCTTGTTCACAGCTCTGACCACCCACCCAGCTCCAGAGCCTATTGTGGCTTCCCAGAGAGGTCCAGATCCCTAATATTCCAGCCCCGCCACAAGGGAATTTCTGAAGTTACGATGCAAAGTTCATTTGGGGCCCTATGAATGGGAAGATGTCCCCTTGCCCCCCTTCCCACCTCAGTTCTGCCCCTCAAGTCCCCACTTCACTCTGGCTGCTGAAGGGACCAAAGGTCAGCTTTTAAAATTCTTCTATGGCTCCATATGGGCAACAGAAGTAACTTGAGTGTCAGGCTGGGCGCAGTGGCTCATATCTGTAATCCCAGCATTTTGGGAGGCCAAGGCAGGAGGATCACTTGAGCTCAGGAGTTCCAGACCAGCCTGGGCAATATTGCAAAACCCTGTCTCTACCAAAAATACAAAAATTAGCCAGGCATGGTGGCACACGCCTGTGGTCCCAGCTACTCTGGAGGCTGAGGTGGCAGTGAGCCAAGATCACACCACCGTACTCCAACATGACAGAGTGAGACCCCATCTCAAAGAAAAAAATGTTCTTAGCACAGCATTGAGGGGCCTCCAAGATCTGACCCCGCCCAGCCCTCCAGCATCATTGCTGTCAATGATGCATGGGCACAGCACAGCCAGACCCATTGAACTTCTTGTGCATCACCCTTGAGGTCTTTGCACATGATAATAACCACAGCCAAGGCCTATATGGAGTTTATGGTGTGGCAGGTGCTGTTGTAAGTGTTTTTTTGCAAATAAACTCATCAAATGACTGCATTCTGACACCACACAGATTCCTCTCGTGAAAGGTGCACACCCCAGCTCCGACCAGTAGTACCCAGAAAATCCTCCTGGTTCTTCATTCTCTCACCCCAACAAAAATGTCACTTCCTCAGAACTCACCTCTCCCTCTGCTATGGTTTGAACGCTTCCCCCAAAGTTCATGTGCTGGAAACTTAATTCCCAATGCAACAGTGTGGAGAGGTGGGGCCTGAAGAGGTGATCAGGCCATGGGAGCTCTGCTCTCACGAGTGGATCCATGCCATTACTGCAGAGTGGGCTCCAGATGCAGGAATGCATTTGTCCCCCTCTCTCCCTCTCTTGCTCTTCCACCTTCTGCCCTGGGGTGATGCAGCAAGAAGCCTATGGCCAGATGTCAAGCAAATGCTGTGCTATGCCCTTCACTTTCCAGCCTCCAGAAGTCTTAGCCAAATTTCTCTTTTTTTTTTTTTTTGAGACAGAATCTTGCTCTGTTGCCTAGGCTGGAGCGCAGTGGCACAATCTTGGCTCACTGCAACCTCCGCCTCTCAGATTCTAGTGATTCTCCTGCCTCAGCCTCCCAAGTAGCTAGGATACAGGTGTGTGCCACCATGCCTGGCTAATTTTGTATTTTTAGTAGAGACAGGTTTTATCATGTTGGCCAGGTGGATCTTGAACTCCAGGCCTCGAGTAATCTGCTTGCTTCGGCCCTCCAAAGTGCTGGGATTACAGGCATGAGCCACTGTGCTCAGCTTCAAATTTCTTTTATAAATTGCCCAATCTGTGGTATTCCGTTACAGCAGAACAAATAAATGTGAATAAGACATTTCTTCTGGTTCCCAGAGCCCTCAGGTGATGTGTTACGGTGTTTTTCTCATCAGACTGGGATTTCCTTGAGGACATTTAGCACAAGGACAGAGAGGCCCAGTGAAGGTTTGTCAGATGAATGAATGAGAGAATGAATGAAGCAACTGGCAGTAGTTTAGGGGAGGAAAAGCAAGGAAAGGCCAGGCCGGGGACAAGACCAGAGGCTGGGTAAGCATTCCCGTTTCCTCCTATCACCTACTCACCTGCTCTTGGATTTTTCCAGAAAGGACAGAGAAGGAAGAGCACTAGACCTGGAGCCACAGGACGTGGGTTGAGTCCTAGCTCCACCATTCCCAGTTCCTATCAGCTTTTTCCTGTAGAATGGGGCCAAGCCCTCTGCGCACCTCAGAGAGAGGACTTTACGTGATAGGATGATGTAGATTCGTGAGCTACAGACATTTTTGGTCATAAGTCCTTTTATTTACTAATTCATATTTTATTTAGTAGTAACGATTATAACCAATAATGAAAACCCAGCATCTCTTGCTGTAAGTAGTAACCATTGTTAAATTTAAGAAGCAGAAGGCCATTAGCCTGAGGCTGTCTCTGTACTTTGAGTGACGATCTGAAGCCAAACTTAGTATGTGAACAAATCAAACCCCAATTTAGAAGTATGTATTTGTAACAAATAGCAGGCTGAGCTCTCCAAACCTCTGCTAGTTCTGACAGCTGCCCAATTCATGACTTGTTCTTTACTCAGATAAACTCTGCTAAATTTAATCTGTCTAAAGTTTTCCCTTTTCACAGCCTGCAAATACATAAAGCAACAATAAAACACAGTTAGTCATTCTAGCTAGATCTTGTTTTCTGTCTGCCCCTGAACCTGAGGCTGTTCTCTGTCCATTCAGGAGAGGCTAGCAACTGTCAGAGGAGTCGGAGACTTGTCAGCTCCAAACCACAGCTCGGGAACCGGTGCTGGAAAAGCATGGCAAAGGCCAACCTCCCTGCCTGTGCTTTCCGGCCTGTGACTCCTGCTTTCATCCCTGCCTGCCACACCTCTGGGCCACTGTCTTTTGGCAGCCATGGGGGAAATGGGCTGGGGCTTTCTGTGAGCTGCAGAGACACTTGTCATTCAACAGGCATCACTGAAGCACCTCTGTCAGGGCTCCAGGCAGTACTAGGGAAAGGCAGGCCCTGGTAGCCGCCCACCCTCCCCTCACACCCTCACTTCCTGGCAGACCCCACAGTCCTTGTGTGTGGTTTGGTGTTCCCTCCAGCTAGCCATGTCTGCACAGTGCCCAGAGCTCGGGTGAGCCTCTGATGTCTTCCTCCTGCTGGAGGCCAATGGCCACATCTGGCCGCCAGCCCAGGGGCTTACACAATCTGACAAGGGCCAGATGTTGCTCTTCCTCCCTTCCGCTGTCCTGACCACTCCTGGTTCCTGGGTCAGATCTCCATGTAACAGACCCCTCCTTCAGTTCTGTGATGCAAAGAGAGGGGGTCTCAGGAGCCACCAAACCTGGGTTTCACCCTCAGGACTGTGGCTCTGCTGTGTGACCTGCACAACTCCCTCCCTCTCTGGGCTTCCATTTCATTTTCCTCTTTGGTTAGTCAGTCAACACTGCTGGGGGCTCTGTGCTAGCTGGGCCTGGGGGTCCTATGAGGATGAAATGAAATGACACGGTCCTTATAAACTTTATGGAGCTCCTGCCTCTGTTAGTATTTGAGAGAATTTTAGATGGCACTCAGATGAACAGCTAGGGGTGTGTGCATATGTTGTAAACAGTTAAGCATTTATTTTAACGCGTACTAAAAAGTTATTGAGCACACCAATCTGAGTTTTACATTTATGACAGTGATATAACTTCATTTTAAAATTATCTAAACATGTGAGCCAATTTAAGGAAAAATATTAAATAATACAGGTGCTATATAGATATGACAAAAAAGCTTGGCAAATACTTAGACACCAGCACACGGTGAGTTCTGGGTGCTGTGAGAGCAGAGCTCTGTGCCTGCCCCTGGCCACCTCTGCCCCTCACAGCAGGGGACATACGGACACACTGACACCCTCTTTCTACAATGGCCCATGCAATCCCAAAATGAGCTGAATACATTATATGCGCTATTTTCAGATGTACTTTGAAAAACTTAATGTGATGCTCTAATGGTAATTTAAAAGAGAAAGAAAAGGAAAGGAGTTTTATGATATATATTTCAATATGTAAATACTCATAAACAATGAAATTTTCAGATACTTAAACCTGTCTGTGATGGATACGTTTGAATTTAAGAGGGGCAAGGTAATAGTCAACTGAATGTTATTGATAATCTTTCCCTATATTCAGCATTTAAAAATACCCGACTGCTGGATAGACTGATAAATAGATGCCCGTGCAGACTCACAGGAGTACAAGCATAAGGACTGGCAGTGGTTTTTTGTTTTTTTTTTTTTTTTGAGATGGAGTTTCACTCTTGTTGCCAAGACTGGAGTGTAATGGCATGATCTTGGCTCACTGCAACCTCCGCCTCCCAGGTTCAAGTGATTCTCCTGCCTCAGCCTCCCGAGTAGCTGGGACTATAGGCCAGGCATTCATTCCCCACCAGCACGTTAAGCACCATAAGTGTTGTCAGTGTCTTTGATGTGCCTCTGAAATGATGAGCAACTCTTGGAAAATGCCAGACAAAACAAAGTGTGACCTTCCCTCAACTCACACAGCGTCGCATTCTTGGAAAACCCCTTGTGTATTAAAACCTTGCAGAAAACCCTGTGTTTATACATAAGACAGAGGTGGGCTTTTGCTTGAGATCATCATGGCAAAAGTGAGGTTTGCACAGCACAGATGTCCAGTAGGACACACGGAGCTCATGTGGGGTTTGGGGTGATGCTTGGTTGTACAGGATCTGCCCAGAGGCTTGTTTTCCTGGCAGGACCCCTCATGTGTCAGGAGCACCACACTTCCAGTCATTGAAACAAACCCTCCTCCCCACAAATTTCCAGAAAGTCCCTGAGGAGATACTTCTCCCAAGGAGATGCCCCATTCCAGACTCCTGCCCAATCTCAGCCTCACATCCCACTGGCCACAGCAGCCTGGCCCTGGGATTACGAGGTGCCCACCCCTGTGGATTTGGGCTTGGAGGCTGCTGGGTCAGCACACTGGACCATGCTCCAGCGTTCAGAAGGGTGGTGTCCAGAGTTCCCATCTGCAAGTGCCCAGCCAGCCTATAACCTTCCTGGCCCCCTCCCCTGGAGCCTCTGGGCTCACACAGGCTTTTGAGAGGGGTATCTGGCCTGTGGCTTTTTAATCCTGGCCCAGCTACTCCAATAAGGGTGCCTCACCAAGTCCTTCAGCTCTTTGAGGTAAACTGGGTTAGACTCAACTGCCTCATTCTTTTATTATTTATTTATTTATTGAGACAGGGTCTCACTCTGTTGCCCAGGCTGGAATGCAGTGGCGTGATCTTGGCTCACTGCAGCCTCAACCTTCCAGGCTCCAGTGATCCTCCCACCTCAGACTCCTCAGTAGCTGGGACCACAGGTGTATGCCACCACGCCTGGCCAATTTTTGTATATTTGTAGAGATGGGGTCTCACTATGTTGCCCAGGTTGATCTCGAACTCCTGGGCTCAAGTGATTCACCCATCTCGGCCTCCCAAAATGCTGAAATTACAGGCAAGGGCCACCGTGCCCAGCCTTCCAATCTTTTAAATGGGAGTAAGTCACCCAGGCTCATAGGGTGCACGTAGGGCTAAATTAGGGATGAATGTGCCTGGCACACAGTAGGCACTTGACAAATATTAACTCCCATCCTCCGTGTACAGCTTTCTACTTGTTCATCATTCCTTTTCCACTTCTCATTTTACCCCCCAAAACCTCAAATAGGTGCATACATTTCTGCAGCGGTGTCCTAGTGTTTTAATCTGGCCTGTACCGTCCAATATGGTAACCACAGCCACATGTAGCTATTTAAATTTAATCCAGCTCGGCACAATGGCTCACGCCTATAATTCCAGCATTTTTGGAGGCTGAGGTGGGTGGATCACCTGAGGTCAGGAGTTCAAGACCAGCCTGGCCAACATGGTGAAACCCTGTCTCTACTAAAAATACAAAAATTAGCCAGGCGTGGTGTTGTACACCTGTAGTCCCAGCTACTCAGGAAACTGAGGCAGGAGAATCGCTTGAACTTGGAAGATGGAGGCTGCAGTGAGATGAGATTGTGCCACTGCACTCCAGCCTGGGCAGCAAGAGTGAAACTCAGTCTCAAAAAAAAACAAAAAGTAAATTTAATCAAAGTTTAATAAAACTAAGAATTCAGTTCCTCAGTTGCACTAGCTACCTCAAGTGCTCCGTAGTTACTTGTGGCTCACAGCTTCCAGCACAGCCAGAAAGCATTTCCATCATCTCATAAAGCACAATTGGACCGTGCTGATCTACAACTTATACTAAAAGTTAAATAGTTTACAGTCATTTTCCCCCAGAACTGCAGTTCTCACTTGTTTGTACTAAAATTATATGAATCTAGAATGTGACTCTTTATATAAATACAAAATATATGCAAGTGAGGGTCCTGCTATGGTCGGTCCCACATCCTCAGAGGAATTATTGAACTGATGAGCAAACCGCTAAGACAAACGCGGATAAGGGGCTGACTGGGCTTCCAAATCCCACGTGACAAGGGAGCCACCCCTCTAAACCTCCCCAGGACAAACTTAAAGCTGGGTCCTGTCTGCATCACCCAAAAGGGTAGATGGACTGAAGACGCAAAAGTGAAAGACACAATGCAAACAAAAGAATATCCAGCAGAATAGCCTTGTGACCTAGGAATGGAGGACCACTCAAGTATTCAAAAGCAAAAATCATAAAGCCAAAAGAATTTGGTGAACTTGATTACATCAAAGAACACAGCGGGGCCAGCTGGCATCACTTGATGAAATCATGTACGTGCCTCCCCAAGACCCAGCAGCTCCTCTCCTGGGACAGTTCTCACAGCAGGCTGCTGCACGGTGGCATGGGGGAGGACGCTCACTCAGTGTCATCTGGAGTGGTGGGCAGTTGGAGGCAGCCTGGTGTCCACTCCTGGGAGTGGACACGGGAGTCTGCAGAGGGGAGAAGCAGCAGACAGATGTACTCACACAGCAATATGTGGGGTGGGAACTGCAGCACCGAGTGGGGAGTCAGAGGCAGAGACATGGGCCACAAGGCCACTGATGCGGTGCACATAGACACCAAAAGACTTGTTTTGCAAGAACACATCCCAACAAGAAGATACACAGAAATCACCGGGGAGGGACTGCCTGCAGGGCAGCAAGGCATGTGGGAACAAGAGGTGAGAGAGTCCATTCCCTCCCCACCCAGTCCCCTGCCCAGAATACGTGAGGAATCCCAAGGTTGGAATTGCTGGCCACCAATGATGAAGCACATTGTCATCTGACTCAGGGCTGGCACCCTTATGCTGTAAAGGGCCAGAGAGTAAATACTTCAGGCTTTGAAACCCATGAGGTCATTGTCACAGCTACTCCACTCTGCACAGGAGCAGTCCCAGAGAAGGCATAAACAAGTGGACATGGCTGTGTTCCAATAAAACTTTATTCATCGACACTACATTTGAATTTTATAAATTTTCATATGTCATGAAATAGCATCCCTTTTTTTTCCCAACCATTTAAAAATGTAAAAACGATTCTATGTTTATGGATTGTATAAGAGAGGGGTGGAGCTGGACTGGCCCACAGGCTATGGTTTGCTAACCCAGGATTTAACTGATGACTTCTGCTCCCTGTGAAGACAATTTGGTCCAAAGCAAACATGTTTAATGAGCTTGCAGAACTGAGGTCTCATCTTTACTCCCAAGCCAGCCAGCACCTCTGGATTTGCTAAGGAAACTAACCCCATTAGGTCTTGGAATAAACGAAACCAAGCATCTGGCTGGGGATAAAAAGGGCATGGGACTTTCCTGTATGGCCGGGACTGCTATCTGGGGAGCCAGGAGGGGGACTATTGCTTTCTTGCGTCAATGAGCAGCATCGATTTCTGCTGTTTGCAACCATAACTCCCTGTCTGGTACAACCTTGAGGAACTCACTTCACCTCTCTGAGGTTAACTTTCTTTCCAGTGAAATGTCTGCCTCACTGGGGTGGGCCGAATGCCTAGCAATGGGCCCCCAAGTTCCACACCCTAATTCTCAAAGCCTGTGAGTGAGAAGAGCCTGTCACTTGGAGATGGCATGACGTTCTAAGGCACAGCTGACCAGAAGACAGGGGATCATCCCTGTCTAATCACACCAGTCCCTTGAAAGGCAGAGAGCTTTCTGGGCTGGTGTAGAAGAGACCGTCAGAGACTCGAAGTGAGAGAAGGATGCCAGCAGGTCACTGCTGGCTGGAAGATGAAAGGAACACAGGTGAAGGAATGCAGAGAACAACCCCAGCTGACAGCCAGCAAGGAAATGGGGCCTCGGTCCAACAACCAAAAGGAGCCGGATTCTGCCAACACTGGAATGGGCTTTCCCAGGGGCTCCAGACCCGGCCAAGGACGCCTTGCTTTTGGCCTTGTGTGAGCCTATGCAGAGAAGCCTGCCTGGACTTCTGGCCTACAGAATTATGAGGTCACAGGTGGATGTTGTTTCAAGTCACTGAGGGTGTGGTGATCGGCTATAGTTGTGATAGAAACCAAATAAAGTCATCCAAACAATCACATCCCATCTACTGTCAGCTCAACCCCGACTGTGGCCTTGTACTCCCAGAGAGACTTCATTGGCCAGCCATGAAGCCTCCTTCACATTGCCAGAGATTGGTTTAGGAGCAGGCATGTGATGCGATTCTGGCCAAAGAGAGGTAAGGGAAAGTCGGCCAGGAGGTCCTGTGGATATGGCAGTGATGCCTGAGGCCGTGGCAGCTCTCTTGTAACCGTGAGGGGCCCTTGCTGACAGGCCAAGATGACAAGCTGAGGAAGACAGAATGGAAGATTAATTGGGTCCTCAAAAACTTTGCTGAACTGCCAAGGAACTGCTCTCCCCTGGACTTCTCACATGAGATCATAAATGTCCTTGTGGTTTAAGCCATTCTCAGTTGGGTTTTATGTTCTTGCAGCCTACAGGATCCATGATGATTGATCAGCCACTCATGGCACTGCTTGGGGGTGCAATAGTGCAGTGCCTCCCACCCACGGGCGCTCAGAAATGTTGGCTTTTGTTCCGTAATCAATGCTACCCCCTCCTGCCTCAGCCCCTGTATGAGTCAGGGTTTGATCAGAGAAGCAAGGCCAGTGTATGGAATCCATCTACAGCCAGGACTACAGCTGTAGATCTGCCTGAATGATGACAAGGAAGTGGCCTGTGTGATTGTGGGGGCTGGCTACGGGAGTCTGAAGTCTACAAAAGGGAAGCTCGCAGGCAGGTGGAGCTCACCCGTACGGCTCATGGGCTTCCCCAGACGCTCTAGACACAGGCGTGCCCCTGAGCTCCCACCTGCCTTTTTGGACTTCAGACTCCTGTAGCCAGCCCCCACATTCACATAGTTCACTTCCTTGTCATAAAGCCCTTCAGACAGAGCTACATCAGTAGGCCTGGCTGTAGATGGATTCCACACCCTTCTGTCCATAGGTGGAACTTCTTTTTCACACGGAGGCCTCAGTTTGGCTCTTGAGGTCCACCTAGACAAGGCAGGATAATACCCTTACCTAAAGTCAGCTGACAGACTTTAATCCATATGCAAAATACCTGTACAGCAACTGTGGCTTAGCGTTTGACCAGTTAACTTGGCGCTATAACCCAGGGCAGGTCAAGGCATCACATCACAGCCAGGGTGGCGCATCAAAAGCCCCTGGGCTCAGTTGATTCTGGAATAGATGAGAAATGTCACTGGTGTCTTTTTCTCCCTGCCTTCTATGCTCTGAGCTGCTCATCAACTTGGCAAGTCTCAGGAAGCTCAGAGCTGACAGGTCCCCCAGAACCCAGCCAGGCTACTATGGGCCATCAGGCCACAGACACGCTGCCATGCCTGCCCTGGAAGGTCCTGGAGGTTCGCACACAGCGGCTTCCTTTGCCGCATGGTGTTTCCTGAGTGAAGCAGCCTCACAGGAAACGGAGAGCAGCATGTAAAAACAAGAGAACAACAGCAGGAAGAGCAGCTTGGGGGGGGTGGCAGAGGAAGGGCGGAAAATCAATCACAGGGGGTGGGGTCCTCCACCCCCTGGGGACCTCCCCCTCAGGGGTCCTCTATGACTCCTCCTCTCCGGTCTCTACCCAAACTCGGGAATCCCCCAACTTTACTGAGCAGGGGATGGCAGTGCGACCGGTGGGACAGGAGTGTGCGAGCAGACACGGACACCCAGCTCTCAGGGGCTCCGTGCACGGTGTCAGGCTGGGCTGGTCAACCTCTAAGGCCCTGCCAGCCCGAGTTGCTGACTTGGTTCTTTAATCCACCTAAGGATGAATTATTGAACCAGCCACTGTCCTTAGCAACCGCATGGCCCCTGACCTCACAGAGCTTACCCACCAACCTCCCTGAGGGAGCAGACCTCAATGAAGTTGTCATAAAAATATGTGAAGGACAGAAAAGGCCAGGGGCTGTGGAAGATGACAGGGAGAGGCTGCGGATGGAGGTGGGGCCTCCCTGAAGAAGTAGGGTCTGGCGAGACCCAAAGGGTGAATGTGGATTGGCCAGGAGTAGGCCTGGGGTCGGTGGAGGGAGGCGCATGCCCAAAGGGCCTGAGGAGGGGAGACCTGGAGGGTCAGTGTGGCTGCAGCAGAGGATGGGGAAGGGCCTGGTCACTCAGGGTCATGACGGTCACCAGAGGAGGTGACGGGAGAGTTGTGAGCCGGGAAGCCCCAGGTGGGATCTGCGTGTTGAAAAGCTTAACCTGGCACTGTGTGGTCAGTGGTTCTGAGGGGGCTGGGACAGCTGCCCAGGGGTGGCACTGGGGCCGGGCTGGGTGGTGGGTGCAGCTGGAGAGGAGCGGGTGGGTCTGAGCCATGTGGAGGTGAGACTTAGCAGGACTCTGCAGTGCACAGGTGGGAGGGCTTTTCACTTGCCCCTCCTCCCTGACCCCTCCTCATTGGCTCTCCTCACTGGCCCCATCACATCCAGTCTGGTTCCAACTTGCTCGTCCCCGTGCAGGCAGCTCAGACAAGCCAAGCTTGTGCCCAGCCCTGTGGTTTTGCTATGGGGGTTGCCCCTGACCTGGATTGCACAAGTCACTGGCCCCACCTTGCCACTCAGACCCCACCTTGCCACTCAGGCCTCAATTCCAGGGTCATCCCCAAGAGAAGCTTCCTGTGATGGGCTGGTTGGGAACCCCATTCATATGTTGATGTCCAGACCCCCAGAGTTCCTCACAATGTGACTTTATTTAGCGATGGGACCTTTAACAAGGTAATCAAGTTAAAATGAGGTCTTTAGGGTGGGCCCTAATCCAGTGTGACTGGTGTCCTTCTAAGAAGAGGAGATTAGGACAGAGACACGCATACAGGGAAGACCATGTGAAGATACAGGGGGAAGGCAGCCCTGTCTGCCAGCCCAGCAGAGAGACCGCAGGAGAAGCCAGTGCTGCTGACGCCGCACTCTGGACCTTCAGTCTCCAGAGATGTGGGAGACAAATGCCTGTTGCCGAAGCCCCTGGGCCGTGGTGCCTGTCACAGCAGCCTGAGCTGACTCACACACTCCCTGACCCTCCCTTCCTCCACCCGCTTAGTTACTGGTGGTCGACAGCGTCCGGCACTGGGAGTCAGCCCACGAGAGCAGGGTCTCTGCCTTGTATCAGCTGCCTCCCTCATGCCCAGGACAGCTGGGCACTCTCTGGGCACGTGACAGAATTTGGCTGAATAAAGAAAAGCCAATGGTTATTTCTGACAGAAAATAATGAAGAGGCAAAATGAAGAGTCTAAAGACTCTGTCCTGGGTCTCTGACTTTGGGTAGCTCCAGGCTTCTCCAGTAACCTCAGTCCTCTCAGGAGAAGCCCCCACCCCCAACTCAGAGCAGATTCTGACAGTCCCTCCTGCCCCTGCCTAGTCACGAAGAAGCCTCTGCCCTTCCTGGGCCAGGTCCTCTGCCTGGCTCAGAGAGACTGGGTGCCATCACTGCCCACAAGGAGCCCTGCCGTCCAGCCCCTGGACACTGTTCTTTGGAGAATCGACTCTTCCACTTCTCCTGGTTCACGTGTCAGCTAGGACCAGAGGTGGGAATGTTTTAGCCAATTCTGACTAATCAGAGAGGCAGTGATTGGTCCAGAGTACTCACATGACCTAGGCTGGCTAATCAGAGTGGCAGTGATTGGTCCAGAGTACTCACATGACCTAGGCTGGCTAATCAGAGTGGCAGTGATTGGTCCAGAGTACTCACATGACCTAGGCTGGCCAGTCAGCATACTCCATGTCCCTGGTACCAGTGACTGGCTCTGGGATGGGCCTGGCCTATGTTGGAACTCCTGGGAAAGAGACAGTGTTTCTGTCGGGGGTGATTGGGAGGATAGGAGCTAATTCTGATGATGATGGTAGCTGTCTTGCTACCTTATGGGAAGAATGTCTGAAATCAGAGCCAGCTAGGAGAGTCAAGATAAGAAACAGAAAGAGATTCCAGATATCATGACTTGAGCTGCTGGATCTAGCCATGCCTGAAGCTATATACAATTGAGATTTTTACTTGGTATATAAGTGCCATTCCTACTTTTCTTTTGGCATAAGGCAGTGTGAATGGTTTTAGTCATTAGGAACTAAAAAAATCCAATATAATATAGAAATCCCTCCATCTGAAGGAAGCATACTTTTATTTTTTGTCATTTTTTTTCTGCACAAGATTACCTTGACTGTCTGAATCCCAGGCTGTACCGTCAAAACAATCTGGAGATGATGATGCCCACCCCCTGTGTCCTCCAGAGCTCCCCGGCTTGGGTCTGCAGAACCGTGCCTACTATCCCTGACTCTAGGCCAGGCCATGTGTAAGTCCTGGCACTGGCTCTTCTGGAGGTAGAGGACAGGCCAGGCCTCCACCCAGAACAAGCGTCTCCTTCAATGACTCCTTGTGGGTAAACAGCATATCCCTATGTGAGGAGAGAGATTCTCTCTTTGGATGAGACCACCTTAAATAAGGAAAACCGCCCACGCGCCAGGCCCTTTGACTTTCTGGAAAACCACTACACTATATAAAAAACGCCCAGCGCCTGGCTCTTCCACCTTCTCTTTGCCTGGTGCTGAGCTGTAGCTTTTATGTTTCTTGAATTTTCATTTCTAAGGGGAAGTTCATGAGGTGGACGTTTGTTGTTTCTGTCTGACCTGCATCCTTTTCTGTCTCCTCATAACAGCACCAACCTTCCTTTTGGGAGCTGTCCCACCTCTGTGGCCACCCAGCACTTGGCCCGCTTCAGGGCTGCGTGTGTGCCCTGGTCCAGGCCAACAGGAGTATCCTGGTAGCCTGGTCCTGGTCTCGGCCTAGAGGTGGGGCTGTGACCCAGGCTGAGCCAATCCCTGTTCTTTCCTGGGACTCGATCTACAGGTGCTGGGAAGCAGAATGGTGGGTCACAGAATTTGAAAGTCCCTGCAGCCTCCTTCCCTGCTATGTGGAGCAGGAGCGAGTAGAACCAGGCAGGGACAAGCAGAGATACAGGAAGATGGAGAGTGCTGGAGGTGTGGGGGTCAAAAGTCCATCTGAGGAGTGCACAGCAGACACAGGCACACCCCACAGGTGGCAGTGCCTCCCACAGGCCAGGGCCAGCTGACAATGACATTTAAGGAGGGCTTATAATGTGCCAGGCATCATTCTAAATGCTTTCTATCTATTATCTCATTTGATTCTTACCGTGTGAGGTCGGTACTAAAATTAACCCATTCTCCAGATAAGAAAACCGAGGCACAAGCAAGTTGAGCTGCAGCTTCCCAAGAAGCATCAAGACACCAAAGAAAATGTGCAGCATACATAGGTTAGCAGATGATACAGGTCATGGCCAAGGGTGACTGGTCTGGCACTTCAGGCCACCCCATGTCCTGTGTGGCCGCCTCTGGCCTGAAAAGGCTGATACTTATTTCCAACCCAGCTGTGCGAAGTAGCAGAAAGAGCCACAGACTCGTGGACTGAATCCAGCCTGGCTGTGCCCCTGATTTACTGGGTGAGCCTGGGCAGGTCACTGTCCCTCTCTAGGCTCCTTCCTTCTCTGAAGGATGCATTTATTGCACGTATTAGCTTGTGCAGTCAAGGACCCTCTCTCTGGGAGGGGCACAAAGCCCCAGGCTCTAAAGAGGGTATAACTCTGAGCTGTCAGCCCAAAGCATGGGGCCAGGCTCTGTCCTCCGAGAAGAGCAGCTGGGGGCATGGGTTTGTAGGAGGGCAGGTTTCTCTCGGGACACCACTGATCGGCCACCTTGACAGACAGCCCATGGCTCCTCCTCCTCTGCCTCCTTGCTCTCTACAGCCTGCTCATTTGTGATCCTGCCCTGGACATGCCTTGCTTTTCTGGAGAGACAGAAATGAATGTCCCCACTTCATTCTGACTTTCTTTTATTTATTTTTATTTTTTTTTTTGAGATGGAGTCTTGCTCTGTCACTCAGGCTGGAGTGCAGTGGTGCAATCTTGGCTCACTGCAACCTCCGCCTCCCGGGTTCAAGCAATTCTCCTGCCTCAGCTTCCCGAGTAGCTGGGATTATAGGCCCATGCCAGGAAGCCTGGCTAATTTTTATATTTTTGGTAGAGACAGGGTTTCACCATGTTGGTCAGGGTGGTCTTGAATTCCTGATCTCAGGTGATGCACCCACCTTGGCCTCCCAAAGTGCTGGGATTACAGGTGTGAGCCACTGCGCCTGGTCTACTCTGACTTTCGTATTGTGGAGGCCACAGACTTGGAGCACTGAGAAGACCCATCTTGGAGCCCACTCCCAGGGAGGACCAGACCCCACTGTGCTCAAACCACTGCTAGGTGAGCTCGCTACAACTTGCCGCTGGAAATATTCCTAGGGGAGAAATCTACCACCAGCGCTGTCTTTGCAGCCGCCCTCAGAGCATCGTCCTTACACAGGTGTGCTCTGACTGCCCGTGTTCGAAGCCTGGCCCTGGTGCACAGCCTTGGATGGCGCAGCAAGGGGTGTTGGGGCTATGGCAAGAAACTGCACTAGAACTGGCAGCTTTGCCAACTCTGGTGACAATTTCAGGGTGACGTCTTGGGAGTTCAATGGTTTGGTGACCCCACCTCAAGTCTTCCTGTGCCCCAGTGGGACCCTGAGGAGCAAGGAGAAACCCATTCACCACAGAGCCTCCTGCTTGGCCTGGGGAGCCCTTTGCTGAGATGGGCTCCCTGGAGTCTGTCCCTATACCCGCGTGAGATCTGTGAGTGCGTGGGAACATTTTCACTCACCTCCGAGGTCTTGGCACCATCTAGCCCAGGTGCCTCTTACTTGCCCACAGCCAGTTGAGAGCGCTCTGTCAATTCCAGGGAGAAGTTTGGGTGTGGCCATCCTTCCCAGTCCCCTGCCCTGCCATGAGGTGACAATACCAAGGCTTGTTCTGGGTGCCCCCTCTGCTCCTCCACCCAGAGGAAGGTCCTCATTGTCACCTAGTGCTGCACCAGCTCAGTTTCAGCCACAGATCCCAAGCTTCTACTGTTGGGGAGGGCTCTATCTTGGAACAGAGAATGGCTGGCAGAGGCTCTCCCTGTTCCAAGTGAGGCCTCCAGGCATGGGGCCAGTGGCCCATCCCTTCTAGGCACTGGCAGTCTCTCGCTGGACATAGCAGCCTCCTCACCAGGCTTCCAGCCTCCTGCCTTCCCTCCTGCCCAATCAGTCCTCCATAGACAGCTGGAGGGGTCTTTAGGAAGCTCAACTCTCTGCCTCAAGCCCTTCTCTGCCTTGCTCTCTGGGCTGCAGGCTTCATGCATCAGCCTGGCATTCAGGGTCCTCTGCCAGCCCCTCTGGCTGCCTCCCCTGTCCTTATCCACCACAAATCCTCCAGTCACAATAAAAAATCTTCTTCCCAAGCAGTCCCAAGGGCCTTCATACCTCTGAGTGTCTGCACTCACTGGAACCTGGATCTGCAATGTCTGAGAAAACTCCTACTCATCCTTCAACACCCAGCTCAGATATGGCATTTCCCCAAGGGACGCCCAAACTTCCTCTTTGCTTGCCCCCAAACTGTGGCTCTGTTGGAGCCTTGCTGCGCTCAGCTGAAACTGTCCATTTGCCCGCTGGGTCCCTGCGGACAGAGGGCTTTCTGGGGGCTGGACTCCGAATATTAGCAACACCAACCACCACCATGATAAGTATTTATAAGGCATGCTTTACATACAGGTATTGTGATAAGGGATAAATAATAAGTTTCTGTAAGTATCCACTTCATGCCTGAGGAAACTGAGACTCACAGAAGTGAAGGAACAGCTCTAGCTCCTACCGCATATGTGGAAGAGCTGGGAATCATAGCCAGGTTGGGCTGGGCCTCCTGAGCCTGGGCCCCCACCCACCAAGCCCCCTGTGCATCCTGAGGGCCTGGGGCATGCCCAAGTGGGTCTGCCTCTTTGTGAGCCTGGGTATTGTTTCTGGAAGAAAGGCCTCTGTTCCCACCAAGGCCACCCACACACCCACCTCCAAGGATGATGGAATCCGAGGCCTCCCAGCTTCAGATGGTGCCCCATGACCCCTCTGCTCACCCTCACCCATCTGCCTCCCTCCCACCCTAGGCCCACTGACTTTGGCCCACCCAAGTCAGGCTAGGCAGCAGCAATGGGGCAGAAGAAAGGAGGTAGCCCTCGGATGGCCTCATCTTTGTGTCCCCTCCACGATGGCCAGCCAATTGCCCTCCCTCCTCCCTCCCTCCCTCCCCAACCCGCTTTCCTCCATCCCAGCCTTTTCATCTTCCCTGACAACAAAGCCAGAGGCCGGCCGCCAGGCCTCCCCCTGCTCCAGCTGAGCGGAGCTGGCACTCTCTCTTTTCTGTCTTTTTGAGCACCAGCCCCTGCCTGGCGGTGCTGGCCCCAGGCTCCCTGCCCTGCCCAGGTGTCCTGAAGGCCCCATTAAGAGGGCTCAGCTGCTCCTTGGCTTCAGAGCAGGGTGGGGCCGGGCCAGGCAATTGGCTGAGACATGGGCAGCTTCAAAAGGACAAGATGCCACAAACCTACCAGAGACCATCTACTGAGGACTCAAGGGTGACCCCTCAAGGCAGGACCAGGCCACTGGACCACTTAGGGGTCTCCTTGTGCGGCAGCCCCAGGCACCATGCCCCTCTCACTTTTGAGGACAGCATCCACTCCCATGCCTGCTGGCCCATTCGTGTGTCCACACACATCTTACTGGATGCCAAGGCTGGGCTGGGTACTGGGCCACAGAAGTGCCAAGCCCTTGTGCTCCCTCAGGAGGGCTCCCAGCTACAGACAGAGCCTGGGGACAACCATCTTTTTCTGTCCACCGTCCTCAGTGAGTGCTGAATCACCTGGATGAGCACAGGTTGGCAAGGGCACAGAGTCCCCCCCCAACCACCCCGAAAGCACTCAGCAGCCAGGAAAAGCTGATCTCCAGACAAGCCTACTCCGTGTCTAACCAGGTTTCCTTCCAGGGCCTTCAGAGTTCAGTCTTGAGCGGCCACAGGTAGGCTATTCCCCAGACAAGAAAAGGATTGGGCTGCAAGCTCCAGAGAGGGGCAAGGGGGTGTGTTCCTTGAATATGTCTGGGGTACAGTGCCCCTTGATTCTCCCAGGAGGATCTCATTCCCAGAGTTCGATGGGCCTTGCTCTGCTCCGGTGGTGGGTATGTGACTAAGGTTTGGCCAATCAGAGCATCAGATTGTCCTGGCCCCTGTGATGAATTCAGGGATGAACATGTTTCCAAGTTGGCTGAGTGAGGCCCAGTTCCAGGACTTCATTGGGATGGTTCAGATGACAGATGGTCTTTCTACTGAACTGAGCTTTGAGGATATTAGCCTGGCATCCCAAGGGCTACTGGGGGAGAGAACTTGCTGGAGTGTAAAGCAGAGCTTCAGCGTATGCTGGGAATACTATATGAGGACCTGAATCCAGCCATGTCTGAAGCTGGGCATGCCTACTCCTTTCAGTTCTAAGAGCTAATTTCTTTTTCACCTAGGTCAGTTTGCATTAGGGTTTCTGGCACTCACCCAGGAGACCTGGATGATAGAAAGGAAGAAAAGAAAGAGAAAACACAGGAGAGAAGAAAGGTGGAGAGTGGTTGGAACTAAGTTGGGAGAAGAGCCACCTTGCTTGGGCAGGGATTGGCTGACATTTTATGAATGGTGATGTCAAATTTTCCATATGAATCTGTTTGCTTTACGGCAACAGAATGCCCCCATCAAATAATAGTAACGTCTACTATGAATAAAAATATATGTGGGGATGGACTATTTTGTGGGATTTGCAGAAGAAGAAGAAGCTGAGTTTCTCAACTCAGACGAGATAGTATGAGCAGAGACCAGCTGTGGGGAAGCAGGACCAGAGGCTGATGTGGCTGCGAGGGGACCAGAAGCCCCGTGGGAGGGCTGCGTGCCTCAGCAGGCGGGGGCTGGGCCAGGGAGCGCCTAGGTCTTGCCCAGCTCTAGGAGGCCTGTAGATGCCTTTGACACCTGGGGTGCTTCTATTTCACCTGCGACTCCTACAACTCTGAGAGCAGCAGTAGCTCCTTTGTAGCCCCTCAGCACATGGCACATCTGTGCCCTAACATGCCTATTGTCATTCTGTGTCCCCAGGGATTCTGGCACGGGGCTTGGTCCACAGAAGGTACTTAGAAAATATTGTTGAATGAATTAAATAAATGTCTCTGCTTGCTTACATATTTGCTGACCATCCTCTTAGGTTGCTGGTTAAGATGATGGATTGACGTGCTATGGGAAGCCCCTCTTCCGTCTACAAATATGCTGAAATGCTGGATAAAATAGAATTATTTAAAAGAATATAGAGCCAAGGTAAAAAACAAGACGAGGAGATCTCTAGCTTGTGTAAAAACCAGGAGATGGAGCTGAAACGTCCATGGAGGTATTAGGGACAGGAGGACCTTGCATGGTGAGCTACAGAAAGAGGCTCCCTGCATGAGCCAGGGACCAGCAAGGGCTGTCTTATCCATGAACAAAGATGAGAAATATTCCACCTATTGACCTTGGGGTTTTGTTCCCAGGTATGGGACTCAATCTCTCACTACCTGGGTAGCTAGGAAACTCCAAGCTAAGAATCAAATTTAAAAACTGGTCTAGAATCAGGCCCTGGTAGAGGCAGATAGAAAACTGCTCTGAAGGGAACTCTACAACCTGGTTCTATGTGTGACTCTCAAGGATCATGGCCCTGCCAAAGAGAGGCTCGCAACCCAAAATGACAGTGCCTGCCAAAAATGCCTCATCATGGCAAAGACAGCAGGTGTAAGACATCTCAGGAAGCTCAGATATTACAGCAATCCGAAAGAGACTGTAGAATTAGTGTGGCTGAATGCTGCAGAGATCAAGGATTAGGCAGAACCCACAACACAAGGAACTGATGCGGATGAAAAAGAAAGTACCGGTCTGGAAAAGAACTCAGTAGAATCCCCAGACATGAGCAACAGAGTCATGGAGATCCCATTTTAGGAAAGTGGCAGAGTTTGACTCAAATTTAGGAAACTCAATGCAGTCTGAATTCAGCTGAGTTTTGGGTATGTGACTTTAGTATAACCACTCCTAACCTCAAGGTCTATTTTCTCATTTGAAACATATGACACAATACCAATCTTAGAGGAAAGATTAGAAGATCAGAGTAAGTGTCTGTGAAAGTGCTTTGAACACTGGGAGATGCTGGAAAAGTTTGAGTCGGGTCATTCATTATAACCAAATGGCTTCAAGCTGTCATTCTCAGGGGGAGTTCAGTCATTGCTCTGTTTTTTCCCCAAAGACACATCTGCAGAGCACCTGGAGATATTCCAGAGTGATGTCACATAAGAGGGTGTGATGGGCGCTACTGTTTAGGGCGTGGGGCCCTTTCCTCCCCGTAATTCCTGTAGACTACAGCCGCCTAGGCCAACTGCAGAGAAGGGGGCTGATTCGGTTCAACAATCAGGGACATCCGAGTTTCTGGCACTTGAAAAGCAAGAGCAGAAGTGACATTTAGCCTGCAGTCCCTCCCCAGCCAGTAAAATGTCCAGCCAATGTTTCTGGTGTGGGAGATCCAGGAGGACTTGTGCGTACTACCAAATCCAACTCGAGCATGTGGCTTGGGGCCACCAGGCTGGGCTGTGAGTCCTGCCCTCGCCTCTTAGTCACTGTGCCATACTGGACAGCTGCTTCCTCTCTAGTCTTGGTTTTCTCGTCTGTGAAATGCTGTCAATAACACTTTTCTTTTAGACTGGATTAGAGGCCCCCATGAAAAAGTGCCTGGTATGCAGTTGATGCTGAATAAATGCCCATGACCATTCTGTCTCCTCCCCTTTCCCCTCTTTTCAGAGTGAGAGCTTTGGAGCAGGTCAGTCCACAAACCAGCAAACTCTGACCATAGAAAATGGGCAGAGGAGTTAGCCTCCTGGGCAAGGCAAGGTTGAGGGCGTTTTTCCAGAGGGGCAGAGAAATGAGTGACACAGCCATCCGCCTAATCACCGTGTGCCTTTCACATAGTGTCACTCGCTCTCTGGTCCTCAATTTTTTCATCACTAGATTTCTCCTTCAAAGCCTCTGCATTAGCTGCTCCTCCTTCTTCCTTACTAACAGAACCTGAGTTTTGGCCAGGCACAGTGACTCACGCCTGTAATCACAGCACTTTGGGAGGCTGAGGCAGGCAGATCACCTGAGGTCAGGAGTTTGAGACCAGCCTGACCAACATGGTGAAACACTGTCTCTACTAAAAATACAGAAATTAGCTGGGCATGGTGGTGTGCATCTGTAATCTCAGCTCTTGGGAGGAAAATCGCTTGAACCCGTGAGGCAGAGATTGCAGTGAGACAAGATAGGGCCATTGCACTCCAGCCTGGGTGACAGAGCAAGACTCCATCTCAAAAAACAAACAAACAAAAAAATGAACCCCACCCGGTGTGGTGGCTCACGGCGGTAATCCCAGCACTCTGGGAAGCCAAGGCAGGCAGATCAGGAGGTCAGGAGATCGAGACCATCCTGGCTAACACAGTGAAACCCCCTCTCTACTAAAAAAAAAAAAATATATATATACAAAAAATTCGCCGGGCATGGTAGCTCTCACCTGTAGTCCCAGCTAGTTGGGAGGCTGAGGCAGGAGAATCGCTTGAACCCAGGAGGCAGAGGTGGCAGTGAGCCGAGATCACCGCCACTGCACTCCAGCCTGGGCGACAGAGCGAGACTTCATCTTGTAAAAAAAAAAAAAAAGAAAGAAAATAGAACCCCAGTTTTGTTTGGGACTGACTGACAGGACCAGCCCTTGCAGGCTTCTTCTTATGTGGGATCAGCAGATGCAAGGCCTGGAGGCACAGCAGCCATTGTGTAACCTTGAATCAAAGCACACAGGCAGTGGGGGCAGGCCGACTTGACTTTTCTGCTTCCTGACTGTGTGGCCTTGGGTATGTTACTTAACTTCTCTGTGCCTCATTTCTCACAATCTGTAAACTGAGGATAAAATGTCTACCTTGCACAATCTTATGGGGTCTAAATGGTGCATTGGCTCTGAATCCACTTTTTCTGTTGTAAACGGCTATCCCAATGTTTGTAGTTACTTGTACCATTCTGCTATAGAGGACTAGTTGTAACTTTAGAGATAAACAAAGAAGAGCCCCTTTACTTCTCCTCTTGGATCAAGTTCCAAGGCTGGATGTGGGCCTCAAGCCAACCAGCCCTGCTCTTTAGCCATCAGCTATGCAAACAGGAAGTGGCTCTCCAAACACTGCACGCTGCAGGAGGCTGGCCCAGAGTCTGCCTCTTTGGAGGCCGCCGTCTAGCCCCATGCCTTCCTATCTCCCAGCTGTGAGCTCCTCAGATGTCCAGGACAAGGCCCCTCCTCTGAGGAATTAGGTTCAAGGCCACCCCTTCTGGCTGCCCTGCCGCCAGCCTGGGCCAGACCACTGTACTCGCAGGCCGGGGGATGACAGGAGCCCTCACTGGGCTCTGCACTGTCTCCTGCTCTCCCTGTCTGCCCATCTCTTTGTCACACTATAGCCAGGGTAACTTTTTATTGAAAGGTAAATCTCCCTCTGTCACTTCCTTGCTTAACACTTTTCCATGGCTTCATGTTCTTTCTCTTAAGGGAAAAGCTGAAGTCCTTGCTGCCACCTTCCAGGCCCTAAACAGGTCTCCCTCCAGCTCTACCCCTCCAGCCACTCTGGCCTCCTTTTAGTTTTTGAATGATGCTAAGGTCCCTTCTGCCCCAGGGCTTCGCCTGTACTGTTTCCATTTTCTAGAATGTTCTCTCCTCTCCTCTCTCCATCTGGTTCTATGACATCCCATCCTCAAGTTTCACTTCTTTGGGGCAGGCTGATGAGGGCCCCCCACATCCTGCGTTCTGCCGCACATCTGTTCCTGTGAAGGTCTCAGCTGCTCACAGGTGGCTGCTCAGGGTAGGGACTTCAGTCTGTCCTAGTCACATGGCTGCATCCCTGATGCCTGGGATACCCCTGGCACAGAGAAGGTGCTCAGCAAATGTGGTGTCAGGCCAGTGGCAGGCAGGGGTGCCTTGAGATTTGAAAGGGAGAGAGGCTCTGTCTACAAAGCATCTACCATGTGCCTGACAGGACCTCATGGCCTCTTCACAGCATTCCTGCAGGCATGGACCCCAATCTGTGTTCCACCCAAGAGGAAGCAGGCTCTGCAAGGGGTGGCGACTTGCCCGAACTCCAGATTTGAACCTGTGTCCCAAGTCCAGCTTCCTGCCCTGGTGGAGCTAGCACACGCAGTCATTATACAGCTGTTTCCTCATCTACAGAATGGAAACACAGTGGTACCCACTTCACAGGGCAGTCGTGAGGCTGAAATGGGTTAAGCCACATAAAGCACTTAGCTCAAGGCCTGGCACACAGCAGGTGCTTAGTAACTGTAAGCTATTATCATTATGATCAAATCCAGGAACAAATGAGAATGAGCACATTCAAGTGCAATCTATGATTTAAAAAAATAGATAGAGGGTCTTTGTGGGTGAACAGGAGGATGGATGGACATCTGGCTGTCTGGGTGGGTGGGTAGGTGGCTGGATGGGTGGGTGGGTGAGTGGATGGATGGATGGGTAGATAGATAGATAGATGGATGGGTGGGTGGGTGGGTGGGTGAGTGGATGGATGGATGGGTAGATGGATGGATGGGTGGGTGGGTGAGTGGATGGGTGGGTGGATGGATGGATGGATGGGTGGGTGGATGGATAGATGGATGGATGGATGAATGGGTGGGTGTGTGGATAGGTGGGTGGGTGAGTGGATGGATGGATGGGTAGATGGATGGATGGGTGGGTGGGTGAGTGGATGGGTGGATGGATGGATGGATGGATGGGTGGGTGGATGGATGGATGGATGGATGGATGAATGGGTGGGTGTGTGGATGGATGGATGGGTGGGTGGGTGAGTGGATGGGTGGATGGATGGATGAATGGATGGGTGGGTAGAAGATGGAAAGCAAGCAATGGAGTAGACTTATGACAGGAAATGGAGAACTGACGAAGGAATGGGAGAACACATGAATAAACCCAAGGGGAAACTGGGGAACACGAGAGCGAGTGGGAGGAGAATTGCATCCCCAAAATCTGGGAGAATGGGAGCCAAATTGGGGCACCTGGGCTCAGGGCCTGCACCCCCGCTCACCTGTAGCGTTGCAGCTCCGCCTCCAGCTGCCGTACCCAGCGCTGCAAGCCGGGCACCTGCCGTGCCAGCGCCTCCAGCTCTTGCACGCGGTGCAGGCTGCGCAGCACCACCTGCCGGGCCTCTTCCGCGCGCCGCCGCACCTCGGCCTGGCCTCGGCGCAGCCACCCAGCGCGGGCCTCCGCTGCAGCCAGGGCACCCTGCGCCTGCCGCAGCTCCCGTGCCGCAGCCTCCGGCCCGCCGTGCCCGGTCTCGTGGATGCTCGCCTGGCTCTTCCAGAGCCCGACCTGAGGGGAGAGGGGAGCAGGGGATGAGTGCCCCAGCCAGATGCACGAGAGGAACGCCCACAGGACCGCGGTCCCCATTACTGCGCATCCAGAAGCGCTTGAGCAAGTTTATTGCACCTTCTGCTTCCGAGGGCCAGGCTCTTAGGCCGGGTGCATCTGAGCTCCATTAGCCTTCGCTACATCCCTAGGGAGGTGGGAGTTCTAGATTCCTCCTTGCCCCCCACCCTCCAGAGGTTTTTTTCCTTTTATTTTATTTTTTCTTCTTTTTTTCTTTTCCTTCAGCGTTTTGTTGTTGTTGTTGTTGTTTTTCTGACAAAGGAAACTGAGACAGGACACCTGTATTCTGTTCCCTCTGTGATTTCAGTGATTCTCCAACCTCACTACTTTTCTCGGCCTACTTCTGTGTTGGTGGTGGTCAGCCTGCCGGTGGCGGTTCCTCATCTCCTAGACTCCAGGAGCATCTAAGCACCCCCCCACCACTGGCATTTCAGCCCTCCCCGTGCCTGCTCACTAGAGGCTCCTTCAGGGTGGTTTCTGTCTTGTTTATTGGTGTGTTCCCAGAGCTTAAAACCTGGCACATAGTAGGTGCTCAATAAATACCTGAGCATGAGTGACGCCGGAAAACCTTTCAGGCGTTCCCACGACTCCCTGTATGTTACTTGGGATTCCACATCAGGGGAGTACTTTCTAGCTTCCACCCTGGCTTACACACACCGAAAACCACACCTTGCCGCTTCCCTGCACTCTGCAGTGTCCTGGGCTAAGGCGGGGTCATATAACGTCAGTTTCTTCCTGGCCTGTTGTCGCCTGGGGTAGGGGCTGTTCCTTTCCTCCTCTGACCCCTGCGACCCAGCACTGCCCTCGGCGCACGGCTGGCACAGTGCTGAAGTGTTTGTCGACGGCTCCCAGATGCTGAGGCTGGGTCCCTATCTCACCTCATGGTTCCTTCTCAATAGCCCAGAGCAGAGCGGGTCTGGTACCCGCAGGCACTTGGTGGGCCGTGAAGGCCTGATCCATACTGTGAGCCACCCTGCCTATTTCTCACTTGTCTCTTTCTCCCGCAGAGAGCCCCATAAGTCTTTGTTGATTGAAGGAAGGAGCTGTCAGTCTACCCTAGGAGGCAGGGAGATCAGTACAAGGCCTTCACACTTTTGTCCTCTAAACCTCCTAGAAGCCTGGCAGGAAGGAGAGAGAAAGATGCTTGTTGAAAGGGAATATGTGAGACTATCCAGACAGGTGCGATTTCTGGGTTAGAAGGGGCAAGACGCGATGGGGGATATGTGTGCAGAAAAGTGGGGTATGGTTGTCTGAGTGTGACTGGGGTTTTCGGGAGTGGAATTGATTTTAAGAATAGGGTTGGGGACTGGAGTGGAATGGGGAGGAACAGGGACAGGTTGCAAGGGGGCTGAGGCAGGGGTGGAATGGTGTAGGGCTACCCTCTATCTCCCCTTCCTCTGCCTCTGTGCCGTCGGGCTCCGCAGCCTGCCAGCTTTTAGTTCGAGCCCTCTTGCAGGCGTTACCACCCCCCTCCGTGGCCGACACGCACCTGCAGCGCTAGGCAGCGCGCATCACTGCTCTGCAGCGCAGCGCGCAGGTCCTCCACCAACTCGCGCAAGCTGCTGTTCTCCTCTTCCAGACGCGCCACGCGCTCGCAGTCTGGACCGCTGTCGGGGCCCGGAACGCAGGGCGGGCGGCGGCGGCGGCGCGGGCGACGCAAGTGGATCTGCGTCTCGATGTGCTCGCTGAGAGCGCCGCGGGGCAGCCGGGGCCCCGCACGGGTGCCGAAGTAGCCACAGAGGCGAGCGTGGAACTGGCGAAAGGTGAGCTCCGGTGGCTCAGCGCGCAGCGCCAGGCGCGCCTCTTCCTCGGCATCTGCGTCCCTATCCGTGGCCACGTCAGCGGCCGCGTCCCCAGCGGTCACATCTCTGGAGTTCGCGTCTCCTGCCGCCTCCCCGGCCGCCGTGGTCCCCTCTGCGCGCAGCCCCAGCACTGCGCAGAGCGCGCGGAAGTCGGCACGGGGCAGGCGGCCGGCGCCGCGGCAGTCCAGGTGGTGGAAGACCTCCTGCAGGTACTGGTCCAGGCCGGTGGCTAGCACCACGATCTCGTTCTCCACGCCGCGGTCCAGCCCGTAGTGGTGCGCCAGGGCGCTCAACAGCCACTGAGTGCGCCGCGCAGGCCGCCGGTACGGGTCGCCTCCCGCGCCCTCCATGCCGGCCTCAGAGCTAGCGCCGCCCGGCTCCATCGCTGCGCCGCGCGCCTAGCTCCTCCGGTCCCTCCTCCGGTCCCTTCGCCCCGCCACTTCCAGGGGCGGCCCCAGAGTTTCTCGAAAGGAGGGGCTTAGCGGTCGCTGTCTGGTTGGAGCGGCGCCGGGGACCGTGTCCAGCAGCTGAGCTGGCCTTACAGGGCGTCTGGTTTACCCCAGTTGCTTTGGAGGGACCTGGGGTAGGGGGTCTCGGAGCCCCCGGGATCCCCGCGGCGCCACCAGTGCCAGGTCTACCTCCGGATCTGGCTTCTCCGTGTGACTCTCCGCTCTCCTCTCCTTACTCCAGGGACATTCCTGTCATCTGCGCTTTTCCTCCCACTCCCGGCTGTCCACTCTCAACTCCCTCCTCCCTCCGCCCCGCCTGCCTGGCGCGGAGAGTTAGCCCCAGACCTAGGAGAGGGGTAGGCGCAGGATCCGAAGCCCAGGAGGGCCTTGAGGGTGGTGGCCTAGTCCAGTTGCTGGGGATGTGCCCGCACGTCCAAGAGTCACTCTTCCCCCTCTCCCCGAAAGGCCTTTCGAGGGTTGCCTAGCAAGCCTGCTCTGGCTACCCTGTAGCCATAGGTGTGGAAAAGCTTCCCCTCGGTTTACATTCAGCTGCCGGGTTTCTGAATCCACTTCTTGGGCTACCATAGACCGTGCAAAGAGTCCCACGCAGTAACTGGCAAGGAGAGGGAAACAGGCTTGGAGAGGCGAGGGGTCTAGGTTAGGGGCACCCCGCTGGTGAGAAGCCAATCTGAGACTAGTCCTGTGCTAACTGCTCTGTCGCTCCCTGACCCCCCCACCCCGTCCCTGTTGGGGGTGGGGATAGGACTTTCGGGAAAGTGGTGTCTCTGGCCCTGCCACCTTTGTGCCTGCAGATGGTGACCTGGCAATGGGATCCGAGTTCCATCTCTGAGTTGGGGCTAGGCTGACAGGATGATGTTTGGCTGAAGTTTTTTTTCTGGTGTTTTAGAACACATTCCTGGAAGATGAAGAAAAACCTGCTTCGCAAACGAGTGCTGGACTGTGTTCCCTTTCTTTTTCACGAGAGGGGTGCAGTGATATCGTGATATTGTCCACCTGTTAACTGCACTGAGAACGGTTTTCCAGCCACGGTATCCAGCCACGCTGAAGCAAGAGGCAGACTCTTCAGCTGTTCCTAGTTATAACAGAGAGAGAATCTTGCCCTGTGGATAACTCTGTGAGTCTAAATGTAAAATCCTGCTGTTTGAAAAGCAATAGCATTCTGTCTCCTCTGTCACAGTATCCCAGAATCAGCACTTTGTCCATCTGGCAAATTCATACAGGTTCTTGAAGGCTTTGCCCAGAGTATATCTCTGCTGGGAAAAAGTTAGAGGCTTCTCCTCAGTCATTTTGGACATACTCTTTTAGGTTTGTTTTTTAATTATAAAAGTAATGGCAATTTGACACAATTTTTACATCACATCCACTTCTTGGCTTCTTTCTACTTTAGAAAGCCACCATGGACAGGATGTTCACTGTATCATTGTTTATTACAGTGAGAAACAGGAGACAACCTGGTGTCGGTCAGATCAGCTAGGACTCAGCAAACGAGGATGAGTGGACACAGCAAGGCGCAGCTGATTGTGCACAACACTGATGCTTACATGACAAGAACAAAACCACACAAAACAATACTAAGTATTTTCTACAAGGACATGTGTATGTGAGTGCATAGAAGATGGAGGGGTTTGTAAGTGAATTCAGTGGTTCTTTCTGCAGATGGGAGACACGGCAGTATTCCCTTTTGATAAGATGCTCTCGTGTGCTTTTTCTTGGCCGGATGCGATGGCTCCTCACACCTGTAATCCCAGCACTTTGGGAGGTGGAGGCAGGAGGATTGCCTGAGCTCAGGAGTTTGAGACCAGTCTGGCCAACATGGCAAAACCCCATCTCTACTAAAAATACAAAAAATTAGCTGGGAATGGTGGCAGGTGCCCGTAATCCCAGCTACTCAGGAGGCTGAGGGAGGAGAATCACTTGAACCCAGAAGGCAGAGGTTTCAGTGAGCCGAGATCATGCCATTGCATTCCAACCTGGGCAACAAGAGCAAAACTCTGTCTCAAAAAAACAAAACCCAAAATACAAAAAGACAAAAATACTCATTTTATTTCATGTCAGTGCTGAGAGCTGGGAGTCCAGGCAAGAGTGCAACACCCTCCCTGCCCCCAATCCCTGCAGCTGGTGAAGGAATCCTTTCAACAGTAGTTTTCCTGGGCCAGTCAATATTGAAAACAAAGCTTTTAAATGTCTTGCTGGGAGCCGTTGCCAGCCTCCGCTCCCCTACAGCTCAGGGAAGTGAGGGTTGATAATGGTACGCTGTCAGGCCTGTCTGTCTGCCCCGCAGTGTTACCAGGCGCCTCTGAAATAATTCTGGTTGCATCCACAAGGTTTTTGTTTAAGGTTCAAAGTGAGCAAATGCAGAGGTCTCCTTGAGTTCTTTTGTATGAGCTGGGGGGATGGGTGTGTGTCTGTGTGGGGGAGAGTCAGGGCTGTGGCAAAGAAATGATTTTCTGAAGTCAGTTCAGTATTGTTTGAGCCATTTCAAATAGTACATTGTTTAAAGTGTCTTTTAAAGGTCCAGGAAAATGATAAAAAGCAAAAATCATCCACTATTCTGCCACCAAGAGGGGACCACTGTGTATTTCTGATGTATTTATTTCCAGACTTTTCCATGTATTGGGGCATGAAAGGAGTTACTGGAGTGATGGAAATACTCTGTATCTTTGTAGTGTGGTGGTTGCACGACTGTGTACATCTGAATTTTACAGTGTGCAAATTGCAGCTTATTAAACTTGACATGAAAAACACATGAAAAGCACAGTGGAAAGGCCGCCATTGGGATCTTTCTTTGCGCAGGAACTGAGCTTTGTAAACAGCATGGCTGTGGTTTCTTTACAGACACTGCTCCAGAAGCTGCCCTATGCTCCCTCAGGATGGACTATAAGGTGCTTTGTCATCCCTCACAGATGCCCACCAAGGTGGTTTTCATCTTTTCTCCACAAAAACAATACTGTGAACAGTTTGCTCCTTCTCTTGAGTGATTTATTACTGGACCAAGGAGTATACATATTTTATAAGCTCACGATATTGTCAGACCATTTTTTGGAAAGTTGTGTTATTCTATCCAGAGCCTAGAACTGTCTGGGAATGTTCTTGGGCCATTATTTTCAGTGTCATAAAGCTTTTGGGTTTTTAGGGGTCTTGGTTAGTGGATTTGCTTAGTGTTCAGACATCAAACTTTACTTCTATTAAAAATAGGCCTGCTGTCAGGCAAAGATATTTCTTAGATACAACCCCAAATGCATGATCTGAAAAAGAAAAAAATGGAGTGGTGAATTGGACCTTCATCAAAGTTCAAAATGTTTGCACTTCAAAAGATATCATTAAGAAAATAAGAAGACCAACAGGAGACCAGGAGAAAATATTTATAAAACATACGCCCACTGAAGGACTTACATTCAGAATTTACAATGAACTCTTACAACTCAGCAGCAAGAAGACAAACAATTCAATCAAAAAGTGGGTGAAAGCTACAAACAGACAATTCACCAAAGAAGTTGTATGGATGACCAACATACACATAAAACAATCTCAGTATTCTTAATTGTTAGGGAAATATACTTGAAAACTATGATGAAATACTATATCACACCCACGAGAATAGCTGTAGTGAATGAAACAGACAATAAATCTTGTCAAGAATTGGAAGAAACAGGAAACTTCACGTTGTGGATGGGAACATAAAATGATGCAGCCACTGTGGAAGACAGTTTGGCGGTTTCTCAAGAAGTCAATCACAAAACAACCATATGACCCAACTATTCCACCCCTAGACTTCAACCCAAGAGAGATGAAAACACATCTATACAATGACTTATGTGGGAATGTTCAGAGCAACATTGTTCATAAATGTATAAATGCCCAAGCTAAATGCCCATTAACTGATGAACAGATAGGCAAACTGTGGTGTGTTCATAAAACAGAATATTAGTCAACCATGAAAAGGAATGAAATACTGACGCATGCCTCAACATAAATAAACCTCAAAAACATGTTGCCAGGTGAAAGAAGCCAGTCACAAAGCCAGAATACGTACAGTCTGACTCGATTTACAAGAAATATCTAGAAAAGGCAAATTTTTAGAGACAGAAAGATTTGTGATTGCCTAGGACTGGGAGTTGAAACAGAGATTAATTATAAATGTTCATGAAGTTTTATTAGGGTGATGAAAATGTTCTACAACGAACTTATGATGACAATTACACCACTCATTAAAGTTACTGAAAATCATTGACTTCTGCCCTTGAAATGGATGGATTTTATGAAATAAAACTTGCTTCAATAAAGCTGATAAAAATGGGGAAGTGGCAAGAAGAAGGTGGATGTAGCTGATTCCCAGTATGCCTCCAGCTGCCAGAGTCTTGGGATAACTTCAGGAAGGCCTCTGTATAACCTGTGGGAGCTCAGGGACACCCCACCCAGCAGAGGAAGGAAGCAGGGATTGTTCAGTGACCTTGAACACCTCCCGCCCCTGGATGCTTGCCCCTCTGCTTACCAGAGATGCAGTCCATGTCTCCATCCCCTTGAAGTGGGGCCAGCTTCATCACTTGCTTTGGTTAATGGCATGTAGCAGGGTGACATGGCACTGGTTCCACCCCTAGGTCCCAAGAGGCTTTGCTGCTTCTTCTGTGCCCTCTGGGATCCCTGCTCTGAGAATGCCATCTGAGGAAGCCAGTCCAGGTATGGGGAGATGAGGCACCACATAGAAGGAAGCTGTTCCACCATTGGGGGTGGGGGAGCCCATGGAGGGGAACCAAGGGGCTCACCGACAGCCAGCAGCAACTGCCAGACATGCAAGTGAGGTCTTCCGGCACCTTCCAGACATGTCGGTCCTCCAGCTGAGCACAGTGCAGGGAATGAACCCAGGTGAGGCCAGCAGAGAACTACCCAGCTGATGCATAGAGTGGTAAGAAATAACAAGTGTTTGTTGTTTGATGCCATTAAGTTTGGGGATGGTTTTTACTTAGTAACAGATAACTGAAACAGACGCCCCCTTTCCTTTGCTTCTGAACTGCCAGCTCTGAAGCCATCTTCATTGAGGTAGGGTTGTGGACCCACCATTCTCTCACACCTAAGACCCTCACTTCATCCTGTGATGTCCTGGGTCTTGACCCAGACACCGTCTTCCTCAGGGCAGTGGTTCCATATTCTGGTTGTGCAATAGAATCTTGGCGGCAATTTAAAAATATGGCTTCTGTTCCTGTTATTTATTGCATAACAAGTCACCCCAAAACTTAGTGGTTTAAGAGAGCAACAATTTACTTTGCTTGTAAATCTGCAGTTTCTCTTGATGGAGACAGCTTGTTTCTGTTCCTCAGTGTCAGCTAGGGTGGCTCAAAGGTTGGGGGCTGGGATCATTTGAAGTCTTGCACTCTCACATGTCTGGGAGTTGAGGCTGGCAATTGGCTGGGAACTGTCAATTGTGGCCATTTCACATGGCAGCTTGGGCTTCCTCACAACATGGTGGCTGGATTCCTAGCATGAATACCATATTTCAAAATAACAGAGCAGAGGTAGATTACCTATATGAAATCACATAGTGTCATTTCCTCTGTACTCTTTTGACTGAGGCAGTCACAAGGTCTGTCCAGTTTCCAGGGGAGGGGACTAGACCACCCCACCCCCCACCCCCCTCAAACCCCCAGCCCCCGGGTGAGAGGAATGTCAACATCGCACTGCAGGAAGATTATGTTGCGGGAGATCTTTTGAGGTGGCTGTCTTTGGAAAATATAATCTACCACTGGTTCCTAAGCCCCACCCCTAGAGAGTCACTTCCACAGATCTTTAATGAACCCTCAGAATTGTATTTTTGACATGCACAGGTGTTTTCAATGCACATCCAGGATGGCACATTCGTCCTTGGTCCAAGACTGCTTGCTGGCCTCTCACTCCTGAGCTTGGGGAGAGATTGGCTGCTACCCTAGGTGGTGATGTGATCAAGAAGCATTTGAAGGGAAACCAGCCTCAGGCCAGCAGGTAGGACCTGGGGAGTCCGAGGCCTGATGTCTGTCCAAGGTTGGTGGTGGTGTTGAACTGCCCTTGTTCAAGGGTCCTTTTGGGGGCTGGTGTATCTGAGTAGCTTTGTTTTCTTCCAGCCCTTCATGTGTCTCCTGAGCATTTCCTGGCAAGCAGACAGCAGTCGGCAGGCTGCTGCAGGTGGGGTGTGGACAGCATGATTGTGGCTCTCCATGCTGAGAGTTTGAACGCCCTTCTCACAGGGCTCACTGCCATTTGATGTTTTCCCTCACAGCTGTACTTGAGGCCCAGTTTTTTAGACCGATTGAACCCAAAGAGTATTGGAGCACCCAGTATTAAAGGGGCTGTCCCATGCCCCAAGAGCCATCTGGGGAGGCATGCACTGGGAAGCCCAGGACTTGGGTCTCAGCCCCAGTTCTGTCACAGTGTTGCTCTTTGACACAAAGTAGATCATAGCTCAACTCAGAGCTAAAGTGTTCTTAATAGTCAAGCGTGTGCATAGCCTCAGCTCCCATTCTCTTGAACAAACTGACTGCCAAAGAGGGGTACTCTCCTTCAACAGAAGGCCTGCCTTGGCTCCCCATTGCCCATAGTCCTGTGCCCTACTTACCCTTTGGGGTTATGTACCATGGGTCCTACACATTGCTGCAGCCTTGCCATCCCTTCCTGAACTTGCCAGGCCCTTTCATCTATATGGGCCTTTGCATATGCTGTTCCTCTACTTGGAATGCCTTCTCTTGCTTTCACCACCTGGCCACGCCCCAGATTTGGCTTTGCTCACCTCCTCCATGAAGCCTACCCCAGCCCTCCACCCCAGCTGCTTGCTGTGCTGAAGTCTTCTACATCAGGAGCCGCAGCCAGGGCTCTCAGCTTGGGTGGTTTAGCAGACTAGTGGAGGCTTTGGAGTCAGGCAGTCCGGATTTCAACCCAGTGCTGCTCCTACTTGCTGTGTGACCTCTCAGGGGAATCGCTTCACATCTCTAAGCCTGTTTTCTCATCTCTGAATCAGGGCTCGTGATCACTAAACAGAATTCTAATGCTATTAAGGACATCAGAGACAGAAGCAGAGAATCTAATGAGAGAGATCGTGGGGAGGTCTGAGTGTGCAGAGCGCACAGCTGCCTTTGCTTTTATTAAAGAATGGGAGGTGGGAGCTGATGGAGCGGGAGGGAGGAGCCATCAACTCCTCTGCGCCATCATAAGGGCAAGAGCCAGGCTTATAGTAGGTGCTGATATCCAGAGTAGAAACCCCTGAAAGAGGGAATGAATGATTGAATAAATGAAGGCAGCTGGTTTCTGAACGTGGCTGTAGCCATTTGACAGACTTGGTGCGCAGCGGCTGCGGAGAGCCCCGCCCCCAGGCGGAAAGCCCGTGCGTCTCCTAGCAACAGCCATAAGCAGCTGAGCTGCTGGACCCGCGGCCCTCCCTGCACCCGCCGACGCTCCTCGAGGTCTTGGAGTTTCTTCGCCGAGGTGGCTGTGGATCCGGTACGGGAGTTGCCACCGCGGTCCGAGTCCCCGCTGCCGCCCTGCGCATCCGTTTGCAGGTACCGCCGGCACCTGGAGGGGAACCCCGACCCCTGCCCCCACTTCGGCCGCCGCAGCAGGGGACCCTTCCCGCCTTGTCTCGACGCCCTCTCCCTCCTCGGCGTTAGCCCGGCATTCCGCCTCCGTGGGCCCTGAGCTGATGCCCCGAGCCCAGCACCCAGTGCACATTCATGTTCTGTCTGGGGGGCAGGGCTTGCCCTCCTCGACCTCCCCAGGCTCCCGCATGTGCTGCCCCTGCCTGGTTTGCCTCTCCCCAAATAGCAAACGCATCCTGTGCTTTGGTGCAGCAGTCCTGCCTGAGCAGACGTCCCCTCTCCCGCCAGGTGGCTCCCGGGAGCTACTCACCTGGGGCAGGCATTCCAGAAGCCCGGCGACTGACTCCTTGTTAGGCGAAGGAGATGGGGTTGCTCGTCGTCGGGCTTACTGCCAGCCACCCTTCTCTGTGGTTCCTTCATCCGTTCATTCTCTAATTCCGTTGAGTATCGACTGTGTGCCAGGCGGTGACGGAGCCCCGGCGTTCACCCAGGAGCAGGCGAGGCAAGCGGGGAAGAGAAGGGTGGGTGCTCCTGCAGAAGGCCGGGCTGACCTGCTGGAGCAGCTCTGGAATACAGGCGGGGACAGCCTTCACCTTCTCCCTGCCAGGAGCGCCGGCACCCAGTGGAGCGCTGTGCAGCATGTCTCTGCATGCGTGGGAATGGGAGGAGTACCCCGCAAGCATAGAGCCCATCACCTCCATCACCAGCTTTTACCAGTTCACGAGCGAGTGTGACGTGGAGGAGCACCTGAAAGCCCAGGCCAGGGCCCAAGAGTCCGACTCTGACCGCCAATGCAACAGCATCGCGTCCTCCTCTGAGCCTGCCAGCACCTTCAGCTCCGACGTGCCCCACGTGGTCCCCTGCAAATTTTCCATCTCACTGGCCTTTCCTGTGAATATGGGTAGGTGCTAGGGCAAAACTCTAACACCCTCTGAAAAAAGGGGGTGCACGAATGACTTTCTGCAGGAGTTGAGGGAGCATTTGCCCCACAACTTCTCTCCACCTGCCCCACCCCCATACGGGCTGGCCAGTGCCAGCCAGGAGCAGAGGTTGAAAAGAAACAGCAATTTTAGAGGGCTCAACTGTGGTTGCATGAACTTCTCATACTTAATCCTCTCAACAAACCTATGAAATAGGTGATGTTCTGTCTGCTTTTTACTGGGGGAGGGGGGAACCTTGGAGAGGTTAAGGCATTGATTCCCATAAGCTCTTGTGCCTCACCTAATACCTTGTTTAAAATACATTTTCTTAGAGGCTGAGGCAGGAGAATCGCTTGAACCCGGGAGGTGGAGATTGCAGTGAGCTGAGATCGCACCATTGCACTCCAGCCTGGGCAACAAGAGCAAAACTCCATCTC
>NW_016107772.1:383521-385466 GCF_001604975.1 Cebus imitator
GCCTCCTTGGTTCAGGCAATTCTCCTGCCTCAGCCTCCTGAGTAGCTGGGATTACAGGCACGTGCCACCATGCCCAGCTAATTTTTTGTATTAGAGACGGGGTTTCACCATGTTGACCAGGATGATCTCGATCTCTTGACCTCGTGATCCACCCGCCTCGGCCTCCCAAAGTGCTGGGATTACAGGCTTGAGTCACCGCACCCGGCTCATTTGCAGCATTTTCTAAGCGTATTTTTTCTCTTGCTTGTCCTCTAAAGGTACTTATAAAATGGATCTCTGTGGGGCAAAACTTCATGAGATCTTGTGTACGTAAGAGTATTTTTTATCATGGCAATCCTTTGACATACTTTTGGCTGGATATGAAATTCTAGTCTCATTGCTTTTTTCCTTTAATACCTGAGTATAGCTGAGTACATAAACATTTCTTTATAGAAATTGTTTATTTTCCAATAAGTGAATTTGCTGGGTTGAAGGCATGAGTTTATAGTTTTTGATAGATATTGTCAACTTGCCCTTTAAAAGGGCTGAGTAATTTGACTTCCTGTCTTCAGAAAAAGAGAGGCTCTGTCCACTTGCTGGCCACCTGGGATTGAATCAGAACAGGTCTAATGCTACCAGAGACTGGAAGGAGAAGCTTGACTCCAGTCTCCACACAATTGCTAACTATTCTAGTAGCAGAAAATTAATGCTGCAGCAGCCTCCTGGCTTAAAAACTTAGACTTTAAAAGCTACAGCTTTTAGTCCTGTTGTTACAGAATGATATTTGGATTAAATGTTTCTGGAGCTCCTAGCACACCTTCTTATGACGTGAAAAGCCCCAGCCTAGAGTGTGGAGTTTAAGCGGGAGTGTAAGCAACCAGGGGTGTTAGGGGTGCTCCTTGGGCTCTGGCCTCTGGCAGAAGCCCAGCTGTGTCTTCCACATCCCGTCACCCTATGCACCCCACATTGGGTGATTATGTTTTTGCTCAGCTGTTTTCTCTGTCTGGAATATCTGCCAGCTTTGCTCCTCTAAGACGCCGCTAAGGTCCCCCTGGGGGGCCCCCCCCCCACCCCCAGGCAGAGTTCGCTCCTCCACCTTTGTTCTTCACAGCCTGTTCCCGCTGCTGCTATTGCACAAATTACATTCCACTGTGATTTTTCTTTTTACCTGCTTCTTAGGGCCAGGAGGAGCCAGGGTAAGGCGAGTAAGGCATCTCTCCTAATAACATCTGGCCTAGCCATCTGATTTCACTTTAACTCTATCACCCTTCTAGCCCTAGGCCTACCAACCAACACTCAGCCTCGGACTGAGACACTCACTATCAAAACCATGCACTTAAATTTTGCACTTGGGTGCCCAGTCTAGGTCCTGCTACCCAGCGGGGAGCACTGGACCTGTACCTCCTTCCCCAAGCCAGGCAGGCAGTGTGGGGTGTGCAGCCTCTCACAGCATCAAGTTCCAGGGAACTGGGGAGACAGGCCTGCTTTTCCATACAAGGTTAAAACGAGACTTCTTCAATCTGTATCTTCTAGGTCATAAGGGAAAATATGCAAGTTTGATTGAAAAATATAAGAAACACCCTAAAATGGACAGCTCTGTTGCAAAGATGCGTCATTTTTACCACATTGAGTATTTCCTTCTGCCGGATGATGGAGAACCTAAAAAAGTTGACATATTGCTATTTCCGATGGTGGCCAAAGTGTTCCTGGAGTCAGGAATAAAGGTGCGTGGGTGAGTGTGTGTAGCCTTGTGTGTGGGCTAATGCTCATCATGAAAAGTGTGCCGCCTCATGGACGTGTGGCATCAGCTCCACCACCAGCTGGCTAGCGTTGGAAGATCCTGGGCCCCACCTCCTGCGAGGAATCTGCACTCACCTGATCATTCCAATTACTGACTTTTTTTTTTTTTTTTTTTTTTTTTTTTTTTTTTTTTTTTTTTTTTTTTTTTTTTTTTTTTTTTTTTTTT
>NW_016107772.1:385523-399137 GCF_001604975.1 Cebus imitator
GCTCTCTTGTCCAGGCTGGAGTGCAGTGGCACGATCTTTGCTCACTGCAACCTCAGCCTCCCAGTTCAAGCAATTCTGATGCCTCAGGCACCTGAGTAACTTGAACTACAGGCATGAGCCACCATGCCCAGCTAGTTTTTGTATTTTTAGATGAGACAGAATTTCACTATGTTGGCCAGGCTGGTTTTGAACTCCTGACCTCAAGTGATTCGCCTGCATTGGCCTCCCTAATTGCCAGCATTACAGGCATGAGCCACCATGCGTGGCCTATTTTTTATTTAGATATTTTGCCCAGTAATTTCCGGGGTGTTTCAAAAGTTTTTGTAGTTCATGAGATTTCCTTTTTTCTGTGTGTATGCATGCGTACACACTACCTGCACACACACACTCCTGCCAGTGGTTTTGCTCCGGGTCATTGCTTGGAAGCAATCGAGGAGGATGCTATTTACTGACAATTACTTTGATTTTATTTTTCCTGAGGAACACAGAAGTCTGATGGGACCCAGTACACAATGCCCCATTTCCCCTGAGCTCAGAGCCTGGAGAGTGACCAGGCACCAAAGTCAGGCAGCACTGCTGCTGAGGGCCAGGGCTGGAGCTGGGGCTAGCTCTGTTCACCATGACCTTCACATGTCTTTCCCCAGTTGACATCTCTGAATGTTGTTTTACACAGACTGTGAAGCCGTGGCATGAAGGTGACAAAGCCTGGGTGTCATGGGAGCAGACTTTTAATATCAGCGTGACAAAGGAATTATTAAAGAAACTAAATTTCCACAAAATAACCTTAAGCCTTTGGAACATTAAGGACAAGGTGTCAAGAAAAGCCAGATATTACCGATTGAAGACTGCCGGTCTCACAGACGACGTGGGAGCTTTTCATAAGTCAGGTGCTCTGGTTTTATTTGAAATGGTTCTGGAAGCCTAGGGCTTACTCACTAGTAACAGCACAAAAGCCAGTGTCTCCTGGTTTCCTTCCTCTAATTGGCATGTGCACACACGGTTTCTGGATCTGTGGCAGGGCATTCTACTAGGTCGTGCTGTGGTGATAGGAAGGGCCACCCCGGGCAGTGATGGTGTGGTGGGCAGTGTTCCTGCAACTCCACCTTTTGGGCCGTTTTATTTTAGGGCAGCTTTGACTCGGGCACTCACCACCGGCCGGGACTAGTATTATATGTTTATTAAAAAAAAAAAAAATTAGAGGATGCCAAGAAACAAAAGAGAAAACTTAAAAATCCTACCACCCCAAGATAGTCATCTTAACATTTTCATGTAGACCTTTCCAGACTCATTTGTATAAATATTATGTCAATATCAAAGATTTTTTTTGTTTTTGAGACAAAGTCTCGCTCCGTCATCCAGGCCGGAGTGCAATGATGTAATCTTGGCTCACTGCAGCCTCTGCCTCCCTGCTTCAAGTGATTCTCCTGCCTCAGCCTCCCGAGCAGCTGGGACTACAGCCATGTGCCACCACGCCCAGCTAATTTTTGTATTTTTAGTAGAGTTGGGGGGTTTGCCATGTTGGTCAGGCTGGTCTCGAACAGCTGACCTCAGGTGATCCACCCGCCTTGGCCTCTTAAAGTACAGTACTGGGATCACAGGTGTGAGCCACTGTGCCAGGCCAATGTCAGAAAGTCTTTTGAACTCCCTTGAAGGAGAGGGACCAGGAGGGGTGGAAAGATCCAGGCTTTGAAGCCAGACAGTGGAATTCAGTCCTGTCTCCGTCTTGTACTTGCTGTTGACCTGGGCATATTCCTGAACATACGTTTCTCATCTGTAAAAAAGGAAAAACAACTAGTACCTCCTTCTCTGGAATACTGGAGGCAGGGTGACGGGAGCGGTCCACCTGGGTACAGGCAATAGGGAAGCTATGCATTGTCCATAGAAAAGTTAAGAACTGTGGCTGAGTGCAGTGGCTTACACCTGTAATCCCAGCACTTTGGGAGGCTGAGGCGGGTGGATCATGAGGTCAAGAGATCGAGATCACCCTGGCCAACATGGTGAAACCCCATTTCTACTAAAAACAGAAAAATTAGCTGGGCATGGTGGTGCATGCCTGTAGTCCCAGGTTCTCCAGAGGCTGAGGCAGAAGAATTGCTTGAACCCAGGAGGCAGAGGTTGCAGTGAGCCTTGATCGCACCACTGCACTCCAGCCTGGCAACAAAGTGAGACTCTGTCTCAAAAAAAANAAAAAAAAAAAAAAAAAAAAAAAAAAAAAAAAAAAAAAAAAAAAAAAAAAAAAAAAAATTAAGAACTGTAATTAAATGCTACCAATTAAACTATGGCATGGCATTAATTGTAAGATGCCTTCTGATGCTTAGAGATGTTAAAAATAAAAGCAGGTATAGCAGTTCATGTCTGTAATCCCAGCACTTTGGGAGCCTGAGGCAGGACTTTGAGACCAGCCTGGGTAATGTGGCAAGTCCCTGTCTCTATGAAAAAAATTTAAAAATCAGCCCAGCATGGTGATGCGCACCTGTAATTCTAGCTACTTGGAAGGCTGAGGTGGGAGGATTGCTTAAGCCTGGGAGGTCGAGATTTCCGTAAGTTGTGTTTGTTTGACCGCACACCAGCCTGGGTGACAGAGCAAAACCTTGTCTCAAAAAAAAAGCAAAACAGATGTACATATTAGAATCAATGATTCTAATGATGTATAGTGCTATTGTTGTCGGCGCCTTCCAGATGAGTGTAATTATCCTCACTTTTGTGTGGCTGGAAAGCCTTGCCTTTCTCTGATTTTCCAGCCTGACTTCTCAAGGAGGCTTTCTGACCTTGGAGGCTTGGAACTTCCCATATTTAATCTTTCATTTATGTTCAGGGTTTTTTACTCTTGATACTATTGACATTTTGCGTCGGATAAATTCCTTGCTGTGGGGGCTGTTCTGTGGATTGCCAGGTGTTTTGCAGCGTCTCTGGCCTCTACTAGCTGCCAGTCGTGACAATCGGAGTTCTTCAGACATTGCCAGATGTCCCCTGGGGGTCAAAATCGCCCCTGGCTGAGAAACACTGGTATATACCTGCATTACAAGTTGTAGACTTCCAGCTTGAGAAAATGGGACTCGAGGTAATTTTTCTCGCCTGGACCAAAGGAAAGAACCACACCCTCAAAGTGTGAGCGTTGGTCCGCCTGCATCAGATGCTTACCTGCAGATTCTAGGCCTGATTCAGAGCTGCTGAGCCAGACTTTCTGGTCAGTATCTGCCCTGCAGTGGGCTCTCATTGGGGTAGGGTGCTGAGGTGGGAGTATCGGGAAGGGTTCCTGGAGGAAGGCCCACAGTGGCAAAGAGATGGGTAAAGGGAATTTGGTGGCCAGAAAAGAAGGAAGGAAGGAAGGGTGTGCTAGGGCCTCCAGGGAGAGCCCTCAAGCCTCTTGTTCTGAGTATTCTTATTGATTGATTGAGACAGGCTCTCACCTGTTGCACAGGTTGGAGTGCAATGATGTGATCATAGCTCACTACAGTTTTCAGCTCCTGAGCCCAAGTGATTCCTCCTGCCACAGCCTCCTGAGTAGCTGGGACCACAGGTGCCACTATACCTGGTTAATTTTTAGATTTTATCTTGTGTAGACATTGGGTCTTACTATGTTGCCCAGGCTGGTCTCTAACTCCTGGTGTCAAGCAACCCTCCTGCCTTGAACTCCTAAAGTACTGGGATCGCAAGTGTCAGCCACTATGCCTAGCACTGTGAAATGTTGAAATGACAGCACCTGCTCCCTCTTGAACCCTGTCCCAAGCTTAGCATCACTGCTTAAAGAAGTTTTTCTCATTAAAAAAGCAGTGCAAATTCACTTTATAGAGCAATTTAGCAAAAAAAGAGAAGAAATTAAAACCTCATGATTTCTGTCCAGAGAGAGCCATTATTAACATTTTTTCTGTGAATGTAGTGTACATGTTGTCTTAAGTCCTGCCTTTTCTCCTTAAAAAGATTTCTTACAGAAACTCTTGTTTCTTGGGAGTGCAAGAAACACTAAGAATTCTGTCTCATGTTATGAAGGAGGTAGGATGCTTCCTGGATGCCTGGTGGTAGGTCGCAATGCCAGAACTTGGTAGCTTTTAGCCTGCTGGTCTTGAAGGACACATCCCAACCCATGTCTGTACTAGTCCGGGTTCTGTGGAGGGAAGGACTAATAGGATAGATGTATGTATGAAAGGGAGTTTGTTAAGGAGTTCACTTGATCACAAGGTAAAGTCCCACAATAGGCCGTCTGCAAGCTCAGGAGCCAGGAAGCGAGTCTGAGTCTCAAAATGTCAAAAATAGGGAAGCCTACGGTGCAGCCTTCAGCCTGTGGCTGAAGGCCTGAGAGCCCTCTGGCAAGCCACCGGGTGCAGGTCCAAGAGTCCAAAAGCTGAAGAACTTGGCGTCTGATGTTTGAGGGCAGGAAGCATCCAGCACTGGAGAAATATGAAAGCCGGAAGACTCAGGAAGTCAGCTCCTTCCATGTTCTTCTGCTTGCTTTCTTCTAGCCGAGTGCTGGCAGCCGATTAAATGGTGCCCACCCAGACTGAGGGTGGGTCTGCCTCTCCTAAACCACTGACTCAAATGTTAACCTCCTTTGGCAACACCCTCGCCAACATACCCAGGATCAATACTTTGCATTCCTTCAATCCAATCAAGCTGACACTCAGTATTAACCATCACACTCAGCATTTCTCTTCCCTTCAATCTGCTCATCTGCTTGATTTCTAAGGACTGGTTGAAGACAGCATTCTTCTCAAAGCCCCCAGTCCTATTTAACTCCTCCTTTGCCCTCAATTCTCAACACCTCCACCCAGTTCCCAGGAGGTTTCCTCCACCTGTTCTTGGGAGAGCTCTCTGCCCAGCTGTCTTCTCCCTCCTGCCCTCTGGCTTTCTCTGCACCCAGGTTTGTTTGCCCTCCTCTCCTGCCACTGTGGCCTTGCCTTTCTCTGTCTTCCCTCCGGCTTTGGTGCTGCCTTGCTCTGCAGCTGTTCATGGCTGCCCCAGGGCCTTTAGGGAACCAAGTGTAGACTTTGAGTCTGGGCTTGAAGGCATTTTACAATCTGCTTCCAAGGCTCCTTCTCACTGCCACTGCCCCTTCATACCACAGCCCACCTCCTGGTCCCTGAAGACATGTGGATCTCCCTTGTGGTAAGGCCTGCCTCCAGCCAGCTGGGCGTTCCTCCATGGCTCTCAGCCTCATCTCTTTCTCCAAAAATGTTATCTATCATTCAACACTGAATCCAATTTCACCTCTTTTTTTTTCTACTTCTTTCTTGTAGCATCTTTCATCTCCATTTGTTAATTCACTTCCTCCATTCATTCATTCATTATCCTGCCCATTCTTGGTGGCTGCCATGTGCATGCGAGGCCTCTAGGGATAGAAATGAAGGGCGTTGAGGAGCTGACACCCTAGCTGGGGACGGGGCACTCTGGCTGCAGTCCTGGTTTTGCTAAGGACAAGCTATCTGACCACAGGAAAGTCGCTTCAGTGTCATATCTTAACCCTTGAGGTGGGGGAATACTCCTGCCCTCAAAGTGGAATTCGAGGAGCCAGTGAGGCAGTGCATGTCTGGGCTCAATGCTCGCATTTGGAGGATGCCGCTGGCTGAGGTCTGAGAACCTCAACGCGTGTGCCTATCCCAGACATGTGTGCTTATTGTTTTGAGTTTCCTGGAATTTGGAGGCAGCTTCCTAGGCAGCATCTCCAGGAGAATACGGACCTTATCTACTGCTTCATCTTCTTCAGAGGAAGGTGACTGTCACTACAGGTATACCTTGACTTATTGTGCTTCGCTTTATTGGGCTTCACAGAGATCATGTTTTTCCAGATTGGAGGTTTGTGGCAACCCTGTGTCAAGCAAGTCTATTGGTGCCATTTTTTCAACCTTTGCTCACTTTGTCTCTGTCACATTTTGGTAATTAATTCTTGTGGTTTTTCAAACTTATTATATTTGCTTTGGTGATCTATGATCTGTGATCTTTGATATCACTATTGCAAATGTTTGGAGGTGCCACAAACTGCACGTGTGTGAAATGGTGAACTTAAATGCTGTGTGTGTTCTGACTCCAGAACACAGGGAACTTAACTGATAAATGCTGTGTGTGTTCTGACTCCAGAACACAGGGCTCCAGTGACCAGCCATTCTCCCATCTCTCTCTCCCTCTCCTGAGGCCTCCCTATTCCGAGGCACAATACCGAAATTAGGCCAATTAATAACTCTACAACGACCTCCAAAGTGTTCAAGTGAAAGGAAGCATTGCACATCTCTCCCTTTAAGTCAAAAGCTAGAAATGATTAAGCTTAGTGAGGAAGCCACATCAAAAGCCTTGGTAGGCTGAAAGCTAGGCTTCTTGTGCCAAACAGTTAGCCAAGTTGAGAATGCAAGGGAAAAGTTCTAGAAGGAAGTTAAACATGCTGCTCCAGTGAACGCAGCAATGATAAGAAAGAGAAACAGTCTTATAGCTGACACAGAGGAAGTTTTAATGGTCTGGCTAGAAATCAAACCAGCCACATTAGCTGAAGCCTAATTCAGAGCAAGGCCCTAATTTTCCTCAGTTCTATAAAGGCTGAGAGAGGTGAGGACACTGCAAAAGAAAAGTTTGAAGCTGGCAGAGACTGGTTGATGAGGTTTCAGGAAAGAAGCCGTCTCCAGAACAGAAAAGTGTAAGGTGAAGCAGCAAGTTAGATTTAGTTAAGATCACTGATGAAGGTGATGACACTAAGCCACAGATTTTCAGAGTAGACGAGACAGCCTTCTATTGGAAGAAGCTACCATGTAGGACTTTCATAGCTAGAGAGGAGACGTCAATGCCTGGCTTCAAAGGACAGGCTGACTCTCTTGTTAGGGGCAGTGTAGCTGGTGACTTAAAGTGGAGACGAGTGCTCATTGACCATTCCCACAACCCTAGAGCCCTTAAGAATAGTGCTAAATCTATTCTGCCTGAGTTTTCTAAATGTAATAACAAAGCCTGCATGACAGCACATCTGTTTACAGCATGGTTTACTGAATATTTAAAGCCAACTACTGAGACCTGCTTAGAAAAAAGACTCCTTTCCAATATGACTGCTCATCGATAATGCACCTGGTCACTTAAGGTCTCTGATGGAGGTGTACAAAGAGATGACTTTTGTTTCAACAACCATGCTGCAGCCTATGGATCAAGGAGTAATTTTGACTTTCAAGTCTTATTATTTAAAAAACACATTTCATAAAGCCATAGCTGCCATAGATAGTGATTCTTTTGATTGATATGGGCAAAGTAAATTGAAAACCTTCTGGAAGGCCCAGGCACAGTGGTTCATGCCTGTAATCCCAGCACTTTGGGAGGCTGAGGCGGGTGGATCACCTGAGGCCAGGAGTTTGAGACCAGCCTGGCCAACATGGCAAAACCCCGACTCTACTAAAAATACAAAAAATAGCCAGGCGTGGTGGTGGGCACCTGTAATCCCAGCTGCTCGGGAGGCTGAGGAAAGAGAATTGCTTGAACCCATGGGGCAGAAGTTGCAGTGAGCTGAGATCATGCCATTGCACTCCAATCTGGGTGACAGAGTGAGATTCCATCTCAAACAACAACAAAACCTTCTGGAAAGGATTCACCATTCTACATGCTTTTAAAATATCTGTGACTCATGGGAGGAGGTAAAAATATCAACATTAATAAGAATTGGAAAAAGTTGATTCCAACCTTCATGGATGACTGAGGGGTTCAAGACTTCAGTGGGGCAAGTCACTGCAGATGTAGTGGAAAGAGCAAGAGAGCTAGAATTAGAAGTGGAGCCTGAGGATGTGACTGAATTGCTGCAGCCTCATCAAATTTGAACAGATGAGGAGTTTCTTCTTATGGATGAGGAAAGTGGTTTCTTGAGATGAGATAGAATCTACTTCTGGTGAAGAGGCTGTGAACATTGTTTAAATGACAACAGGATTTTGAATAGTACACAAATTTAGTTGATAAAGGAGGAGCAGAGTTTGGGAGGATTGACTCCAATTTTGAAAGCAGTTCTACTGTGGGCAAAATACTATGAAACAGCCTCACATGCTGCGGGAAAACCTTTCATGAAAGGAAGAGTCGATCAATGCAGCCAACTTCATGGTGAGGTGAACCCAGCCCTCAGCACCCACCACCCTAATCACCGAGCAGCCGCCAACATCGGGGCAAGACCCCCACAGCAAAAAGATGATTACCCGAAGGCTCAAATGATTGTTAACTTTTTTTTTTTTTTTTTTTGAGATAGGGTCTTGCTCTGTCCCCCAGGTAGCAGTGCAAGAGGGTGATCATGGCTCACTGCAGCCTCGACCTCCCAGACTCAAACACCCTCCCACCTCAGCCTCGAAAGCAGCTGGAATTACAGGTGCCCAGCTATTTTTTCTTTTTTGTAGAAACAATGTTTCACTATGTTGCCTAGGCTTGTCTTGAACTCCTGGCCTCAAGTGATCCTCTCACCTCAGCCTCCCACAGTACAGAGATTACAGGCAGAAGCCACCGTGCCCAGCTTGTAACATCTTTTAGCAATAAAGTATTTTTTTCTCTCTTTTCCTTCCTTCCTTTTCTCCCTCCTTCCCTTCCTTCCTTCCTTCTTTTTCTCTCTTTTTTATGAAGAGACAGAGCCTCTTTCTGTTACCCAGGCTGGAATGCAGTGGTGCAGTCACAGCTCCGTGCAGCTTCAAACTCTTAGGCTCAAGCAGTCTCCCAGGTCAGCCTCTCAAAGTGCTGGGGTTACAGGCATGAGCCACTGTACCTGGCCCAATAAAGCATTTTTTAAACTAAGGTATGTACTTTTTTTTTTTTTTTAAAGATATAATGCTGTTGCACACTTAATATAAGACTACAGTATGGTATAAACATAATTTATATGCACTGGGAAAATTATGTGTGACTCACTTTATTGTGATACTTATTTTAGTGTAGTCAAACTAAATCCACAATATCTCCAAGAAATGCCTGTAGTATTGGTCACTGCCAATCAAAAAGAAAGAAAGAAATGCCCGTAATAGATATTCAATAAGTATTTTGGATTGATTGACTCAATGTTTCTTTCTTCTCCTGCATTCTAGATGTGAGACATTTGGTTTTAAATCAGAGAAAATTATCTGAACAGGGTATTGAGAATGGCAACATTGTCAGAGAGGAGTGGAACCAGGAACATCCACGAGGAAAACAAGAAAAAGCAGAAAAACACCCGAAGTCTTTGCAAGGTGAGCAGAGAAGGTCTTTGTGGAGAAGCTGAGTGCAAGGCAGCGCAGGGAAGGCTGTTGCATGGTGCGCTGGGGCGGTGCGTGTGCACGGGAGTCCCTCCTGCGTGTTGGCAGTGGAGGCGGTGGGGCTCACCCTGCCACACGGCTGCACTGCTCTTGCTGCATGGCTTAGTTTTTGTTGCTGATTCTTTTATTTTTAAATTTAATGTATGTGTGTGTGTCCAAAAATTTTCTTTTCCTTTTTTTGAGACACAGTTTTGCTCTTGTCTCCCAGGCTGGAGTGCAATGGCACAATCTTGGCTCACTGCAACATCCACCTCCCAGGTGGAAGCGATTCTCCTGCCTCAGCCTCCCAAGTAGCTAGGATTACAGGTGCCCACCACCACACCCAGCTGATTTTTGTTTTTGTTTTTGTTTTGTTTTGTTTTTTGAAGTGAAAGGTTTCACATATTTATTACTGAACCGAGGCAACCAAAGCCGCCTTCTTTTTTTTTTTTTTTAAACATGAATAATGGAAGCACTGTGGATTGTACTAACTAATGCTTTCATAACAGATACAGAAAGGAAACTATTCAAACTTCTCCAGATAGCGGTGACATTTCTCAGCTTGATTTGGTAACACGATTGTGACCTTCAGACAGCATAAATGTGTGTGCCATCGTATGTGTAATTTCTTATAGACCCAGCTTGGTTCTTCTCCAATGTCTCCTTTTGGAGTTGTACCTGATTTTATTACCAGTTTTCATCCGAATCCACTGGGGAATGGGACGATTTCGCCTTTGTTTCTTGGCCAGGAATCGCTTAATCCTGAAAGTCTTGTGAGAAGACTTGGCAAGAAACAGAGAAAAGCACACACCACGATGGCAGAGAAAGGAAGAGAGCGATTTTTTACTTTTAGTAGAGACGAGGTTTCACCTTGTTGGCCAAGCCGGTCTCAAACTCCTGACCTCAGGTGATCCACAAGCCTCAGCCTCCCAAAGTGCTGAGGTTACAGGTGTGAGCTACTGCACCTGGCCTCAAAAACTTTTCTGACTGTAGAAGTTATATATGTGGTTTTTGGAAAATTTAATGAATAGATAAAGTATAAAACAGAAAAAAACATAATTTCATCATAAGGAACAATCTATGTAACATTGTAGTTACTATATTGCAGAGAATTTCTTTGTTTCTTGCTCTGTCACTCAGGCTGGAGTGCAGTGGTGCAATCTCGGCTCACTGCGATCTCTGCCTCCTTATTTCAAGTGATTCTCCTGCCTCAGCCTCCCGAGCAGCTGGGACTACTGGGATGAACCATCCATCACACCCAGCTATTTTTTGTATTTTTAGTAGAGACAGAGTTTCACCCTCTTGGCCAGGTTGGTCTCAAACTCCTGACCAGGTGATCCTCCCGCCTTGGCCCCCCAAAGTGCTGGGATTACAGGCATGAGCCACCTCGGCCAGCCTAGGATTTTTCTTTTTTCTTTCTTTTTTTTTTTTTTTTTTTACACAGATTAGGTTATCCTGGATACATACTCCTGTATTTAGAGATTATTAAGATGCCATCACATGCGCTTTCCCTTCTTGTTGTTACTCATTTATTATTTTCTATTAAGACAGGGTCTCACTCTGTCACTCAGGCTGCAGTGCTTACTATACTCAGGCTTGATCACAGCTTGCTACAGCCTTGAACTCCTGGACTCAAGCAATCTTCCTGCCTCAGCCTCATGAGTAGCTGGGATGACAGGCATGTGCCACCAGGCTTAGCCAGTTTTAAAATATTTTATAGAGATGGAATCCTGCTATATTGCCTGGGCTGGTCTCAAACTCCTGGGCTCAAGAGATCCTCCTGCCTCAGCTTCCCACAGTGCTGGGATTACAGGTGTGAGCCACTGCACCAGGCTGCACTTTCCTATTTTTTTTTTTTTTTTGGGACGGAGTTTCGCTCTTGTTACCCAGGCTGGAGTGCAATGGCACAATCTCGGCTCACCGCAACCTCCGCCTCCCGGGTTCAAGCAATTCTCCTGCCTCAGCCTCCTGAGTAGCTGGGATTACAGGCACGCGCCACCATGCCCAGCTAATTTTTTGTATTTTTAGTAGAGACGGGGTTTCACCATGTTGACCAGGATGGTCTCGATCTCTTGACCTCGTGATCCACCCGCCTCGGCCTCCCACAGTGCTGGGATTACAGGCTTGAGCCACCGCGCCCGGCGCACTTTCCTATTTCCCGAAAAACTTTCCATGAACTTCATTTGTGGTGACTAAGTAGTATTTCATCTTCTGGTCAGACTGTAATCTATTCCCTATGGTTGGGAACTTGGGAATCTTGGGACTATTTTCATTTTCTAATGTAAACAGTACTGAAATGGACAATTTAATACATAATAGACTTTTCTCTTTCTGTTGGCTGTTATATAAGGAACTGGAGGTCTCCTCTTGACTGCATTTATCAAAATAATTGAAACTAGTCTGTATGTTTATTCATTCACTCACTTACTAATTTTTTTACTGAGTGCTTACCATATCCCAGGCCTCTGCCTAGAGACTGACATTACAGAAATGGGTCAGGAGCCCTCATTTCTTGGTCAGCTAGCATGTAACAAAAAGCTTGGAAATATTTGCTATTATTTTCAGGTTCTCAACAAGCAGAGCCTGAAACTTCTTCCAAGAACAGTGAGGAATATGAGAAGTCCCTCAAAACGGATGATTCTTCCATGGTTCAGTAAGGATTGAATGATATTTGGGCGGTAGGAGTGAAGCCCCTCTTGTACTAGCCCTACTATGAGCCATGGTAGGTGTTTTTAGTAAATCCAGTTAAATTGGAGCTCATGCAATCCAGCCTAAATTAAGGGAGCAGGGAAAGGGCAGCTTGTGTTTGTGAGTACCTGTTGCACCTCAAGCTTTCTGCGTGCATTATTTACCTTATTTGATCCTCATAATGACAACTTTATGAGGTGATATGACTATCTCCATTTTCTACACAAGGTAACTGAGTAATTAAGTGATTTACACAAAGTCATAAACCAGAATTCCTGGTTAAGCCAGGATTCCAACTCACACCTTCAGACTCCTGAGTCTCCAGCCATCCTGCATGAGGTCAGTTGCTCTTAGGGTCTCTGGTAGCCTGAGAAGGGTCTGGAGAAGGAGACTCCTTGGATGCTATGGGGACCAGGGAGAGAATGGAAGCCCAGCTGATAGTTTGGGAAAATGGAATGAGAAGAACCAATAGAACATGGCTTTAAACAATTTTGGTTTTTAAAAATTGCTTTTGTATTGAATGTATAGATTAATTTGGGAAGAATTAACATTTTTACATTGTTAAGGTATCTCATCCATGATCATGGTATATCCTTTCACTCAATTCAGACCCTTCCTTATGTCCTTTAATAGAGTTAATTTGTTCTACCTATAAATGTGGATAATTCCTAAAAGTGAATTCTTAGATGTTTTATAGTTTGGGCTATTTTTATAAAAACATATTATTTCTCATATTTTTTGAGTTGGTTAGTACCTTGAATGCAGACCAACTGTGCCAACATTACTGGGGATTTGATACAAATGCAGAATTTCAGGCCTGCCCCTGGTTTACTGAACCAGAGTCTGCATTTTATTTGACAAGATCCCTAGGTAACTCACAGGCACATTGAAAACTTAGAAGAACTGTGTTAGAGGAATGCACTATAAGATTTTTTAAAAATCTGCTTTCATTTAGTCCATCAGTAAATAGATTTTCAGATCGAGCCCCTGATTTTTTTCACCTTCATTAATTTTTCTCTTTGTGAATTTTCTAGATGGAGTGTTTCAAGAACACCAACCATTTCTTTGGCAGGAGCAAGCATGATGGAGATCAAGGAATTAATTGAGAATGAATCATTTAGCAGCTTAAACATATTAGACAGACAAAGATCTCAAAGTAAGTTAGGATCTGGGAATTTTATAATACAACTAGACTTGGAAGAATTATGAAATATTTTAAATTCAGGATACTTCAATGAGATTCTTGCATATTTGACCAAATGTTTCTCAAAAGTAAGAGTACTATATACATTTTCAACTTATGCATTCCATCCTTACTGTCCATCCATCCATTCCCATTTATCCACTCATCTATCTGTCTATCCCATCTATCCATCCATCCACCTGTATTCATCCATCCACCATTCATCCATCCCTATCCATCCATCCCCATCCACCTGTTCCATTCATTCATCCATCCATCTCCATCTATCCATCCATTTGTTCCATTTCTTCTCATGTCATTCACTCAACCTCATCATCCATCCCACTCCACCAATATTTTTGACCCGTGGTGTTATGCATATGGAGGACATGAAAATCTCTAATATCTAGTGGAGACTTTCAAATAAAGAATTATAATTCTATGTGATAGATGCTATGGTAGGGGTAGGTATATGGTATTTGGGGAAGCATAAAAGAGTAGTGTTTATGGGAAGACTCCTTGAAAGATAAAGTATTTACTCTTTTT
>NW_016107772.1:399418-401740 GCF_001604975.1 Cebus imitator
ACTGCCTCGGCCTCCCAAAGTGCTAGGATTACAAGCGTGAGCCACCGCACCCAGCCTAGTATTTACTCTTACAGTGGAATGAAGAACACAGTATCCCACGTCATGGGACCCACTCATGCAGAAGCATGTAATCTTATTCACATACTGTCAAGAGAGCAGAACCCTCAGAAGCTACTGAACCAACTTCCTCATTCTCAGCCGAGATCCCCTCACCGGTTTCTCATTAAGAAGTTGTGTTTCCAATGTGAGGTGGGAACATCTAGAGCCAGTGAGTGCACTGCTGCCTCCTGGGGTGGGCCATTTCACATCCCGTTAGCTGTAATTGCTACAGATCATGTCCTTGTCTCTCAATCAGTTACCTGTTGTTTGTTGTTTCCTGACACTGGCCTGGTTCTAGTAGTGCAGTAGTTGAAGGCTGCAGAGAGAGTGACTGCCTGAGCCAGGCTCTCTGCTGGGTGCTGGAGACACAGTGGAAGAAAACTGATTCCCATTTTTCCGGTCCACAAAGGCTGAGTCACATTTCCACATGTGAACGCCTCTCAACTTCGGACTTCGTTCTTTTCCAAATTAAAAGTGTCACTCTTTAAAAAAAAATGTGCTTTAAACATTTAATAAGGTTTTTAAACCATTCTTTTTATTTTGAAATAGGAAAGTTCACAGGAAAATGCAACAACTATATATTCACAGTTTAGGTGTTAGCACTTTGCTGTGTTATGGGGGGACCGTCCTTCACGCACGCAGTCCCCCTGCTGGGGATCTGAGTCGTCTCCAATTTCTCACTCTCCAGCACTGCCATGGTAAGCATCTGGGCACACGTGAGTCCATGGCATTGGCCCAGGGGGACTCCTGGGGCACAGATGGTGAACTCCGACCCCACTGCTGCTGGTTTACTCTCCAGGTGGCATCTCTTTACCCTGCTGCTTGCAGTCCTGAGGATTGCTGTTCTCTGCCATGCTCTGCACAGGCAGGGTTGAGTTCCTGACTCCTGATGAGGCTGAGCAGCATTGCATAGGCCTCTTTGGTCACACACATGTAATTTGCCGATTCATATCTTCGCTTATTTTTCTGTTTTAAAAAAATTGTCTTATCGATCTGGCAGCTTTGTGTTTACATCTTCTGGGTAATTGGGCATTGCCAGTTATATGCATGGTAACCCTCACAGACAGGGGTATGTAACTTATCCTTTTCCTTGATTTATGGTATCTTGTTTTGTACACCAGTTATTTAACTATTCCCCTCTAGTTTATACTTCCAGGAATATTTAAGAAATCTTCCTCATTTGGGTACAGTGGTGCGTGCCTGTAGTCCAAGCTACTTGCAAGGCTGAGGGAATGATCACTTGAGCCCAGTGTTTATGGTCAGCCTTGGCAACATAGTGAAACACCATCTCTCCCTTCTTTTTTTTCAACTCTCCCTACACCGCCCCCCCACCCCCCACCAAGACTGAGTTTCGCTCCTGTTGCTCAGGCTAGAGTGCAGTGGCATAATCTTGGCTCACTGCTACCTCTGCCTCCCAGGTTCAAGCGATTCTCCTGCCTTGCCCTCCCAAGAAGCTGGAATTACAGGCACCTGCCACCATGCCTGGCTAATTTTGTATTTTTAGTAGAGACAGGATTTCACCATGTTGGCCAGGCTGGTCTCAGAATCCTGACCTCAGGTGATCTACCTGCCTCAGCCTCCCAAAGTGCTAGGAATACAGGCGTGAGCCATCGCATCCAGCTGAAACGTCATCTCTTTAAAAAAAAAAAAAAAAAAAAGTCCAGGTGCGGTGACTCGTGCCTGTAATCCTGGCACTTTGTGAGGCTAAGACAGATGGATCACCTGATGCCAGGAATTTGAGACTAGCCTGGCCAACATGGTGAAACCCTGTCTATACTAAAAATACAAAAATTAGCCATGTGTGGTAGTGCGTGCCTGTGATCCCATCTACTCTGGAGGCTGAGGCAGGAGAATCACTTGAACCTGGGAGGCGGAGGTTGCAGTGAGCCTTGATCGCACCACTGCACTCCATCCTGGGCAACAGAGTGAAACTCCATCTTAAAAAAAAAAAAAAAAAAAAGCCTCCTTCATCCAGATGTCAGTCTAGTCTCCTAGATACTCTGCTGATGATTTTAACGTTTTCGTTTTATACTTTTAGTCTGGAATTCATTTTGTATATGTCATGAAGTAATTCAGTAACTTCATTTGCTCCCGTATGCATAGTCAATATAATTTACTCATTGATTTAAAATGCCACTTCTGGTATCTGTTACGTTCCCCTATGTGTTTGGATCTGTTCCTGGGCTTTCTCGTCTGTCCCATTGGTCTTGATGACCATAGATT
>NW_016107772.1:401930-404663 GCF_001604975.1 Cebus imitator
ATGTTTTGTATTTTTAGTAGAGACGGGGTTTCACCGTGTTGACCAGGATGGTCTCGATCTCTTGACCTCATGATCCACCCGCCTCGGCCTCCCAAAGTGCTGGGATTACAGGCCTGAGCCACCGCGCCCAGCCGACCATAGATTTATATGCATCCTCATCTCCTATTCCTTCTGATCTAAGCTTGGCACTGAGCTGAGGGTTGTATGCAGCGTTACTAATTTCCTCTTCTTAGTGCCTTAGAAGGCAGGTGGTGTTGCCCTCATTTAACAGGTGAGGTTACTGAGGCTCAGACTGGGCTTTTGTTTAAGAGCAGGGTCTCTTTAAAAAGCCCATCCTCCACCCTGCACTGAGGTTAAGAGCTGACTGGAGGAGGGTCTTGAGTGAGCCTGTGGCGTCACTGTCATGGCGACCTTAGTCCTCTTCTGCACATGTTCTCAGGTAGCAGTGGGAGGGGATGAGAGGCCCTCAACCTATCCCTACATATACTGAAAACGGGCTTGCCATCTATACGTATATATTTTTTTAGGCTGAGTCTCTCTCGGTGCCCAGGCTGGAGTGCAATGGTGCAATCTCGGCTCACCGCAACCTCCACCTCCCGGGTTCAAGTGATTCTCCTGCCCCAGCCTTCCAAGTAGCTGGGGTTATAGGCATGTGTCACCACATCTGGCCAATTTTTGTATTTTTGGTAGAGACAGGGTTTCTCCATGTTGGTCATGTTAGTCTCGAACTCTCAGTCTCAGATGATCCACTTGCCTCAGCCTCCCAAAGTGCTGGGATTACAGGCGTGGGCCACCGTGCCTGGCCCTGCCGTCTATATTTACCTACCACTTCTTGTTGCTGGGAAGAGGCAGTGGCACAAAGAACAACCCCTGCCATCTAGGAGCTTCTGGAACCTTCCCAAATCTCTGTAGCATGTTCAGGTCCACATATGGCAACTCAGATACAAGTCTCCTCTTAATGCTTATCTCCTTTCTTTGATTTCACAGTTAAAGGGAAAGATTTAGAGGGAAGAAAAAAAATCCAGAAGAGACCTAAGAAGCCTCCGGCAGAAGAGGAGGCAGATTCCACGCTGACAGGCCCTAGGAGGCAGAGCGCCTTCTCCATCCAGCTGGCCCTCATGCCGCTTTTTGCCGGTACCCACTCCTTGCCCTGTTCCCAGTAGCTCCCGCTTGTCTTGTCACGCGTGGCCAGAATGGCCATAAGCAGATGCTCGCGATGACAGCCCTGCTGTGTGCCACCTCATTTCATCCTCACAACCATCTCAGGAAACTCAGGGGAATTGGTGTCATAGTACAGGGAAAAACGGAGGCCCAGAGAGGGTGGCTACATTGCCTGAGATCACACAGCTGGGAAGTGTGAAGCCTGGACTTGAACCCAGCTGTTTGATTACAAAATCCAAGGAAGCCTATAGGAATATTAGATGTCATCATTGTGTTTGCTAAGAAGATGCTGCTTTTGATGAGTGCTTTCCTACAGATTATTATAAAAACATCTAGGAAAGGAAATGAGGAAAGGGAACCCTTTTTGACTGAGCCTTTCTGGGTGCAGACACCTCCTGTATCACTCACTTCTCAGGGCAGACTCTGACCCAGGCAGCCAACCTGTGGTATGGAGGTGGCTGCGGTGGTTATCATTGTTACCATTTTTTTCAGTGAGGAAAAGAACTCAGAGAGGTTAAGTAACTTTCCTAAGGCCACACAGCTCAGTGACCAAATGGGGACTTAATTCTTTTGGTTTATAAGATCTACCACAATTTATGAACTGGATTTTCTACATATTGGTAAATCACAACTAAATATTATATCAATATGTTTTGATGATGGAAAGCTCAGCATATATTTTTGTAAAATTATGTTGCTTTTTTCCAAAAAAAAGTAATATGGGGAGAACGCCCCCTTTTTTTTCTTTTTAGAGAAAATAATTTCAGACTTTGTTCGTTTTTTGGCCATCACGTGTCTTGTACGCCCTCTCCTGGCTGCTCTGCAGAAGCGCATGTTGGTCTTTTCTGAGCTGTAACCAGCGCTCATAGATAGAGGGAGCAAAAACCACAGAAAGCTTCCAGTTTACTTCCACAGGTGTCAGTCATCCTCACGTGCTCTTGCGTTGGTGTCAATTCATTTCTGAGACAGTGCTATTAACTTTTTAGTTTGCACTTTTTTTTTTTGAGATAGGGTCTTGCTCTGTCACCCACGCTGGAGTGCAAGTGACACAGTAATAGCTCACTCCAGCCTCAAGACAGCCTCCCACCTCTGCCACCAACATAGCTGAGACAACAGGTACACACCACATCTGGCTAATTTTTTTGTATTTTCTGTAGAGACAAGGTCTTGCTATGTTGCCCAGGCCGGTCTCAAACTCCTGGGCACAAGTAATCCACCTGCCTCAGCCTCTCAAAGTTCTAGAATTACAGGTGTGAGCTGCTGCACATGGCAGTTTGTAGGGGTGTTTTGTTTTGTTTTGTTTTGTTTTGTTTTTATTGCATTTTAGGTTTTGGGATACATTTGAAGAACATGCAAGCTAGTTGCACAGGTACACACATGGCAGTGTGATTTGCTGCCTTCCTCCCCTTCACCTATATCTGGCATTTCTCCCCATGCTATCTCTCCCCAACTCCCCACCCCACACTGTCCCTCCCCCATTTCCCCCCAACAGACCTCAGTGTGTAGTGCCCCCTCCCTGTGTCCATGTGTTCTCATTGTTCAACACCCGCCTATGAGTGAGAACATGCGGTG
>NW_016107772.1:408168-415013 GCF_001604975.1 Cebus imitator
GAATTGCAACTCCTGCTTTTTTTTGCTCTCCATTTGCTTGGTAAATCTTCCTCCATCCCTTTATTTTGAGCCTTTGTGTATCCTTGCATGTGAGATGGGTTTCCTGGATACAGCACACCAATGGGTTTTGGCTTTTTATCCAGTTTGCCAGTCTGTGTCTTTTGATTGGGGCATTTAGTCCATTTACATTTAGGGTTAATATTGTTATGTGTGAACTTGATACTGCCATTTTGATGCTAGCTGGCTGTTTTGCCCATTAGTTGATGCAGATTCTTGATTGTGTGGATGCTCTTTACCATTTGGTATGTTTTTGGAGTGGCTGGTACTGGTTGTTCCTTTATATGTGTAGAGCGTCTTTCAGGAGCTCTTGTAAAGCAGGCCTGGTGGTGATGAAATCTCTGAGTACTTGCTTGTTCACAAAAGATTTTATTTTTCCTTCACTTATGAAGCTTAGTTTGGCTGGATATGTGATTCTGGGTTGAAAGTTCTTTTCTTTAAGGATGTTGAATATTGGCCCCCACTCTCTTCTGGCTTGTAGGGTTTCTGCTGAGAGATCTGCTGTGAGTTGATGGGCTTCACTTTGTGGGTAACCTGACCTTTCTCTCTGGCTGCCCTTAGCATTTTCTCCTTCATTTCAACCCTGGTGAATCTGATAATTATGTGCCTTGGGTTGCTGTTCTTGAGGAATATCTTTGTGGTGTTCTCTGTGTTTCCTGGACTTGAATATTGGCCTGCCTTGCTAGGTTGGGGAAGTTTTCCTGGATAATATCCTGAAGAGTATTTTCTAGTTTGGATTCATTCTCTTCGTCACATTCAGGTACACCTATCAAACGTAGATTAGGTCTTTTCACATAGTCCCACATTTTTTGGAGACTTTGTTCATGCCTTTTTACTCTTTTTTTCTCCATTATTGCCTTCCCATTTTATTTCATTGAGTTGATCTTCTGCTTGGTCAATTCGGCTGTTGAAACTTGTGCATGCTTCGTGAAGCTCTCGTGTTTTTCAGCTCCATCAATTCACTTATATTTCTAAGTTGTTTATTCTTGTTAGCATTTTGGCAAATCTTTTTTCAAGGTTCTTAGTTTCTTTGCATTGGGTTAGAACATGTTCTTTTAGCTCACAGAAGTTTCTTATTACCCACCTTCTGAAGTCTGATTCTGCCATTTCATCACACTCGTTCTCCATCCAACCTTGTTCCCTTGCTGGTGAGGGGTTGTGATTCCTTGTAGGAGGAGAGGTGTTCTGGTTTCGGGTGTTTTCATCCTTTTTGTGCTGGTTTATTCCCATCTTTGTGGATTTATCCACCTGTCGTCTTTGTAGTTGCTGACTTTCAGATTGGGTCTCTGAGTGAACTTCCAGTTTGTGGATGATGAAGTTATTTCTGTTTCTTAGTTTTCCTTCTAACAGTCTGGCCCCTCTGCTGTGGGACTGCTGAGGTCCACTCCAGGCGCTGCTTGCCTGGGGATCACCTGCAGCAGCTGCAGAACAGTAAGGGTTGCTACCAGTTTCTTCTTCTGCTATCTTTGTCCCAGAAGTATACCCGCCAAATGTCAGTGTGTTCTCTCCTTTATGAGGTGACTCTTTGGACATATGGGGGGTCAGGGAGCTGCTTGAGGAGACAGTCTGTCCTTTATTGGAGCTCAAGTGCTGAGCTGTGGGCGCCATTGTTCATTCAGAGTTGCTGGGCAGGTACATTTAGGTCTGCTGCAGCAGAACTCATAAACTCCTTTTTTTTTTTTTTCCCCCAGGTGCTCTGTCCCAGGGAGTTAGGGCTTTATTTATGAGTTTCAGTGGTGCTGCTGCATTTTTCTTTCAGAGCTGCCCTGCCCAGCAAGGAGGCAGCCTAGTCACTGTCTGCCTGCAGAGGCTTTGCTGAGCTGCTGTGGGCTCTGCCCAGCTGCCGTGTGATCTTCCCTGCAGTCCTGTTTGTATGGGTGTAGTTAGAACTGCCTCAGCAATGGTGGCCTACCTCTGTAATGGCAGACTCTCTTTGTAATGGCAGGTTGCCTCGGCAACTGTGGGCTGCCTCAGCAATGGCGGACTACCTTTGTAGTGGTGGAATGTCTCAGTAATGGCAGACGCCCCTCCCCCACAGAGCTGGACCATCCCCAGTTCAGCTGTGCTTGCTGTGAAACTCTGAACCCAGAGCGTTTTCAATTGCTGTTTTGTTTGTGTGTGTGTGTGTGTGTGTGTGTGTGTGTGTGTGTGTGTGTGTGGGTCCAGCCGAGCCTGATCACCTGACTCCCTGACTCAGTCTGTTTTTTTGTTTTTTGTTTTTTGTTTTTTGTTTTTTTTAGTTGAACGGTCGACTCTCTCCCAGGTATTCTAGTCGCCTGTTGAAAAGGCGCCGGGATCTGTGTGATTTCCCATGCGGCAACTCACTGCGCCAGCTGAGATTCGTGGCAGTTTTGTTGCCCGGGAATCTCCTGGCCTGGCTCCCTGTTTCGGTTCCTTTTTCAATCGGATGAATGGGCGATCTGCCTTCCCGGGTCTCCAATCACCAGCTAAAAGGGCAAACTGACCTGTGTATTTTGTATGGAGAACTGCTGCGCCAGGGCTCCAGCAAAGCAACCACGCAGGCCAAAACAGCTGCGCTGGCAACCCGTGGGGCTCCTCCGCCTGGGAATCTCCTGGTCTGTGGGCAATAAAAATCCGTCTGGAAATGCAGCGTCCACTCACCCTCTGTGCTTTCACTGGGAGCTGCAATCCTGAGCTGTTCCTAGTCGGCCATCTTGGGTCCTCTCCCAGTTTGCAGTTTTAAACGACTTTTCAAAAATCATACATCACCTACAGCTGGTCCTTCCTGACCACCCTCACTTTCTTGTAGCATCAGAACCTTCTCGAGAAGCAACCATGCCAGAGAGTAAAGTTTCAGAGGCTCTTAGCCCACCCCACGCTCCAGCCTGACCCTCCAGCATATGTGTTGCACACCGTGGCTTTGCGTGAATGCCTTTGCTTGCTGCTTCCTTTGTCCTAGAGTCCCAAAGAGGAACTTAAGATTCTCCTGGGGAGTGTACCATGGGACCTGCCCCACTTTGGATTTTACTGTGGATTTTAAAGAGAAGCTCAACTGGCTTGGCCTGCCTGGTATGACTGTTTCCAGCAGAGTAAAGTCAGGACGTGGCCCCCTCTCTGTCTCTCCCTCCCTCCCTCTCTCTCATCTTTTTGAGATGGAGTCTTGCTCTATTGTCCAGGCTGGAGTGCAGTGGCACAGTCTCAACTCTCTACAACCTCTGCCTCCCAGCTTTAAGCAGTTCTCTTCCCTCATCCTCCAAAGTAGCTGGGATTACAGGTCCGTGTGACCACACCCGGCTAATTTTTGTATTTTTAGTAGACACAGTGTTTCACTATGTTGGCCAGGCTGGTCTTGAACTCCTGACCTCAAGTGATCCACCCACTTCAGCCTCCCAAAGTGCTGGGATTACAGGTGTGAGTCACCATGCCCAATGTAGCTTCCCTTCTCTTTTAACCTGCACCATTATGGCTGTACAATGCAGTGTTCATATGTAAGAGCTTTGCTGACAAAATCACTTTGGTCCTGGCTCAGCCACTTAACAGCAAGTTGCTGCTTTCTCTGAGTCTCACTTTCTTCCTCTGTGAAATGAGGGTGATTACTCCCACCTCAGAGTGCTGTTTTTTTTATTTTATTTATTTATTATTTATTTTTTTTTTTGAGACGGAGTTTCGCTCTTGTTACCCAGGCTGGAGTGCAATGGCCCGATCTCGGCTCACCGCAACCTCCGCCTCCTGGGTTCAGGCAATTCTCCTGCCTCAGCCGAGAGTGCTGTTTTAAGGATCACAGGAGCTGATGTATATAAACTGCTTAGCACAGTGGGACCCAGAGGGTGCTGGTGAGGAGGCAGGAGTTGCCTCCTGAGGCCTTGCGGGTGGGCTGCTCTGTCATACCCATGACATAGCCCATGGTCATCCATGGAGAATGGCTTGGCTCAGCAGGCCAGTTGTATGTCTGGTTTTGCCAGAAGATCGTAGCATAAGATTATTTATTGTAAACCCAGCATAATTATTTTTGGTAGTCATCTTCAATTTCAAATTAGGCCATAGATTTTGTATACTTTATTGGTAAATATTGGTTGGCTAGTAACCCAGTAAGATTTTAGGAGGATTCTGTGTCTGGGAGTGAACTCTTATTTTAAAAGGATAGTATTGCGTAGCAGAGGGGCCCCACTTAGCCCAGTAGAACTGGTTTGGATGCTAGTTCCACAGCATAGTAGCTAAGAGACCTTGGATGATTGTGTCAGAACTCTGGGGCTCAGTTTCCCCACCTGCAATGTGGAGGTGACAGCAACCGAACAAGGCTACAGATGAAATGACAGTTGTGCTTGGGACTGGTTGCTGCAGGAGCACAAACATTCCTTTGCACTGTTCCACTCTCACTGGACCAGGGCTCTTCACTAAGGGGGACATTTGGCAGCATGTGGAGGCATTTTGGTTGTCATGACTGGGAGTGGGACGCCACTGGCATCTAGTAAGATGCTGTTAAACATGCCACAATGCACAGGACTGTCCCTTGAGCAAAGAATGGTCTGCCCCAAGAGTCGGCAGTCCGGAAGCTGTGAGCCCCGAGCCTGGAATTCTGGTGCATGTGTCTCTGACTCTGATGATTTGAGCACTTTTTTTTTTTTTGCACTGGGATTTCCTTCTATCTTGGGTAGTCTTTTATGTGAAAAGGCTCACAGAATTACAGAACGCAGGTGTAATGAGTGACAGCTTTCGTGAATCAGCTTTGTTGAAGATCCCGCTGGAGCCTGAGGGCGGCCCCCAGGAGCTGCGCCCACCTCTCCTCACAGCCTGTGCAGACAGCTGCACACACCTGGCCTGTGACTTGTTTTAGAAGCAGCTGCTCTTCCTGAATGTGAGCGACTTGGCTTTTACTTGACCTAGAAATGCATTTACAGGCACGCTGAAAGGAATAGACTGATCTTTTTGAGCACCTTCACATTCGTCATCTTTCTTAATCCTTTAACTCCAAGGAAGGTGATATCTATCCCTATTTAGCAGATGAAATTGAGTCTCAGAGAATCTTGCTTATCACATGACAAAGAGTCAGATCTGAGATTCAAACCAGGTCAATCCTACCTCCAAAACATGAGTCTTTTTTTTTTTTTTTTTTTTTTGCCTACCTAGTACATTTCTGACTGCTGAAATACATAGACCCCTTTTATAGAAAAAAGCATTCTGACAGCTACCTATATGCCTTGCGGTGGCTCAGTTCACCCACGCTTTTCGCGAGGTGCACTAGTGCAAAACCACCCTTGTGGGAAGTGTGCACGCTTGTATTTGGCTCAGATGTGCCAGCTGTGTTCTACATTAATATCTGTGCTTTCCTCACCAGACCACAACAGTTGAGACAACCCCACTGAGTACCAAATGTACATACTGGCATGATGGGTTCTTGATGGGAGCACTGCCTAGAGCACTCCATCAGTAGCCTTCCTGCAGCCATGGCCAGGCTCTCTGCTATCCCAAACAGGAGGCCATAGCCACATGAGGGTCCTGGGCATTTGGAATGTGGCGTGTGTGGGAAGAAAGTGCATTTTACATTTTATTGAATTTTAATTAGTTACAATTCAAGTAGCTACCTATGGCCCATAGCTACCATAGTGGACTGCACATGTCTAGAACGTTTGTTCTCAAGTTACCTGGAGAGCTTTTAAACTTCCCATTGTGGAGGCCACACCCCAGACCAATTTAAATCAGACTGTCTGGGAGTGGCACTCACTCACAGGTTTTCCTTATGTTGTCCTGGATGATTCAGGAAATGCTTATATCACTTCTTAAAAGATGTCATCAAGATTAAGTCACACAAATTCAACTTTCCTAGGGAATTTACGGGACCTCAGTTTGAGAAACTAGTGTGTAACCTGCTGCCTGTGGGTGTTTCCCGATTCTTTTTTTTTTTTTTTTAATTAAAATTTTCCCTTTTTGGCTGTGATTTTACCATTGGCTCATCTCCGGCTGCTTGATCCCTCTGTGCTTGTCTTGGGGCTATCATGAGTAAAGGTCTAATGCTGAGTATGTTTCCCCGCAGGATGGCAAACTGTCATGAGTCGTGGCAGTGAGAAGTCTGCCAACATTTTAGATTGCCTTTTGACTTTAAAAACAGAAGTTCCGATTATGACCGAGGAGCAAAAGCAGGATTTAAATCCCCTGATCATAAAGATCAAGTGTGCTTCCTGCCTTCCATCACAGCCTGTGCCCATTCAGGAACTAGAGGTAAGAATGAGCCAGATGCTTGGTTTAGAGCTCCTCCCCTTCCACCCACCTGCCCATCACATGCCATCTCTAGTCCTCCCAATGGCCCCACATGAGAAATATGATCATCACCTACATTTTACCATTTAGGACCCACAGTGAGATACAAAAGAGATGGGGTTCCTGGGATTAGGCATGACCAATCCTGAGGTCTCTTACTAGGCCACAGGTGCTCTTCAAATGCTGGTCATGAGCCTCCCTTCCGGAGCCCCCAGGGCTTCCCTGTTCCCACAGCAGTTGCCAGCCGGATGCTTGCTCTTTGTGAACCAACCAGGTTCAGCACTGCTGTTTATTCTGGGAGTTCCTTGCTCCCTCTTCCGGTTGGATCCCTGTCTCCTGAATTCTGTCTTCCTCTTCCTTTATTTGCTGTCTGGTTTTGCTGGAGTGCATCCTCCAGCAGCTTCTTGAGAAAAGGTCAGTGGGAGATTTATTTTTGAGATCTCATATGTCTGCAGATGGATTTTTTCTATCCTTTTTTATCCTTACACATGACTGGTAGTTTGGCTGCCTGTTGAATTCTTGGCTAAAAATAATTTGCCGGCCGGGCACGGTGGCTCAAGCCTGTAATCCCA
>NW_016107772.1:415603-419068 GCF_001604975.1 Cebus imitator
AGACGGGGTTTCACCATGTTGACCAGGATGGTCTTGATCTCTTGACCTCGTGATCCACCCGCCTCAGCCTCCCAAAGTGCTGGGATTACAGGCTTGAGCCACCGCGCCCGGCATGACCTGTTTTTTCTTTCCCCAAATGCTTATAAAATCTTTTTTGTCTTCTTTTTAATTTTATTTATTTATTGAGATGGAGTTTCGCTCTTGTTGCCCAGGCTGGAGTACAATGGCGCCATCTCAGCTCACCACAACCTCCTCTTCCCAGGTTCAAGCAATTCTCCTACCTCAGCCTCCGGAGTAGCTAGGATTACAGCATGGGCCGCGATGCTCAGCTAACTTGGTATTTTTAGTAGAGATGGAGTTTCTCCATGTTGGTTAGGCTGGTCTTGAACTCCCGACCCAGGTATCTGCCCACCTTGGTCTCCCAAAGTGCTGGGATTACAGAAATGAGCCACCCACCACACCTGGCCTTGTCTTCTTTTAAAAAAAAAAAAAAATTTTTTTTGTGGCAGTGTCTCACTCTGCCACCTTGTCTGGAGTGCAGTGGTGCAATAATAGCTCATTGCAGCCTCAAGCTCCTGGGCTCTGGTGATCCTCCTGCCTCAGCCTCCTGAGTAGCTGAGACCACAGGTACATGCCACCACATCCAGCTAATTTTTGTATTTTCTGTAGAGACAGGGTTTCGCCATGTTGCCCAGGCTGCTTTTGAACTCCTGGGATCAAGTGATCCTCCTGCCTTGGCCTCCCGAAGTGCTAGGATTACAGGTGTGAGCCACAGTGCCAGCCCTTTTTGTCTTCTGAAACTGCTTAATTGTGTCTTAGTGTGGGTATGTCCATATACGTATGTCATACTTTTATTTTAAAATACAGATGCACAGAAAGTTGCAGAGATAGTACAGAGAGATCCCACGTATCCTTTACCCAATTTCCTCAGTAATTAGGTGTTTCATAACTATAGCACAATATCAAAGTCAGCACATTGACATTGGTCTAACATGTATATAGGTCTATGCCATTTTATTGTACATGCATATAACTGTCACAACACTTGAGATGTAGAAATATTATATCACCATGAAGTAAAAAAAGAAAGATTCTATCACTACGAAGATCTTCATGCTACCCTTTACAGTCACATCAACCTTTGAACACCCACCGTCCCTAACCACTAATTTGCTCTTCATCACTATACTTTTGTCAATTTGAAAACGTTATTAAGAATTGAATTGTGTCCCCTGCCAAAAATGGTATGTTGAACTCCTAACACCCAGCATCTCAGAATGTGCTTTTGCTTGGAAAGAGGGTCTTTGCAGAGGTCATCAAGTTGAAATGAGGTCATCAGGGTATCCTTCTGAAAAGGGGAAAATTGGACACAGAGGCAGACACAGATGCAGGGAAGACGTTGCAAAGTGACACACGAAGAATGCCACATGGAAAGTGGATGCTGCCACATGCCAGGGGACATCTGGGACCACCAGAAGCTGGAAGAGGCAAGGAAGGACCTTCCCGAGCACGTTCCAAGGAAACGTGGCCCTGCCAACAGCTTAGTTTCTGACTTCTAGCCCTCAGAACAGTGAGATGATAAATTTCTGTCATTGTAAGCCCCCCAGTTTATGGTGCTTCGTAGGAAACTGGGGTGGTTATATAAGTGAAAACATCCAGCATGTGTGACCTTTTGAGACTGGCCTCTTCCCCACTCCAGCATAATGCCCTTTTGCATATAGTTTGGTCACATTTCTTTATTTACTCTGCCTTTTAATTGATGTATTTAGACCATTATAGTCAAGTAAATGTTGATATATTAGAGCTTAAGTCTACATTTTAATTCTTGTTTTCTGCCTGTTCCTTCTGTTTCTGTTTGTTTGTTTGTTTTGTTTTCCTTTCTTGTGGGTTACTTGACCAGGTTTTAGAATTTCGTTTTGATTTATCTGCAGTATTTTTGAATTTATATCTCTTTGTATAGATTTTTAGTGGCACTCTGGGTGTTATATTATGCATACATAACTTTTCACAATCTATTGGTATCAATATTTTACCAGCTTGAGTGAAATATAGAAACTTTACCTCCCTTCAGATCTCTTTAGTTTTCCTAAATATTTCTTCTACATAGATTGATAACCATATGAGATGATGTTTGCTTCAACTGTCAAACATAACCTGGAAAACTTAAGGGGTGAAGGAAAGTTTGTATGTTTACCTGCGGTTCTACTTATCCCATCATCCTTTCTTCCTTTCTAATGTTCCAAGATGACGTCTTTTGTCATTTCCTTTCTGTTTTAAGAACTTCCTTTATTTAGCCTTTCTTGTAGGATCGATCTGCTGAAAACAAATTCTTTTAGTTGTTCTTTGTCTCAGGGTATTTTTATTCTTCCTTTATTCTGGAAGAATAGTTTCACTGGATATAGAATTGGTATAGAATGGGGTTGATTTTTTTTTTTTTTTTTTTTTTTTTTTTTTTGGTGGGTTTTTTTTTTTTTTTTTTTTTTTTGAGACAGAGTCTGGTTCTGTCACCCAGGCTGGAGTACAGTGGTGCAATCTTGGCTCATTGCAACCTCCGCCTCCTGGGTTCAAGTGATTCTCCTGCCACAGCTTCCCAAGTAGGTGAGATTATAGGCACACACCACCATGCCCGGCTAATAGTTGTATTTTTTAGTAGAGACAGGATTTTACCATGTTAGCCAGGCTGGTCTCGAACTCCTGACCTCAGATGATTCACCCACCTCAGCCTCCCAAAGTGCTGGGGTTACAGGTGTGAACCACCATGCCGGGCCAGATTTTTATTTGTTTGTTTGTTTTATTATACTTTAAGTTCTGGGGTACATGTGCAGTATGTGCAGGTTTGTTACATAGTTATACATGTGCCATGCTAGTTATCTGCATCCATCAACCCATCATCTACATTAGGTATTTCTCCTAATGCTATCCCTTCCCTAGTCCCCGACCGGCGATAGGCCCCAATGTGTGATGTTCCCCTCCCTGTGTCCATAAGTTCTCATTGTTCAACTACCACTTATGAATAAGAACATGCAGTGTTTGGTTTCCTGTTCTTGTGTCAGTTTGCTGAAAATGATAGTTTCCAGCTTCATCCATGTCCCTGCAAAGGACATGAACTCATCTTTTTTTTATGGCTGCATAGTACTCCATGGTGTATATGTGCCACATTTTCTTTATTCAGTCTATCATTGATGGACATTTGGGTTGGTTCCAAGTCTTTGCTATTGTGAACAGTGCCACAATAAACATGCATGTGCATGTGTCTTTATAATTATTTATAATTCTTTGGGTATATACCCAGTAATAGGATTGCTGGATCAAATGGTATTTCTAGTTCTAGATCACTGAGGAATCGCCACACTGTCTTCCACAATGGCTGAACCAATTTACACTCCAACCAACAGTGTAAAAGCATTCCTATTTCTCCACATCCTCTCCAGCATCTGTTTTCTCTTGATTTTTTTTTTTTTTTTT
>NW_016107772.1:419189-421621 GCF_001604975.1 Cebus imitator
TAAAGACGGGGTTTCACCATGTTGACCAGGATGGTCTCGATCTCTTGACCTCGTGATCCACCCGCCTCGGCCTCCCACAGTGCTGGGATTACAGGCTTGAGCCACCGCGCCCGGCCTTTCTCTTGATTTTTTTAATGATCATCATTCTAACTGGTATGAGATGGTATCTCATTGTGGTTTTGATTTGCATTTCTCTAATAACCAGTGATGATTTTTTTTTATATATTTATTAGCTGCATAAATGTCTCCTTTTGAGAAGTGTCTGTTCATGTCCTTCACCCATGTTTTGATTTTATTTTATTTTTATTTTTATTTTTTTTAGTAAATTTGTTTAAGTTCTTTGTAGATTCTGGACTTTAGCCCTTTGTCAGATGGGTAGATTGCAAAAATGTTCTGTTCTGTAGGTTGCCTGTTCACTCTGATAATAGTTTCTTTTGCTGTGCAGAAGCTCTTTAGTTTAATTAGATCCCATTTGTCTAATTACTTTTGCCATTGCTTTTGGTATTTTAGTCATGAAGTCCTTTCCATGCCTATGTTCTGAATGGTATTGCCTAGGTTTCTTCTAGGGTTTTTATGGTTTTAGATCTTACATTTAACTCTTTAGTCCACCTTGAGTTAATTTTTGTATAAGGTGTAAGAAAGGGCTCCAGTTTCAGCTTTCTGCATATGGCTAGCCAGCTTCCCCAACACAATTTATTAAATAAGGAATCATTTCCCCATTGCTTGTTTTGGTCAGTTTGTCAAAGATCAGGTGGTTGTAGATGTGTGGCATTATTTCTGAGGCCTTTGTTCTGTTCCATTGGTCTATCTCTGTTTTAGTACCAGTACCATGCAGTTTTGATTACTGTAGCCTTGTAGTATAGTTTGAAATCAGGTAGTGTGATGCCTCCAGCTTTGTTTGTTTGTTTGCGTGTTTGTTTTGCTTAGGATTGTCTTGGTTATGCAGACTCTATTTTGGTTTCATATGAAATTTAAGCTCTTTTTTTCCAATTCTGTGAAGAAAGTCAATGGTAGCTTGATGGGGATAGCATTGAATCTATAAATTACTTTGGGCAGTATGGCCATTTTCACAATATTGATTCTTCCTAACCATGAACATGTTTTTCCTTCTGTTTGTGTCCTCTCTTTGTTGAGCAGTGGTTTGTAGTTCTCCTTGAAGAGGTCCTTCACATCCCTTGTTAGTTGTATTCCTAGGTATTTTATTCTCTTTGTAGCAATTGTAAATGGGAGTTCACTCATTATTTGGCTCTCTGTTTGTCTGTTATTGGTGTGTAGGAATGCTTGTGATTTTTGCATATTGATTTTGTATCCTGAGACTTTGCTGAATTTGCTTATCAGCTTAAGGAGATTTTGGGCTGAGACGATGGGGTCTTTTAAATATACAATCATGTCATCTGCAAATAGAGACCAATTGACTTCCTCTTTTCCTAATTGAATACCCTTTATTTCTCTTTCTTGCCTTATTGCCCTGGCCAGAGCTTCCAATACTATGTTGAATAGGAGTGGTAAGAGAGGACATCCTTGTCTTGTGCCGGTTTTCAAAGGGAATGCTTCCAGTTTTTGCCCATTCAGTATGATATTGGCTGTGGGTTTGTCATAAATAGCTCTTCTTATTTTGAGATATATTTCATCAATACCTAGTTTATTGAGAGTTTTTAGCATAAAGGGCTGTTAATTTTGTGGAAGGTCTTCTCTGCATCTATTGAGATAATCGTGGAGTTTTTTTCTTTGTTTCTGATTATGTGATGGATTACATTTATTGATTTGTGTATGTTGAACCAGCCTTGCATCCCAGGGATGAAGCTTGCTTGATCATGATGGTTAAGGTTTTTGATGTGCTGTTGGATTCAGTTTGCCAGTATTTTATTGAGGATTTTTGCATCTATGTTCATCAGGAATATTGGCCTGAAATTTTCTTCTTTTGTTGTGTCTCTGCCAGGTTTTGGTATAAGGATGATGTTGGCCTCATAAAATGAATTAGGGAGGATTTCCTCTTTGTATTGTTTAGAATAGTTTTAGAAGGAATGGTACCAGCTCCTCTTTGTACCTCTAGTAGAATTTGGTTGTGAATCTATCTGGTCCTGGAGTTTTTTTGGTTGGTAGGCTATTAATTGCTGCCCCAATTTCAGACCTTGTTATTGGTCTATTCAGGGATTCAACTTCTTCCTGGTTTAGTCTTGGGAGGGTGTAAATGTCCAGGAATGTGTCCATTTGTTCTAGATTTTCTGGTTTATATGCATAGAGGTGTTTATAGTATTCTCAGATGGTAGTTTGCATTTCTGTCAGATTGGGGGTGATATCCCCTTTATCATTTTTTATTGCATCAGTTTGATTCTTCTCTCTTTTCTTATTAGTCTGTTTAGTGGTCTATTTTGTTGATCTTTTCAAAAAGCCAGTTCCTGGATTCGTTGATTTTTTTTTTTTTTTTTTTT
>NW_016107772.1:421846-425090 GCF_001604975.1 Cebus imitator
TTTGAAGGGTTTTTCATGCCTCTATCTCCTTCAGTTCTGCTCTGATCTTAGTTATTTCTTGTCTTCTGCTAGCTTTTGAATTTGTTTGTTCTTGCTCCTCTAGTTTTTTTAATTGTGACATTAAGGTGTTACTTTTAGATCTTTTCTCCTTTCTCTTGTGGGCATTTAGTGCTATAAATTTCCCTCTAGACACTGCTTTAAATGTGTCCCAGAGATTCTGGTACATTGTATTTTTGTTCTCATTGGTTTCAAAGAATATCTTTATTTCTGCCTTCATTTCATTATTTATCCAGTAGTCATTCAGGAGCAGGTTATTCAGTGTCCATGTGGTTGTGCAGTTTTGAGTGAGTTTCTTGATCCTGATTTCTAATTTGATTGCACTGTGATCTGAGAGACTGTTATGATTTCCATTCTTTTGCATTTGCTGAGGAGTGTTTTACTTCCAATTATGTGTTCAGTTTTAGAATCAGTGTGATGTGGTGCTGAGAAGAATGTATATTCTGTGAATTTAGGGGTGGAGAATTCTGTAGATGTCTATTAGGGTTTCTTGGTCCAGATCCGAGTTCAAGTCCTGGATATCCTTGTTAATTTTCTGTCTCGTTGATCTGTCTAATATTGACAGTGGGGTGTTAAAGTCTCCCACTATTATTGTGTGGCAGTCTAAGTCTCTTTGTGGGTCATTAAGAACTTGCTTTATAAATCTGGGTACTCCTGCATTGGGTGCACATATATTTAGGATAGTTAGCTCTTCTTGTTGCATTGATCCTTTTACCGTTAGGTAATGCCCTTCTTTTTCTTTTTTGATCTTTGTTGGTTTAAAGTCTGTTTTATCAGAGATTAGGACTGCAACCCCTGTTTTTGTTGTTGTTTTTTGTTTTGCTTTCCATTTGCTTGGTAAATATTCCTCTATCTCTTTATTTTGAGTCTATATGTGTCTTTGCATGTGAGATGGTTTTCTTTCCTGAATACGGCACACCGATGGGTCTTGACTCTTTATTCAATTTGCCAGTCTGTGTCTTTTAATTGGGGCATTTAGCCCATTTACTTTTAAGGTAAATATTGTTATGTGTGAATTTGATTCTGCGATTATGATGCTAGCTTATTGTTTTTCCCATTAGTTGATGCAGTTTCTTCATAGTGTCTATGGTCTTTACAATTTGGTATCTTTTTTTTTTTTTTTTGGGGACGGAGTTTTGCTCGTTACCCAGGCTGGAGTGCAATGGCGCGATCTCGGCTCACCGCAACCTCCGCCTCCTGGGTTCAGGCAATTCTCCTGCCTCAGCCTCCTGAGTAGCTGGGATTACAGGCATGCGCCACCATGCCCAGCTAATTTTTTGTATTTTTAGTAGAGACGGGGTTTCACTGTGTTGACCAGGATGGTCTCGATCTCTTGACCTCGTGATCCACCCGCCTCGGCCTCCCAAAGTACTGGGATTACAGGCTTGAGCCACCGCGCCCAGCACAATTTGGTATCTTTTTGGAGTGGCTGGTACCAGTTGTTCCTTTCCATTTTTAGTGCTTCCTTCAGGAGCTCTTGTAAGGCAGGCCTGGTGGTGACAAAATCTCTCAGCAGTTGCTTTTCCATAAAGGATTTTATTTCTCCTTTGCTAATGAAGCTTAGTTAGGCTGGATATGAAATTATTTTTTTGAGACAGAGTTTCACTCTTGTTACCCAGGCTGGAGTGCAATGGCGCGATCTCGGCTCACCGCAACCTCCGCGTCCTGGCTTCAGGCAATTCTCCTGCCTCAGCCTCCTGAGTAGCTGGGATTACAGGCATGCGCCACCATGCCCAGCTGCTTTTTTGTATTTTTTAGTAGAGACGGGGTTTCACCATGTTGACCAGGATGGTCTCGATCTCTTGACCTCGTGATCCACCCGCCTCGGCCTCCCAAAGTACTGGGATTACAGGCGTGAGCCACCGCGCCTGGCTGGATATGAAATTCTGGGTTGAAAATTCTTTAAGAATATTGAATATTGGCTCCCACTCTTCTGGCTTGTAGGGTTTCTGCTGAGGGATCCACTGTGAGTCTGATGGGCTTCCCTGTGTGGGTAGCCCAACCTTTCTGTCTGGCTGCCCTTAGCATTTTTTTCTTCATTTCAAAGCTCGTGATTCTGATGATATGTGCCTTGGGGCTTGCTCTTCTTGAGGAATATCTTTGTGGTGTTCTCTGGCCAAGAGGGTGAAACCCTGTCTCTACTAAAAAATATAAAAATTAGCCAAGCATGTTGGCAGGCACCTGTAATCCCAGCTACTCAGAAGGTGAGGCAGAGAACTGCTTGATCCCAAGAGGCGGAGGTTGCAGTGAGCTGAGATCACACCACTGCATTCTAGCCTGGGCAACAGAGCAAGATGCTGTCTCAAAAAAAAAAAAAAAAAAAATCAAATGGAAATCTTAGAACTGAAAAATACAATAACTGCTAATTTAAAAAGCTCAGTGGATGGGCTCAATAGCAGAATGGAATGGACAAATGGACAGAGGAAAGAATCTGTACACTTGAAGATAAAACAATTGAAATTACTCAATCTGAAAAAAGACATAAAAAGGTTGCTTCTAGTTTTTGGCAATTATGAATAGAGTTGCTAAAAGCATTGTACACATGTATTTATAGGAACATAAGTTTTCAGTTCTTTAGGGCAAATGCCCACAAATGAGATTGCTAGGCTCTATGTTAAGTGTATGCCTGACTTTGAAAAACTGCCCACCGTTTTCCAGTGTGGCTAGGCCACTCTGCGTTCTCACCAGCAGTGAACAGTAGCTCTAGTTGCTCTCTACCCTTCCCAGAGTGTGTGTGTGTGTGTGTGTGTGTGTGTGTGTGTGTGTGTTTTGAGATGGAGTCTCACTGTCACCCAGGCTGTAGTGCAATAGTGTGATCTTGGCTGACCACAACCTCTGCCTCCCAGGTTCAAGCGATTCTCCTGCCTCAGCCTCTTGAGTAGCTGGGATTACAGGCACATGGCACCATGCCTGGCTAATTTTTGTATTTTTAGTAGAGATAGGGTTTTACCATGTTGGTCAGGCTGGTCTCAAACTCCTGACCTCATGATCCGCCCGCCTCAGCCTCCCAAAATGCTGGGATTACAGACGTGAGCTACCGTGCCTGGTCTCAGAAGGTGGTATTGTCAGTATTTGGTTTTAAGTTTAGCCATTCTAAGAAATGTGTATTGTTATCACATCATGTTTTTAATTTGTATTTCCCTGATGGATAATGATGTTGAACATCTTTTCTTTTTTTTTTTTTTTT
>NW_016107772.1:426510-441078 GCF_001604975.1 Cebus imitator
TAGTAGAGACGGGGTTTCACCGTGTTGACCAGGATGGTCTCGATCTCTTGACCTCGTGATCCACCTGCCTCGGCCTCCCAAAGTGCTGGGATTACAGGCTTGAGCCACCGCACCCGGCCTTCATTCTCTTTTATTTTTAAACGAATCTATGACAAACACATCTTTTCATTCTCTTTACAGTGTCTTTTGCAGAGCAAAATTTTTAATTTTGATGAAGTCCAAATTACACTTTTTTTTTTCACGGATGCATTGTTTCTGTGCCACATTTTTTTGTTTTGTTTTGTTTTTTTGTTTTGTTTGCTTATTTGTTTGTTTTGTATCCGTGTCACATTTAAGAACTCTTTGCCTAACCCCTGGTCACAGACTTTTTTTCCATTTTCTTCTCAATGCTTTAATAGTTTTATAGTTTACATTTATATCTTTGATCAATTTTTTTTCTTTTTTGAGGCAGTCTCGTTTGTCGCCCAGGCTGGTGTGCAGTTACAGCTCACTGAAACCCCACACATCCTGGCCTCAAGTGATCCTCCTGCATCAGCCTCCCAACGTTCTGGGATTACAGGTGTGAGCCACCACGCCCAGCCTATGATCAATTTTTAATGAATTTTTGTATATGGTGTGAGGTTTATGTTGAAGTTCTCTTTCTTTTGCACTTTTGATAAACATAGATTAGCCATGCTTGTGTGGATCTGTTTCTGGGTTCTCTTTCCTGATCCATTGATCTGTGTCTGTCCTTTCAGCAGTGCTACACTGTCTTGCTTATAGTAGCTTTGTAGTAAGTTGTAAAAGTGGGCAAAGTGGTTCCTCCAATCTTAGTTTTCTTTTTCAACATTGTTTTAGCTCTTCCAGTTTCTTGGCTCTTCTATACAAATTTTGGAATTTGTTTATCAATATCTACAAAAAGTTGTTCTGGAATTTTGATTGGAATTGCATTACATTTGTAAATCTCTAAACTGATTGGTTTGAGGAGGGTTGACATCTTTGCTATGTTGTCTTCCAATCCATGAATATAGTATATCTCTCCATTTATTTACCTCTTTGTTTTCATCAGTGTTTTGAAATTTTGAGGACCCCTTATTTACATTTTGCCTGGAAAGCAAACTAATAGACTTCTGCTGAGCCACTGGGAGGATACCTAGGGATCTGATTGCTTCTTAAGGAACTTGCACCCAGTCCTCCCTGCCCCAGCCTTTCCATTTTACTGCCAGTTCCAGAGAGACTAGGTTTGCCATTCCCAAGTCTTTCAGGGGTTTTGCAGAGAAAATCTGGTTGGTTCTTAGCGTCTCCATTGTGTGTTTGGTATTTGGCTTTCTCAACTGTGACAAGCCTGTTACAAATAAATAGAAATACAATAAGTTTACCTAGATGATATTCTTTATTTCCTTAAACGTATCAAAGATCCTTATTTTATATATCTGATCATTCTAATATCTTATGCCTTGGTGCATCTGATTTCACTAGTAGTGCCTTTGTCTTTAGGTGTTTCGTGATTTTTACCATGATCTAATGTTCAATGGAACTTTCTTGATGGGAATTCTTTGAGGCCTAGGTTGAAAGTGAGTATCTCAAGGTATTCTGTAATTTTTGCCCACTGCTCTGGGAGCTCTGCCAATCCAGGATTATTTTAGAATAAATTCTCAGCTTCAGTGTAAAATAAATAGTACCTTTAGATAAAAATTCAGACCACAGACTTGTGTAAGGCTTAGTTTGTGATAATAAAACCTCATCACCAAGGTCAAAACATGCAAATGTCCCTGCTCTGTGCCTCAGCACAGCTTGGCTCTTCCTTTCCATCTGGTTCTCTGTGCTCTCTGAGGCTCTCTCCTGCCCAGGGTGTCAGTTTTCAGCTTGGCACCTGTGGCTCTGCTAAAAGGGTCTATGCTGACCTCCACATGTATATTTGGAAAACGGGGATTTCCTATCTAAAAATCACTTCTCTGTACCTTTTCTGTGCCAGCCTTGGAATAGGAACTAGAAGTACAGATGTGAAAAAAGACACATGGCCTGTCTTCATGGCGCTTACATTTTGGAAGGAAAAATAATGAACAATCCTTTTTGAGTCCTTGTTTGATGCCAGTTGCCAGCCTGGTACATTCACATGAGTGATGTCTGCAGTCCTGGTAATGGCCTTGCACAGTAAGCTTTCTCATGGATATTTTGTGGATGAGAAAACTCGGGCTCCAGGGGCAGGTAGTAAGCCTGGCACTGGGGTTTGAGCTCCTCATGCTGGGGCTGAGTGACTGTCCTTGCGGCCAGGTGACCTACTGTGGCTCTGCTCTCTTGTAGAGGCTGTGCATGCCCGTGTACTGCAAGTACCAGTTCCATAAGACTCCAGTTCACAAGACCAAGGGGGAGCCCCATGGAACCCACATTCATTTCCAGGACATCAATGTCATCTTCCTTGGGGCGCTGCACCCCAGTGACCTAAGGGAATACCTGGAGGGCCCCCCCATGGTGGTGGAAGTTCACGACCGGGACCGCAAGTCAGAGGAGTGTTCTCGGAAGCCTGTGCTGTTTGGGGAGGATCCCCTGGATTCATACCTCAACTTTCAGGCCCTCATCTCTCCCAGAGAGACACAGAACAACCCCTTTGAGTCCCAGAACAAGATGTGGCACCCTTATGGGATCGCCCAGGTCAGTTTTGCTGACCTCCTCCTTGGCCACAAGTACTTGAACCTGGCCGTCCCCATCCACAGCTGTGAGGTTCAGCCCACACATTGCAGCCAGAACAGTGGGAGGAGGAAAGTTGTGGGGCTTGGGGTCCCAAGAGATGGCCGCCAGCACAGCCCAATGCCCATGGGCAACTACCTCGAGGCTAACTCCCAGCTCAAGCTGCGAGTGGACATCGCGGTGCCACTGAGGGCTGGGGCCAGAGCCGCAGATCCCGACCTCGGGGACTCCCAGTTTGGCCGCATCATCTTCGTCTTCGACTTCAAGAAGGTCTCCCTGCTGTACAGCCTGCTGCAGGACATCACCATGATCAATGCCAAGGCCCTCAGCCTGGACTCCTACCCGATCAGGACCCTGCAGCAGATCCTGTCAGCCTTCAAGATGCGTGTGCGGGTCCAGGAGCAGCAGCACCTGGATGTGCTCACCGGCTTCCATCTGCTGGATGGGAAGACTCACCTTTTTGTCCTGGAAGGCCTGGCCGACCAAGGCTTGAGGCGGCTGTGGGAGAGCCACCAAAGCTGGTAGGTGGTTTGTTTTGCATTTTGCATAAAAATGATGGCATCTGGATGCTGAGGAAGTGGAGAGGTTTTTCAGAGCCAAGGCCTAGGTTCAACATCCTTATCTGTGAGTCTCCTTTTGGGGTTCAGTGTGAGGTACTTACCAGGGTTTAGTCATTGGACTTGAAGACTGAATTGCCTTTAGTTGCAGGGAGGAATTCAGGAGTGTCTAAGATGACTGAGGAGTCCAGGAGAGTGGGGCTGTCTTCAGGGTTCTGAGCCAAGGGCCACTGTGGCTAACCAGGAGCAGAATATTCTTATTAGATTCCAGCTTGGCCCAGGGAAGATCATTCTGAAGATGGAGGGGCTGCCTAGGCTGCAGGAAGTTGCCCTTCTCTGAAGGCCTTCAGGGCACCTGTGGGCCACTCAGTGGGGACGCTAGAGGCGAGTAAAGTGTCCAATTCTGGGCTGCAGCAGGTGGCCCCTTGCCAACATGGTGAAACCCTGTCTCTAGTAAATATACAAAAATTAGCCAGGTGTGGTGGCACATGCTTGTAATCTCAGCTACTTGGGAGGCTGAGGCAGGAGAATCACCTGAATCCGGGAGGCGGATTGCAGTGAGCCAAGATCATGCCACTGCGCTCCAGTCTGGACAACAGAGTGAGACTCTGCCTAAAAATAAATAAAAATCTGTAGGGTAATATTAGAGCATTAGTCAGAGGAAAATTTATAGCCTTAAATGCTTATATTGGAAATGAAAAATGCCTGAAAATTATTGAGACTTAACTATAGTTGTTGCATTGATATGTATTTCAAATTACACCAATATATTTAAAAATTTATAAGAAATTAAAAAAATATGTTCAGATAATTTAATGTACTGAATACAAAAATTGGTATAAAAATCTGTCAAATTTCTGAATACCATCTACACACAAAAACTAATTTAAAAAATTGGAACACATTTAAAGTAAAATATATGAAAGTCATAGGACTAAATTTGGCAAAAAGATGTGAAAGATGTCCATCATGAATATTACAGAACTTCAAGAAACATTAAGGAAATCATAAATAAGTGGGGCGAGATATCATGTTCATGAATTTGAAGACTCTATATATTTTTTTAGACAGAGATTTGCTCTGTCACCCAGGCTGGAGTGCAGTGGCACAATCTCGGCCCACTGCAACCTCCGCCTCCCAGGTTCAAGCGATTCTCCTGCCTCAGCCTCCTGAGTAGCTGGGACTACAGATGTGTGCCACCATACCTGGCTATTTTTTTTTTTTTAATTTTTGTATTTTTAGCGGAAACGGGGTTTCACCATATTGGCCAGGCTGGTCTCAAACTCTTGACCTTGTGATCTGCCCACCTTGGCCTCCCAAAGTGCTAGGATTACAGGCGTTAGCCACTGTGCCTGTCCTGAAGACACAATATTCTAAAGGCTCAACTTATCTTCAAATCTGAACTATAGATTCAGAGCAATTCCGGTTTTAAAAATTCCAGCAGCTTTTAAAGTATAGACCTTGATTTTTAAATTTTTTTTTTTTGAGACGGAGTTTCGCTCTTGTTACCCAGGCTGGAGTGCAATGGCGCGATCTCGGCTCACCGCAACCTCTGCCTCCTGGGTTCAGGCAATTCTCCTGCCTCAGCCTCCTGAGTAGCTGGGATTACAGGCACGCGCCACCATGCCCAGCTAATTTTTTGTAGTTTTAGTAGAGACGGGGTTTCACCGTGTTGGCCAGGATGGTCTCAATCTCTTGACCTCGTGATCCACCCGCCTCAGCCTCCCAAAGTGCTGGGATTATAGGTGTGAGCCACCGCGCCCGGCCTGATTTTAAAATTTCAAAGACTTTTTGCATGTTAAGATTCACACACTTTTTTTTTTTTTTTTTAAAGGTCCATTCTTTAAAATCTGTTGGGATTTTAAACCCTTTGCAGCAACATGCAAAGGTCTTTTGAAAAAGATACCCTTGGCTGGGCGCGGTGGCTCATGCCTGTAATCCCAGCACTTTGGGAGGCCGAGGCGGGTGGATCATAAGGTCAGGAGATCGAGACCATCCTGGCCCACATGGTGAAACCCATCTCTACTAAAAATACAAAAATTAGCCACACACGGTGGCAGGCACCTGTAGTCCCAGCCACTCAGGAGGCTGAGGCAGGAGAACTATTTGAACCTGGGAGGCAGAGGTTGCAATGAGCAGAGATTGCACCACTGTACTCCAGCCTGGGCAACAGAGCAAGACTCCATCTCAAAAAAAAAAAAAAAAATACCCTTGAATAAGAAAAAGAAGAATTTGCTGTACTAGATATCAAGACTCATGATGAAACGATGGTCATTAAGATAGTGCGGTATTGGTTCAGAGATAGACAAGCAGACCTATGGAATATAATAGAGAACCCAGAAACAGATCTACACACAGGTGTTCATTTGACATATGACATATGTGATATTGCAAAATCGGCGGGGAATAAATATACTAAAAACCACTGAATTTTCTCCTTCAAAAGGATGAATCTTACACAATGGGATGCTATCTCATACTCATTAGGATGGACAGAATACAAAAGTCCAATGACAAACATTGGCGAGGATGTGGAGAAATCAGAAGTGTCCTCCTCTGCTGGGAGGAATATAGGTGCAGCCACTTTGGAAAACACTCTGGCAGTTCCTCAAATGATTAAACACAGAGTTCCCATATGACCCAGGAATCCCACTCCTGGATCTGTGTCCAAGAAAATGAAAACATGTATCCACACTAATGTGTGGATTATTGCTAAATTAGTGTACTAAACTTGCACACTCATGTTTATAACAGCATTATTCATAATAGCCAAAAGGTGGAAACAGCCCAAATGTCCATCAAGTGGTGAAGGGCTAAGCAGATGATGGGATATGCATACACTCGGGTCCTATTTGGACATAAAAAGGAATGGAACACTGACCCATGCTACACTAGAGATGAGCCTTGAAAACATGCTGAGGAGAGGCAGCCAGCCACAAGATGTCACATATGACATGCTTCCATTTATATGAAATGTCCAGAAGAGGCCAATCTATAGGGACAGAAAGCAGTTTAGTATAATGGTCCCCAATCCCTGGGCCGTGAACCTGTTTGGGTCTGTGGCCTGTAGGAACCGGGCAGCACAGCAGGAGGTCAGTGAGCTCTGCCTGAGCTCTGCCTCCTGTCACATCAGCAGCAGCGTTAGGTTCTCATAGGAGTGAGAACCCTCTTGTGAACTGTGCACGTGAGGGACCTAGGTTACGCGTTCCTTATGAGGAGTCTTCCCACCTCAACCTCCCAAAGTGAAAAATCTATTTTTGAAAAGCAAAATTACAAAGCTTATAGATGAAAATATAGAAGAACATATTCATGACCCCAGAAGGGAGAAAGAGTTCTTGAACAAGACAAGGACAAAGAAGGAAAGAATCATACATTTGGCAAAGTTAAAAGTAACTTCTGTTCATCAAAAGACACTATCAGAGCCAAATAAAATAGATGAATCTCTAAATTTAAAATTTTATTTGGGAAGCAAGAATTACAATTTGAGGTACACAGACTGGGCAGTCTTCAGCATGTCTGAGAAACGGAAGGTTGGAGGTTTTGTAAAAAGGAGGGGCATTACACAAATGTCAGGTATTGTTTTTGAGAGTTCACTGGTACCACAAAGTTTTGGGGTGCTGGCAACCTCTGGTGAGTTCCAGTGAGTGGAAGTAGTCTTAGAGTCGCAGCAGGTGGTGTCAGTAGCTATCAGATAAGACTGGCTGCCGGGTGGTAGCTCACACTTGTAATCCTAGCACTTTGGGAGGCCGAGGTGGGTGGATCACTCAGGAGTTTGAGACCAGCCTGAGCAGTCTCAAAAAAAGACTGGCTTCAGGTGGCGGCAGGCGGCCTCAGCAGCCATGCTGCGAAGAATGGCCTTCCAGGAGCAGTGCCGTGTGCCCTGGGTGCTTTCCCCTGCCTCCCCACTCTGTTTTAGTTGGGTGTGATGAGAATGACCAAAGGTATGTGATCAACTTCTGCAACACCACAAAAATCATGCAAAGACAAGCCACTATCAAACAAAATTATTTGCAAGGTCTGGAACTGACCAATAATTAGTATCCTAAATATATTTTTTAAAGTCCTGTGAATCAATAAGAAAACATCCTAGTGGAAAGTGTGGGCAAAATACTTCACAAAAGAGAACCTACCTCTGACCAAGCACAGATTCCTAAAGGGGCGAGGAAGGCATTGTAGACTTCACCAGGTTCAAAAAGGTGAAGGAACAGCAGAGGCCAGCGCAGGGCAACGAGAGCAGGCAGTGCATAGAAACCCTGCCAGGCTGGCATTGCCACAGTGCAGAGCATGAGTGCCAGGGCAGGGCTTGGAGGGGTGCTGAGGGGCTGAGTGAGGGCAGAAAGCGGGTGGGAGGCACGGGCCAGATCAGGTCAGTTTCAGCATTTCACTGCCAGCTCTCTGTCAAGGCCCCAGGTTTTGAAGGATGTTGTGTCTACCAGGGGGTAGTCATCATCAACACATTCCTTTTGTTTTTGTTTTTGTTTTTCTATTTTTTTAGTTAATTTTTTATACTTTTAAGTTTCTATTATTTTTATCTTAGAATAGTCTTCATTACCAACCTGCTCTTTTGAGACAGGGGCTCACTCTGTTGCCAGGCTGGAGTGCAGTGGTGCCATCAGGGCTCACTGCAGCCTCCACCTCCCTGGGCTTGTTTTAAACCACATAAAAGCTGTACACGACAGAGCACCCCCACCACAGTGTCCCAGGAAGTCGGCACACAAGTTAACTCTGGCCCTTGGCCTTCTGTCTCTTGCAGGACTTCCAGGTCAGAACACGGGAAATACAAGGTGCTGTACAACTCACAGCTGCTGTTCCGCAGCCGGCTCTATGGGGACCTGGAGACCATCCTGTACCATGTGCACCTCTTCCAGCCCACGGAGCTGCTGATGCAGCAGGCGGTGCTCTTCCTGCGAGACATGAAGTGGAGGCGGGTCTTCCAGGCACTGGCCAGGTGGGCGTGGCAGCCCGCATGGGGTCCTTCGCCCAGCGGGAGGGACACTTCTTAGCACTCTGTGCCCAAACAAGTGAGCTGGGGCATCCAACAACTAGATAGTGGCCCCAACAGACGGTGGGGGGAGGGGACCGCTTGCCCAGATGCTGAGACTGTCGTGTCTCCTGCTCTTGGGGCATGTCCTAGAATCAATCGCCTAAGGAAGGAGTGGCTGGTTAAGACCCATTTTCTATTTCTGATCTTTGTTGGAAAAAGAAAAAAAAGAAGAAAAAAGACCCATTTTCTAACCTGGGCAACAGAGTGAGACCTCATCTCCACAGAAATTTTTTAAGAATTAGCCAGGTGTGGGCCAGGCACGGTAGCTCATACCTGTAATCCCAGCACTTTGGGAGCCTGAGGTGGAAGGATGGCCTAAGCCCAGGCGTTTGAAACCAGCCTGGGCAACCCAGTGAGACCCCATCTCTACTAAAAATACAAAAATTAGCTGGGCGTGGTGGCGTGTGCCTATGGTCTCGGCTACTGAGGAGGCTGAGGTGGGAGGATTGAGGTCGAGGCAGAGGTTCCAGTGAGCCAAGATTGCACCACTGCACTCCAGCCTGGGCAAGAGAGCAAGACTCAGTCTCAAAACTAAAGGTCTGGCATGGTGGCTTACTCCTGTGATCCCAGCACTTTGGGATTAGAGATCCTGTCTCTACTAAAAATACAAAAATTAGCCAGGAGTAGTGGCTCACGCCTATAATCTAAGCTACTTGGGACCCTGAGGCAGGAGAATCACTTGAACCTGGGAGGTAGAGGTTGCAGTGAACTGAGATCGAGCCACTGCACTCCAGCCTGGGTGACAGAATGAGATGTCCATCTCAAAAACAAACAAAAAAACAAAAACAGGCTGGGTGCAGTGGCTCATGCCTGTAATTCCAGCACTTTGGGGGTCCAAGGCAGGCAGATGACCTAAGTTCAGGAGTTCGAGACCAGACTGACCAACATGAAGAAATCCCATCTCTACTAAAAATACAAAATTAGCTGAGTGTGGTGGGACATACCTGTAATCCTAGTTACTCAGGAGGCTGAGGCAGGAGAATCGATTCAACCTGGGAGTCAGAGGATGTGGTGGGCCGAGATAGCGTCATTACACTCCAGCCTGGGCAATGAGAGTGAAACCCCATCTCAAAAAAACAAAAAAAAAAAAACCATTTTTTTTTTTTTTTTTTTTTTTTGGGACAGAGTTTCGCTCTTGTTACCCAGGCTGGAGTGCAATGGCACGATCTCGGCTCACCGCAACCTCCGCCTCCTGGGTTCAGGCAATTCTCCTGCCTCAGCCTCCTGAGTAGCTGGGATTACAGGCACGCGCCACCATGCCCAGCTAATTTTTTGTATTTTTAGTAGAGACGGGGTTTCACCGTGTTGACCAGGATGGTCTGGATCTCTTGACCTCGTGATCCACCCGCCTCGGCCTCCCAAAGTGCTGGGATTACAGGCTTGAGCCACCGCGCCCGGCCAAAAAAACATTTTTCAAGTGAGAACTGGGGAAAACAACGGAACCGATGCAGGACTCAAATAGCCAGGCCCACCAGGCCAGCGCAGCTCTCCCCCACTGCCTGATGCTTCCTGAACCCTCCCTCCCCAACCCCATTTCTTCCAACGCCAGTTCCAAAGATCTGGCTCTTGGATCCTACTCACCTTTGCCGGGAGCTGCTTCTGCCCATCTGGGCTGCCTTTGCCCCCTGGCTATGGGCCTCCAAGTGTGGGAGCTGCAATGCTGCCTGGCTCGTGCTGGAGAGGCTACTCCTGCCTGTGCCAGGGTCTCACCATTCCCTCAGCGAGCAGCTGCTGGCCCACACTGGCTCGAGGAGGGCTGTGGGCATACCAGTCCCCACTCTCAGGAGGCCACAGTTCAGAAGCAGAGATGACATAAAGAACGTGGGCAGTGGGGTGCCCTGGGACCCAGTGGGTGCATGAAGGAGGGGGCTGCTGCTTTCTCCAGGGCAGGAAAGGCTGCTGTTGAGGAAGGGCTGGAGCATTTTCAGCAGGTGGACAGTTCACTCGCTGCTGGATGTGGGCCAGGAAGTGTAAACCCTGTCTTCGTATTTTTAGAGCCAACAACAGGTCTGGCTCGAGCTAGCACTCACTGGATGTATTAATGGAGGAGGAAGAAGCTGGAGAAAGAGGAAGGAGAAGGAACTTGGTCAGGACTAAGAGGGTTTTCTTTGATTCCATAGCCCTCAGTTTTGGCATGTGGGGCGGTGCCACAGCGTTTGGGAGGAGGCCAGCCCCGGTCCTGCCTGGTAGGTGACAGAAGGCAGCTGAGGGTTCTATGAAGGAAAGAGAAGAACACTTTTTAGAAAGTGCTTACTGCATCCAAGGTAGCTGCATCCATGTGGCTTTATTTCTATCTAAAAGGTGAGGAAGCCAGATTCAGAAGGGCTAAGGTTGGGCCAGGGTCACTGGGACAGTGAGAGTTATAAGCACCTGCTGTACAGTGGACTTCGGAGGCAGCTGAGACAGCAGCCAGCAGGCATGCCTGAGCATGGGTGCCGGACCCAATGCCCACTGCACACCAGGCCATGGCAGAGGGGACCAAAGAGGAGGGGGCCTTGGGGCTGGGGAGGTGGGCCGGCCGTTCAGTCCCTGAGCTTTGCTGAGGACTCTCCAGCCTCCTCCTCTATTAACAGCCAGCCCCATGAGGCTCTGTGTATGATGCTCCCAGTGCGGAAGGCTCTCTGCTCCACACCCCTGATGGGCAGCTGGTAGCACTGTGCCCCAATGGGGTATGTGGGTAGAGGGGAGGCACAGCTAAGGACACAGGAACAGAGGAGCACTCAGAGCAAACCGTGGGAGCCTTCATCTTCTGGGGGCTGGGGAGAAGATGGAGAAGGAGGCTTTTACCACGAGCCCAGGCTCAGCAGACTGGAATCTGAGCTCTCTAGTCACAAGCTCCAGGACCTGGGACCAGCTAAGCAGCCTCTGAGCGTTCATTTCCTGCTGTAGGATGAGATGATTACACCTGTCTTGCACAGTAGAGGCTCAGTGGGGTAGTGGTTCTTTGTTCCAGGATCCACGACATCTGCCATAACAGCACCACCCTCCAGGACGTGACAGTGAGAGACCTGCTGCCCTCCTCTGCTATGATCAAAGACTTGAACCAAGAGTTTGGAATGCCCCTTTCCCAAGAAGAACTCACAGATGAGAAACTGTTCACCCTACCACCTCAGCCCGCCCCCAATCTTGAGGACTACAGTGGTCGGAACTCCACCCTCAGCTTAGAGATCCATGCCCACCAGGAGAAGTACCTGCAGTGGCGGAGTGCCATGCTGCTGAAGAACAAAGACAAAAAGCACAGCTTCCTCCAGGTGGGCAGCCCTCCTCTCTGACTCGGGGCTCCCAAACCCCACCTGGGCAGTCCAGGCGCTTGCTGAGAGGCACAAGGCATATTCCTGAGTGGGGCATCTGCCTCTCGTCCATGCCTGTGCTCCTGGCCTTGGGTTACCCAGCTGGATGGACAAGAAGTGCAGAATGTGGGGCTGAGCCATGTCAGAAATCTTCACTCCCAGTCCTAGATAACCTTGGCCTTCCTCAAAGGTGAGAAGAAATGCTATTAGGTGTGTTACCTTTACCATGGCCCCAGAATTCATTGTAGAGAAAGAATTGTAGCACGTACGTGTGTGTGTGTGTGTGTGTGTGCGCGCGCGCGCGTAACATCTTGGTTAGGCTGCTCAGGACACAAGTGTCATAAGACATCCAAGCAACATAGGATACAAACTAATCTGCATGACAGAGGGAGAGAATGGGAGACTGAGAAGCTGGTGATGGGGTGGAAGGATGGTGCTATGTGGCCTGAATGGGCAAGAAGAATCTCCCTCACCCCAACCAAAAAGACATGAAAACAAACATCTGCTGTGGTATGACTTGCAGTTGTCTGCCCATAGTCTGTGTGAAGGCCCTACCATCCCAATTCTCCAGTTTAAAAACAAAGTCTCCTAGAAGCTTGTAAGCTTTGTATGTGTACATTCTTTACAAAAACGAACAAACAGACTTTTTTTCTTTTCTTTTTTTTTTTTTTTTTTTTTGGAGTCGGGGTCTCACTCCATTGCCCAGGCTAGCATACAGTGACTTGATCACAGATCACAGCAGCCTCCAACTATGGGCTCAAGCAGTCCTCCTGAGTATGCAGGCATGCACCACCACACCTGGTTAATTTTTATTTTTTATTTTTTTGTAGAGATTGGGTCTTGCTTTGCTGCCCAGGCTGGTCTCCAGCTCCTAGGCTCAAGGGTTTCTCCTGCCTCAGCCTCCCAAAGTGTTGGGATTACAGGTGTGAGTCACTGTACCTGGCTGTTTTTTCCATTAGTGTTCAGCTTTTTAGCTTTTTCAAAAGACCCAGTTCTTGGATTTATCAATTCTGCTTTTTCTGTTTTTCTAATTCATTAACTTCAGCTTTTATTTTTATTATATTTTAAAACTTACACCTTTCTCCCTTTTCCTATCTTCTCAAGTTGGCTATTTCGTTCACTTTAATTTATCTTGTTTCATAAATATATATATTATAGCACTTTGGGAGGCCGAGGTGGGTAGGCTGCTTAAGCTTAGGAGTTTGAGACCAGCCTGGGCAACATGGTGAAATTGCCTCTACAAAAAATTAGCTGGGCATGGTGGCACGCACCTGTAGTCCCAGCTACTCAGGAGGCTGAGGCTTTAGCCTGTGAAGCACAGGTTGCGGTGAGCCGAGATCATGCCATGGCATTCCCTGGATGACAGAGTGAGACCCTGTCTCAATGTGGGCACAGTAGCTCATGGCTCTAATCCCAGCACTTTGGGAGGCTGAGGCAGGCAGATCCCTTGAGGTTCATAGTTTAAAAGCAGCTGGCCAACATGGCAAAACTCCCATCTGTACAAAAAATACAAAAGTTAGCTGGGTGTGGTGGCATGCACCTGTAATCCCAGCTACTCAGGAGGCTGAAGCAGGAGAATCACTTGAACCCGGGAGGTGGAGGTTCCAGTGAGCCGAGATCGTGCCCCTGCACTCCAGCACTCAGAGTGACAGAGTGAGACCATATATAACTCAAAAAAAAAAAAAAAAAGTCAATGTTGAGAGTATTTACAGTCTTCCTTATCCTACCTCACAATGAATTTAGATATGTACAAGAATATATATTCATTTCATGGGTTAATATAATTTTGTTAATACCACTTAACAAGGAAGCATTTTAAATTTATTTTTATTTTTGAGACAGTCTTGTTGTCAGGCTGGAGTGTAGTGGTGTGATCTTGGCTCACCGTAGTATCTGCCTCCCAGGCTCAAGAAGTTCTCCTGCCTCAGCCTTCCAAGCAGCTGGGATTACAGGCACACACCACCACGCCTGGCTAATTTTTGTATTTTTAGTAGATATGGAGTTTCGCCATGTTGCCCAGGCTGGTCTAGAACTCCTGACCTCAAGTAATCCACCTACCTCAGCCTCCCAAAGAGCTAGGATTACAGGTGTGAGCCACCACACCCAGCCACAAGGAAGGGTTTTTAAAGATTTTGCAATAATATGGACGATTTCATAATATCATAGTATAAAATTTACTAGCCCCCATCTCTTGTAAATTTGCTGAAATCACTTGTAAATATTTTTTTATAAATCACATTCCTATTATCTTAGATATGGCTACTTTAAAATGGCTTTAAATTTCCTATGCATACTATAATAATTGAAACCCAACCATAATTTTTCACATTTTTATAACTTTATTGAGATATAATTTACATACCATAAAATTCATCCATTGTAAGTATATATAAATCAATAGTTTTTAGTAAATTTAGCTATAACACCATCATCACAATCCAGTTTTAGAACATTTCCATTCCCACAACAAGTATTATCATGCTAGTTTACACTCAATCTCTGCTCCATTCTTAGTCCCACATAACCACCAATATGCTTTCTGTCTCTGTAGATGTGTCTTGTCTAAATATTTCAGGTAAGTGGAACCATATAATTATGTAAGCTTTTGTGTCTGGCTTCTTTCACTGGGCATAAAGTTCCTGAGGTTCATCCATGTTCCTGAATAGATCAGCATTGTGTTCCTTTTTTATTGCTGAAGAGTATTCTATTGAATTGATATACCACATTTATTCATTCACCACTTTTTGGAATTACTGTTATTTCTTGCCTGGGGCTATGATAAATATTGTTCCTATGAATATTTGCATACAAATCATGTGAAAATATGTTTTCATTTCTCTTGGGTAGAACTTAGGAGTAGAATTGCTGGGTCATATTGGTAAGTTTATATTTATGATTTTAAGAAATTACATTGTGGGCCGGGCGCAGTGGCTCACGCCTGTAATCCCAGCACTTTGGGAGGCTGAGGCGGGTGGATCACGAGGTCAAGAGATCGAGACCATCCTGGTCA
>NW_016107772.1:441368-470249 GCF_001604975.1 Cebus imitator
AAGACCAGCCTAACCAACATGGTGAAATCCCATCTCTACAAAAAAGAAAAGAAATAAATTACTTTGTGGCCAGGCACAGTGGCTCACACCTGTAATCCCAGCACTTTGGGAGGCTGAGGTGGGCGGTTCACAAGGTTAGGAGTTTGAGACCATCCTGGCTAACACGGTGAAACCCCATCCCTGCTAAAAATACCAAAAAAAAATTAGCCAGGTGTGGTGGCACATGCTTGCAGTCCCAGCTACTTGGGAGGTTGAGGCAGGAGAATAGCTTGAACCTGAGAGGCACAGATTGCAGTGAGCCGAGATCACACTATTGCACTCCAGCCTGGGCAATAGAGCGAGACTCCATCTCAAAAAAAAAAAAAAAAAAAAAAGTACATTGTAAGAAAAGCAGTTTTTACAGTGTAGTTGCACAATCTTACATCCCTACCAGCAATGCATGAGGGTTCCAGTTTCCCCACATTCATAAACACTTCTTGCCAGTCCTTTTGATTATAGCCATTCTAGTGTGTAATGGTATCTTATGATTTTAATTTGCATTGTATAATGACAGATGATGTTATATAACTTTTAATGTGCTTATTAGGAATTCATAAAGCTTCTTTGGTGTAATATATATTTGTATCTTTTTGAATTAATTTCTTTTTTTTAAATTGAGACAGGGTCTTACTGTGTTACCCAGGCTGGTCTTGAACTCCTTGGGCTCCAGCAATCCTCCCACCTTGGCTTCCTGAAGCGCTGGGATTACAGTCATGAGCCACCATGGCTGGCCCTCTGTGTGTATTATTTATCCATTTTAAAATCAAGTTGTCTTTTTATTGTTGAGTTGTTATATATTCTGGATACAAGTACTTAATGAGAAATATGATTTGCAAATATTTTCTCCATATATGTGGCTTGTCTTTTTCTTACTGGTGTAAGAAAAGGCTTTTGAAGTATAAAAGTTCTTAATTTTGATAAATTAACAATTTGTTCTTTCATCAATCATGCTTTTGGTGTTATAGCTAAGGACTCTGCCTAAAGTTACACAGAGCATTTCATATCCTTTTTCTTACTCGTAGCTCTCACATTTAGATCTGTGAACCATTTTTTTGAAGTCCAGTGTAAGGGTCTAAATTAATCTTTTTGCATATGGATATCCAGTTGTCCTCACATCATTTCTTGCAAAGACTAGCTATTCCCCCATTGAACTGACTTAGCAGCTTTATTAAGAATGGACCATAAATGTAAGAGTTTGCATCTGTGTTCTAAACTATGTTCCATTAACTTACTTGCCTCTCCATGTGCCAGCACCACATTGTCCTGATGACTTATAGTTAATTGGGTTGTGTATGTCCTTTAACTTTGTTCTTTTTCAAAAGTGCTTTGACTACTTTGGGGCCTTTGCATTTCCTCATATATTTTATGATCAGCTTGCCAATTTCTGTAACAAATTCTGTAGGAATTTCATAGGGACTTTATTGAATCTATAGATCGATTTGGGAAAAACTGCTAACTTAACAATTTTGGGGTTGCCAATTTATGAACATGGAATGTCTCTGTTATTTAGGTCTTCAGTTTTCCTCAGCAATTTCTGTAGTTCTCAGTGTACAAGTCTTGCACTTCTTTTGTGAAATTAATGTTATGAATTGAATTACTTTTGTATTGTTTCCATAATATAGAAATAGAAATATTTTTTTATACATTGATCTTGTATCCTACAACCTTTTGAACTGGATCATGTCATCTGTGAAGAAAAGTCATATTCCTTTCCAATCTGGATACTCTTCCTTCCTTCCTTTCCTTCTGCCTGGGCTGCCACAATCGGGGAGACACAAACAACAGAACATTATTTCCTTACTATTCTGGAGGCTGGAACGTCCAAGATTAAGAGTCTGGCAAGGTGGGCTTTATTCTGAGGCCTTTTCTCTTGGCTTGTAGGTGGCCACCATCTTGCACTGTACTCATATGATCGCTTTGTTGTCTGTGAATGGAGAGAGCTCTGATGTCTTGTCTTACAAGGCCACTAATCCTATTAGATCAGGGTCCCACCTTTATGACCTCATCTAACTGTAATTACTTCCCTACTCCAAATAGAGCCATGCTGGGGTTAGAGCTTCAATAGAAGAATTTGAGGGGAAGACATTCAGTCCATAACACTTCCTTTCCTTCCTCATTTCTTTTCTTTGTCCTGCCCTCTTTCTCCCTTTGCATTGTCTAGAATGTCCAGTATAAAGTGCAGTGTTGAAGAGGAGTGGTGAGAGCAGACATGCTTGCTTTGCTTGTGATCTTGGGGAGCAAGTATTCAGTCTTTTACCATTAAGTTGGACATTAACTGCAGATTTTTGAGAGATGCCCTTTATCAGGTTAAGGAAGTTCCCTTCTAGTCTTAATTTGTTGAGAGTTCATTATGAATAGGTATTGGATATTTGTTAAATGTTTTTTCCACATTATATATGCATCTATTTTCACAATATACGCATTTTTTGTTAAATTATGAAAATTTGTTAATTGTGAAAATAGATGCATTTAACAAAAAATGCATATATGGGAAATATATAAATATATTGTGAAATATATGCATTTTTGTTAAATGCAAATATTATGATCATGTAGTTTTTGTCCATTAATGTGGTATACAACCTTATTTCATGTTTACATGTTAAACTAGCCTTGGATTCCTAGGATAAATCTCACTTCTTCATGTATAATCATCATGTATATGTGGCTAGATTTGGCTTCATGTTTGCTGCTCAGGTGAGGTATACTGGTATTACATTCAGGTTTTTGTTGTTTTTGAGATGGAATCTTGCTTTGTCGCCCAGGCTAGAGTGCAGTGGCATGATATTGGCTCACTGCATTCTCTGCCTCCCAGGTTCAAGTGGTTTTCTCTGCCTCAGCCTCCTGAGTGGCTGGGACTACAAGTGTGTACCACCACGCCTGGCTAATGTTTGTATTTTTAGTAGAGACAGGTTTTCACCATGTTGGCCAGGCTGATCTCAAACTCCTGACCTCAGGTGACTGACGCAGGTGACTCACCTACTTCAGCCTCCCAAAGTGCTGGGATTACAGGCATAAGCCACCACACCCAGCTACGTTCAGGCTTTAATGTCTCTCTGAATAATGTTAAGCACCTTTTCACACATGAATGGCTATTTGGATATCTTCTTTTGTAAAGTGCTTGTTCAAATATATTTTTTTTTTCTCCATTTAAAATAAACCTAGGGCCGGGCACGGTGGCTCTTGGTTTCTTTTTGTTTACAAAACAAAAACAAACAAAAAAAATCTAGTTGTATTATTATTGAGACAATCTCGCTCTGCCGCCCAGCCTGGAGTGCAGTGGCGAAATCTTGGTTCACTGCAACCTCTGCCTCCTGCTTCTAGTTTAGAAGAGCCTCCTGAGTAGCTGGAATCATAGGCATGAGCCACTGTGCCCAGCCTAAACCTAGTTGTATTTTTCTAACTGACAGTGTTTTACTGTTATTCAAATGTGAGTTGTTAGATGTGTATCTTTTCCCAGTCTGTGATTTGTCTTTTCATTGTTTCAATGTTGAGAAGTGTTTGCAAGTACCAATTTTTCTGTGGTTAGAATTTTTGGGTATTTTTCCTGGGTTGAATTCTAGCGTGGCAGTTATTAACACTTTAAAGATGTCATTCCATTGTCCTCTGACTTCCATTGTTTCTTTTGGTCAGCTGCCAGCCAGTCTTGTTCTTTTGAAGATACTTTGGCTGTCTCTGGCTGTTTATTTTTGTGTTTTCCTTTTCTTTGGTTTTCGGCAGTTATACTGTGATGTTCCTAGGCATGTTTTTCTATTTAACCTGCCATGGGTTTCTAGAATTTCTTGAATCTGTGGCTTTTTTTTAATTTTAAAAGTTCTGGGACAATATTTCTCTTCAGGTATTACTTATATTCCTCTTTTCTCCCTCTCCTCCTGGGAATCCAATGTTAGATATTTTCACCATGATCTGCATCTAATATACGTCTCATACTTTCTATTTTCCAGTCTTTTTTTTCTCCTTTTTGTCCTTCAATCCAGTTATTTTCAACCAATCTATCTTCTGATGCAGGGGCCCCCAACCCCCAGGCTGTGGAGCAGTAGCAGGTCTGAGGCCTGGGTGGCACAGCAAGAGGTGAGTGGCAGGCGAAGGAGCATTACCAGCTGAGCTCTGCCTCCTATCAGATCAGCAGTGGCAGTAGATTCCCATAGGAGTGTGAACGCTATTGTGAGTTGCACACGCAAGGGTTATAGATTGCATGTTCCTTGTGAGACTCTAACAGTGCCTGATGATCTGAGGTGGAACAGTTTCATCTCGAAACCATGCCCATACAACCCTCTCCCACTGGCCGTGGAAAAACTGTCTTCCACGAAACCAGTCCCTGGTGCCAAAAAGGTTGGAGACTGCTGTTCTAAATCATTAATCTTATCCCCTGCTGTGTCCAGGCTGCAATTAAACCCATCCACTGGACTGTAACTTTAATGATGATTTCTTCAATTCTATGATTTTCTTTTACTTTTTCTATAGGTTCCAGGTATCTGGTGAAATTCTCATTTTCATTGATCATAATTATTTTAATGTTTTGTTTTGAGACTGAGTCTCACTCGGCCACCCAGGCTGGAGTGTAGTACCACTCACCGTCTTGGCTCACTGTAACCTCTGCCTCCTGAGTACAAGCAATTCTCCCTGCCTCAGCCTCCTGAGTAGCTGGGATTACAGGAACTAGCTGCCACACCTGGCTAATTTTTGTATATTTATTAGAAATGGGGTTTTGCCATGTTGGTCAGGCTGGTCTCAAACTCCTGACCTCAAGTGATTCCCCAACCTCAGCCTCCCAACTGCTAGAATTACAGGTGTGAGCCACCATGTCCAGACTATTTTAATGTTCTTGTCTAATAATTCCAATATCTGAATTACCTGGGATCTGTTTCTATCTCATTTCTCTTGGTTTCCATCTTTTCATCCTGTTTCCTGGCATGTCTGTTATTTTTTGTTAAATGGAAAAGACTGTATTGAAAACTGGAGAGACTCTCTTGATGTCTTACTCCAGAGAGATATAGGAGGAAACAGAGGACAGATAAATCTCCTTAATCAGTCAGGCTTACCCTTACTCCTAAAGCACAGAATTTCTGAATTCTAAACTGGAAGCCAAGAAGTACTAGGGCCCTTCCTCCTTGACACAATTTCCTATTTTGAAATCCAATTTTGTTTCCCTAGCAATGCAACATTTTCCTTAAAATACCTCTTTAGCCTCTGAACTTCTTAGCTGCTTTTTCTGCTTATGTTATTTCTCCTTATCCATGTACAACTTAGTAGTAAATCCCTTGAGACACAACTACAAAAAGAAAATGGAACCACCATTATTTCCCTTTTCTCCAGATTCTTGGCCTCTCAAATCCTGGCTGCCTTGATTGCTCTCCAGTGATGTGAGATAGATGTCTATTTGTCCTTGTAATCCTGTCAGTTGTTTCTTAATATATTTTGAGACTATATTGCTAGGTGCATATGTATTTACAAGTTATACCTTTTTGTTGTCCTCAATATACAATATCCTTTTGCCTTTTGATAGATTTTGAACTCAAATTATTTCAGCAGATATTAAAAATGCCACACAGCTTTTTTTTGCCTTTGTTTTCTGGTACCCTTTTGCCTAGTGTATATGCTATCTCCCTTTAGTTTTCAAACCTATCTCTTTGTGTTGAAAGTTTTGTACGTAGTATATTGTTAGCTTAAAAAAAAAAAAAAAATCCAAGCTGGGTGCAGTGGCTCATGCCTGTAATCTCAGCACTTTGAGAGGCCAAGGTGGGTGGATCACTTGAGGTCAGGTGTTCAAGACCAGCCTGAACAAGGTGAAACCCCAAAAATTAGCCAGGCATAGTGGTACACACCTGTAATCCCAATTACCTGGGGAGGCTAAGGCAGAATTGCTTCAACCCAGGAGGTGGAGGTTGTGAGCCGGATTGTGCGATTGTACTCCAGCCTGGGCAATAAGAGTGAAACTTTTTTTTTTTTTTTTTTTTTTTTTTTGAGACGGAGTTTCGCTCGTTACCCAGGCTGGAGTGCAATGGCGCGATCTCGGCTCACCGCAACCTCCGCCTCCCGGGTTCAGGCAATTCTGCCCCAGCCTCCTGAGTCGCTGGGATTACAGGCACGCGCCACCATGCCCAGCTAATTTTTTGTATTTTTAGTAGAGACGGGGTTTCACCATGTTGACCAGGATGGTCTCGATCTCTTGACCTCGTGATCCACCTGCCTCGGCCTCCCACAGTGCTGGGATTACAGGCTTGAGCCACCGCGCCCGGCCTGAAACTGTTTTTTAAAAAAAAAAAAAATTCTGAGATTAATTGGCAAGCTTAAAACATTTACTGTAATTACTGTTAGAGTAGGCATTTTTGCCACTAATCTACTTTTAAACCCTCCCTTCCTGTGTTCTTTGGATAGATCAAGTTTTTTTTCCTGTGGACTTAGGTATATATTCTTTGTTTCTATGGTGGTTATCCTGAAGACCATATTGTTAGGCATTCCTACTGAATTGTTAAACTCATAATTTATATCTCCTTTATAAGACAAATAGTACATTTATATTCTTCTTAGCTCATCTCCTACCCACACTCCACCATCCCTTTAATAGTCTCTAGAATTTCAATGCTTTGAAACTTTACTTTTTCCTAGTCCTTTTAAGACAACTTTACTAGGATATTGGACATTACTTGCTAACCTTGAATCCACCTCAATGTTCCTCCTCCATTTTGAATTTTCTCCCGTGGTTTTTTTTTTTTTTTGGCAGGGGACAATGCTGGGGGGCAGTTTGGGGGAGATGGAGTCTCGCTCTGTTACCCAGACTGGAGTAGAGTGGCATGATCTCTGCTCATTGTAACCTCCACCTCCTGGGTTCAAGGGATCCTTTTGCCTCAGCTTTCCAAGTGGCTGGGACTACAGGTGTGCACCACCATGCCGTTAATTTTTGTATTTTTTAGTAGAAGCAGGGTTTCACTATATGTTGGCCAGGCTGGTCTCGAACTCCTGACCTCAGGTAATCTGCCTGCATCAGCCTCCCAAAGTACTGGGATTACAGGTGTGAGCCCCAAGAGTTTTTAAAGGAGGGTTTTGTGTAAAACCTAAGGCCTTGTAAACCTAAGCATATGCCCTCATGACTAGACAGTTTGCCTGGATATCAAATTTTAGGTTGAAAATAAAGTTTATCTTGCTGCTGTTGTGGATCTGATTGCAAGTGATACTTTTTTCTTACTTTTTTCTTTACTGGTGGTCTGTACTTTTCCTCTGGAAGTTTTGAGAGTTTATATTTTTTTTCTTAAATCCCACTAATAGCATATCCAGGCTTGGAAGTTTTGTCTTTTCTGACATTATTCTTTCAAATTTTCTTCAAGTGTTCTTTCTTTTCCCCCTCTTTTGGGACTTCTGTTATTTGGATGTTATTTCCATCCTCTATAGTCAGTTTCTAATTTTAGCTTTTTATACAGGACTGCTTTCTGAAAGCATATCTCAAGTGGATCTTTCAGTTCATTTGTTTCCCAACACTATCACTTCTGCAGTATCTCATTCTTGTTTTCTGTTTTAACTGTTTTCATACTCAACTTTTCTTTAGTCTTACTTTGGCTTCATATTGCTATCTTCATTCTTATTGTAATTTCTTACATTAAATTCTTAGCCCATGTTTTCCAATAATTTATCTTCAGTCTGTGGCCTTCACACACACACACTCACTCTCTCTCTCTCTCTCTCTGTCTCTCTCTCACTCTCTCTCTGCATGTACTTCTCCAGCATCTAGTTACTTCTGCTCTGAGTCCAAATTCTCCTGCAGGTATCACCCCTTGGCAGACAATCTCAGGCATCCAGAACTATGGACACTGTTTGCTTTCCCTCTAACAAGTATTAGGTCAAAGTTTCAACTCCAAATTATTAAGAGTGGCATGGAAAGAATCTGTCACCCTAGGTTGCAATTCACCAATTCTAGGATTTAGAAGCAAGGAACCTCTAGGAATGGCAGACTGAAAAACTCAGATCTAATACCCCAACTAAGGACTATTAGAGAAACTGGACATATCATGAAATATTGAAGTTCCATGTGGGCCATGACAGGATTCTTGCCCTACGTGGCATCCCTAGTATAATCTTCTCAAAGGTGCTCCAAAGTCTGAGTTTTGTTCCCATCCAATGACCCTAGACCTGTCTTTGCCTTGTATCCCTATTGCCTGGACAGTCTGTTCTTTCATGTGTGCGCATTGCAGATTTTGTCCTCCCTCTGATTATTTTGCATTCTTATGCAGACGTTCCTCAGATTCAAAAGTCAAGCCACTCTAGTTGAGCTAAGGTCACCACCTTGTGCTAAAAAACTTTGTAAAGGTAAGATGGTATTTTGCTGAAGATTACTATGTAATATGCATATGAAACACTGTGCAGTGCCCATCAATTTAGAATAGCAACTTTTCCCAGTTCTCCCTTGTTTTGGGTCCTATGCACTGTCCTCCCAGCCTTCGGTGTTGCCTTGTATCTCCTTCCACATTTCTATTTTCATTAACAAAGGAAGCCAAGGATCATCTCATTTCTCTCCAACCAGGGAAGAGTTCTCATTTCCAAACTAGGCCTACTGGAGAGAATGAGGGTCATACTCCTCAGGCACACTTGACAGTCAACCACAGTCAAGGATGGTGGTCCTTGCTGCTTTAGGTTGTAATATCCCCTGTCCATACCATGAAAGCCTTTCCTACTTCTGACCATGTAAGCCATAAATTGTCTTTATCAGCAGCTGGTTGGGAGATGAGTGGCCAGATGATGTGTGTTCCAGTTACAGTGCCCTTAGGGGTATCAATCTGTTGGTCCTCTGAGGTCTTTTGGATAACTGAGGTTAGACTGGTTGGCCCTTTGGCCTGGTTCTGTAATATAATAGCGCAAGTATTGAAGAATCAATCCATACCTGCACCACAGCTATGTTCCAGAGATCATCTCAGTGCATATGAGATGGCAGTTTTGGGTGAGGATGATCTGGTGTGGGTAGTGACTGGTGTCTCTTTCTTCAGAAAAATATCACAGAAGCCTACCAGGTCAGCAAGAAGGCTCCAAAGTCCATGGCAAAGGTGATTAAGATTGCAGCCCCTGCCAACAAGACCATCTACAACTATAGTATTCAGACCCTGAATTCTACAGAACTTGCCAAAAAGGAGCTGTATAAAGAGATGGCCAAGGTGAGTGACAGATCTAGACAGATGATGGCAGTTGGCAAATTCAGTGAATTCTTTCCTCTGACCATCACTGCCTGGAGGTCAGCATGGGATCTCAGGTCTACAGATGAAAGCCAATCAGCTAGGGGAAGTAGACAAGGCTCAGATGTTGAGAGGTGTTCTATTCCACACTAAATGTGAATCCTCCACACCTGAGGGTAAGCAAGAGATCCTCAGTGTAAGCTCAGATGTACATAAAGAACAACTGTACTGTCCTTACTTCTGGGGAACACTTTATGATTGCTGCTTATGAAGGCAGCTGCCACACAGAAGAGAAATCCACGGTTTAGGATTCCAGCACACATTAACTTTAGGAAACTGCTTCTCCCATCAAAGGGGACAATGATATGACCCTTACAGGGATGCTGCACAGTTCAGATTCTCTCAATGCACCACTTATGTTGTCAGGACCTATGATTATGCCCCCAGCTGTTTCTCATTCCTACTTGGAAATTCAGGATTGCTATCAGCCCATCTACCCAGATCTGTCTGCCCCCATTTCTAGGAACCAGGAAAGAGATTCACGTACTCACAGAATTACCTCTCAGCCATGGTGGAGCCCCTGGACTTGAAGGAAGAGGAAAAGCAAGCCCAGAAGAAATCCCGCCAGGCCTGGCTCACAGCCAGGGGATTCCAAGTGACAGGTCTTCAAGGCGACACTGAAGGCAGCTTTCAGCATCTCAAGCTGCCACACATCAAAGAGCTGAATGAGGTCCACAGGGAGGAGCAGGGCTTCAGGTGGGGTGTCCATAGGGACCTTTCTCCTCCTGATTTACTTACTTCCCCAATTTAGGAGTGGAAGGAAAACTCCCTGTTTGCTAACGTACTGGAGCCTGTGTTGGATCGAGACAGGTGGAGCTGGGACAGGCGCCACATGGACTTTGATCTGTACAAGAAGCCACCACCTTTCCTTGAGCTGCCCCCTTCTCCTGCACCGAAGTCTGTTAACAGGTAACACGCAAAGCTTTGCCAAGCTGGGCCTCCTGATGCTGTGGGCAGGCAGGAGCTGTACCACTCTGCATCTTCAGCAGTATCCACTTTGTTTACGTTATCAACCAAACTTCCTATGCTAAAAAATCAAGATGCAGAATGGGTCTGATAGAAGAGATTGAATGCTGGGCTGGAACTCAGACCAGGATTCTAGTCCCAGCTGTGACATTTGTGTGACTTCAGGTAAATCCCTCCATGCCCTGGGCCTGGTTTCTTGGCTATAAAAAGTGGGGAAGTTGGAAGACAGGTCTAAAGGCTTCCTGAGCTTCAACACTGTTACCCATGACTGATCTCTAGGTGTCCAGCCAAGAGGTAAGGGTAGAGGCTCTGGGCTTCACTGGGACCTTCCAGCTGCAAAGATATGCCAGTTCTCTGGGGGGGAAAGGCAGAGACAAGAAACACAGGTCTTGCTACACTAGTCCCTCCAAGTCCTCTTCCTCTTTATCCTTGTTTATGAAAGTTGACCTCAGGATCATCTCGAGGTTGACAGAGAACTTGTTAAGAGCCAGAACCTTTGTTCAGGGAGAAAGAGACATGGGCCTATCTAGCAGCAAGGTCTGTCAGAGAAACCGCTCCCAAAAAACTAGGTGAACACAATGGCTTGCTCTCCTCCCCTGACTCCTAAGGACAGGTGATCACAGCTCCATGGAAGAGCTAAACAAGTTTGCTGAAAAATCACTTGCTCCATTTGCCTAGATTTGGCTCCCTCCCTCCCTCCCCAATAGGACCTGGACCTCCTAGGGTTGCCTGAAGAGACCCTGTTCTCTCTGGGCGTGTCCCAGGCCCACAGTTACTGCTGTGGCTCTCAAAGGGGCTCCAGCTAGGAGAGCTGTCTACCCTAGAACACAAGGCTTTTCCTTGGCAAGAATGCCTCCTAGTGAGCTCCACTGCCAGCCCTTCCAGCAAGTCTGGGCATTTCACTGGTGAAATCATTTAAGAAACACATGCTGGGGCCTCCTCTTCCCACAACATGTTTAAGAACAGTTAGCAACTACAGATGAGAGGGAGAGGCTTGAACTGGTTGCTAGGCCTTTTCAACCCCAGATGGATGAATGGAGAACTTACTGCTGCCAGAGGCCTTACACGCCACCAGCCTAGAGTGAAGGCCCTTCCAAAGGGCTGCCCAGAAAGGGGGTTGGGGTCTGAAAGCCCCTTCCCAAACTTCCCCTGTGCAAAGAAACTCCAAGCAGCCTTCTGTCCAGAGGTATGGATGCTTAATTTTGTGCAAAATGCTTCCTTGTCATCATTAACAAAACAGATCTTCAGGTTTCACTGAGGTTATTTACAAGATCACAATATTTATAAACTTTCCCATTTTAAAAACTAGTTACCAAAGCCCTGGCAAGAATGCTCAGGCCAGCTCAGCTCTCCAAGTTCCCAGTCTCCTCCTTGCCTATTTCCAGCATCACAGCAAATTAGGAATATACTTGGAAGAAAAAGAGCTAGCTACCTCCTCTGTGATCAAGGGAATGTCCACTATAGGTATTTTAGAGCTCCAGACCACCCAAGGACCACACCAAAGCTTGAAGTTTGCCACAGTGAGCATGCCTGGGACTTGGCATATCTCACAAGTACCAGCAGGATGGAGGCTGGAGAAATGCAAAGGCTTGCTGGGGCAGCCTGGAGATACCACGCATCCTCTTGAGAGTGGAGGCCAGTTCTTGTAAAAAAAAAAAAAAAAAAAGTCCCTAGGTAGCAACATCAGCTAAGGCAGCCTCCTCATCTCCTAAGAAAAACTAAAGGCTCGTAACCATAAGGCACTGCAGCCTGCCCCATGTGCCTGCTCCTTAGCATTCTGGGCCTTCCTTGCAGGGTGAGGACAAAGCGGACCTGAAGCCATCACCAAAGGGTGGTTCTCAGGGTCCTGTTGTCACCCATTGAAGGCTGGTTCTGAGGAACAGTGTGATGAGTACAGCAAAGGCTAAGAGTACACAGATTGTGACGTTTTCTATTCTTCTTTGTTAAATGGTTCCTGGTATGTTTTAAGTGCCTCTGCTTCTAGTTTAAATGAAGGACCCAGACGCAGCTTTCAAGCTATTTCCTAGAGAATGTGTGGTTGAGCAGAAATGGCTATTCCCACCTGATATCAGGTCCCCACCCGTCTCGCCCTGGAGGCAGCAGCACAAGCCCCGGTTTCCACTGTGGTGTCTCCTCAATGACCAGAATACCCGCCAATTCCAGAGGTCAGCAATTCCATTCTTTCTGTCTGGCTCAGTTCAGAGGCTGTGATGGTCCTGTTAGCACTGCACGCAGGTTAAAACCTGGAAGAGGCTCCCCCATGCCAGGAGACAACCCTTCAGGTGCAGACTGGGAACAAATGGCTCAACCTGTGATAAGCCCAAGTTCTCCACCTTCTGAAAAAGTAGTGACAGTCATCCAGCAACGGGCCACAGCTGGGGGCAGGCGGTGGCAGTGGACACTATTCCCTGCCTCAGTATGTCCTGTCCAGAGGGTGGGCACAGATATAGGTTCGTTTCTCAAGGATCTGCTGGGACATTTTCTTAATCTGCTCATCTGTGTTTTCTGGAGCATCTGGGAAGAAAAAGGAGAGATGGTGAGTGATTTTCTGCATTGTGGTAAGACAAACATGGCTGAAGTGGGGGCATTTTTTCACAAAGCCCACCTACCATGAGGCAGCCCTAAGGGTGATCCCCCTCCTCCAAACCCCTAGCAAGTAATTCTGGGCTACAGGGAGAGAAAGCTGGTAGAGCTTCATTCTCAGTTACAAAGGGCTCATCTCTAACCCCCAGATCTCATGGGGTGGAGCTGCCGCTTGTTCTGTAAATGCCCCATCTGTGATTCCAACCCACTGGAGGAGAAACCATTTGAGCACTCTCTATAGCACATAACCCATGAGCACTGGGTAGGGGGGTGCCTGGGCCACCCCCGCAGGCCAGGACCTGCAAAAAGCATATGCCACTCTTAGCGAGTGCCACAGTGCTAGCACCTACCCCCATTACTTGGCAATAGGACTGGGCTCTGCAAGGACATTGACCCAGAGCCTCAGGCCAACATGACTGTGAGGGTCAGAAGTGGACTGAGCTGGGCATTGCCAGATATGGTGGAGTTGCTATAGAAGAGGAAGAGCACTCTAGATAAGACAGGAGCATGAGCAAAGCGCTCTGTTCTCTCAGCCGAGGCTGAGCCCTCTGCAAGGCACTGCAAGGTCACTTTAGATGGAGTGCAGTGGGTAAAAGGGCAGATAAAATGCTGTCTCCCAAATCTCCAGATCTTACAACCAGGTGCTCCTCCCTTTGTAAGCCTTCCCGGGGCAGCTTTAAGAATACAGTCAGGGTTAGGCACGGTGGCTCACGCCTGTAATCCCAGCATTTTGGGAGGCCAAGGTGGGTGGATCACCTGAGGTCAAGATTTGGAGACCAGCCTGGCCAACATGGTGAAACCTCATCTCTACTAAATATACAAAAATTATCCAGGCATGGTGGTATATGCCTGTGATCCCAGCAAGGCTGAGGCAGAACTTCTTGAACCTGGGTTGCAGTGAGCAGAGATTGTACCACTACACTCCAGTCTGAGTGACAAAATGAGACTCTTGTCTCCATCTCCAAAAATAAAAAATAAAAACAGCCAGGCATCAGGCAGCATGCTGGGCAGATGCCAGGGGCCCTGCACAAGGGGCTCTGCACTTGCTTGATCTATAACTGCCTTGGTGAATGGAGCAGCTTTGCACCTACGGTGCCTGACAGGGACTGCTCCAGCTAAGCCCAGGCCTACCCAGGCCCTCACTCAAGGCAGAGGTCTGTGAGCAGCCAGCAGGCTCTGGGAGCTTGACAGGGTCCAGAAACAGCTCACCACCAACAGGGGCCCAGAAGTGGGTCCTTCCTTCCCTCCCCCAAGACATGCCACTCACACTTGTCCAGCTGAGTGAGGCTGAAGAGATTCTGGAAGTAAGCTTCCGTGCAGAAGGTGCTGGCCAAGAGAGCCTGCCAGAATCAAGGACAGAAAAGATGTACCCAAATCCCTGTAATCTGACCTCCGAGCTTCAAAAACCCAGCCTGTCAGCCAAACTGGGTAGCATGGGAGGGGTCAAAGGGCTTGGCTCAGGAGTCACCCCTGACCCAAACTAGCTCTTTTCCCAAAAGCAAGAGACTCAACATCTCTGAGCCTGTTTCCTCTGAGAGGCAGACCACAATCCTGGTTATCTGCAGGCTAATCTGGAAAGTGGAGGCAGAGCCTGGTACACGGTGGAGGGGGCACTGTGCAGGGTCTGCCACTCGTTGTGGGTGGGGACACTGAATCAGGAACCCCCATCACTCAGCTGAGTCTTCTCTCAGGCAGGAAGAAGAAAGGGATCAGCCCCATCTCCTGTGCCGCACAGACCCTGCCATTGCATAGCGAACCTGCACAGCCCTTCCCATAGCCATGCGGGCCTAAGGACACCCCCTGAACTGGCCTGGCCCTCCTCACCCGCCCACCCCCTCCCCAACAATCAACTTCATTAATGTGCAGCAGGACAGAGGCCAGCAGCCAGGCCCTGTGCGAGGCTGGGCAGTGCTCACCTCGTGGTCGTGGTTACGGAGCCCGATGCGGATGGAGCGGCTGGCCCGCGACAGCACAGCCGTCATGCCATACAGGTTGATGAGAATGTTGGCCACACGCTTCAGCACCAGCTGCTCCTCCCCGATGGTCTGGGATCACAGAGGCTCTGAGTGGAGACTCACTACCTAAACCAGCCCCAACATGGTCCCTCCCAGGGCCGCATCTTTGCCTGTCTTAGTCTGTGTTCCTTGAGAAAGTGGAGCCAATAACACCTTCTGTTTTCCCTTCTCTTTGGTCTCTAGATTCAGGGAGGGGGTTAAGGCACGACCAGCAGCCAGTGCCTACTGTGCTACTGTCACCTTTGGCAGTAAGAGCCCCACCAATCAGATCCCCAGATTCAGGCCCCAGGTGGGGCTGCCCTCCTGATTCTAGGGAGCCTCTCTCTATCTGGAAGGTACACAGAAAAACACAGCAGAAAACTCACCCAGTAAGGGTGCCCTCTGAGTAGCTAAGTGGGCCCCAGGACAGGCTGATAAAGCCAGCCTGACCTCAGCCACCCCATCCCTCCAGGGTGATCAAGATTTCTGTTCTGGCCGGGCGCAGTGGCTCATGCCTATAATCCCAGCACTTTGGGAGGCCGAGGTGGGTGGATCACGAGGTCAAGAGATCGAGACCATCCTGGTCAACCCGGTGAAACCCCGTCTCTACTAAAAATACAAAAATTAGCTGGGCATGATGGTGCGTGCCTATAGTCCCAGCTACTCGGGAGGCTGAGGCAGGAGAATTGCTTGAACCCAGGAGGTGGAGGTTGCGGTGAGCCGAGATCGTGCCATTGCACTCCAGTCTGGGCAACAACAGCGAAACTCCGTCTCAAAAAAAAAAAAAATTCTGTTCTGGGCCTGGAGGGCCTGGTTACCTTGCCAAAGCGGAGCAGCAGCGTCTCCACGGTCCGGCCGAAGTAGTAGGTGTTCTCCTCTAACTTGGTGGCACTATCCTATTAGCCAAGACAGGACTCAGTTCAGCACCTCATCCCTACCAGGCCCAGTCCTGTCCCACAGCCCAGGTACCAGGCAGAGATGTCCTATCTGGGGGAGGCAATCCAAGGTGGCGTGGACTAGCTGGTGCTCCCCAACTTCCCCTGGAGGAGCCTAGACCGCCCCCACAGTAAGATCCTTTCTGCCATGAGGAGATCTGGCAGGAGGGCATCCAAGTAGGGGGTATACCTGCTGGGCCCACTTACCTCAAGACTGGGGTGTATGACTCCAAGTTTGCCTGTCAGCTCCATGTCCACCGTTCTGCCCGTGAAGTCCCAAAGCCTCCGGCCAACAGTCTCCATGACTGTGGTCACAGTGGCCCGTTTAAGCTCACTGCAGAAAGTCCATGGTCCCGTAACTGGAGGCCCTGCTGCTAGCTCTCATCGTCCAGCAACATGGCCTCCCTGGCCTGGGTATGCCGGGCCCCTGGCTACAGGCTGAACCCTCCCCACCCCATCACCTTCGGGAGAGCCACACGTGTTCTCCCCCATGAGAAGTGGAGTCACAGCCAGTTTCCCAGTGCCTGTCTCCCATGAAGGAGACAAAATTCTACTAGCAACCTATACTTGGCCTCCAGCAGAGATTTTGGATTGCTGTGCCCCTAGGATGGGGATGGAGGGGAGCAGGAGGGAGGTTTGGCACCTTTAAGGGGATACCTCTTATTCTTCAGGTTCTGAAAAACGAGTTGCCTCCAGTGTGGGGGACCAGAAGGGGGATATGGTGTTCATGCTGGAGCTATAGGCTGGTGTGGCCATAAGGGCAGGGCAGCGAGCCCCCCGCCACCACAGGGGAAGGTCTCCTCTGCAAGGCTATGCCATGCCCCCCACTCCACCATTCCCACACTCCAGGCCAAGGCAGCCCTTTCCTCCTGCTGCCCTGGACTGGCCCCTGCTGGGCAGGTGTAGGACCCAAGGAGCAAACAGTGACAATGGGACCTACTGGATCCTGGCGGTTATGATGCGGCCGGCATACTGCAGACCCGTCAGGGCGATGTACATCCGGAGAATCTCGTTGGTTCCCTGTGGCCAGTAGTGCAGAGGTCAAAGGCTGTCTCCTCCCCTCTGCCAGGCAGCCATGGTGGTGCCACATGTGCTGGGTAGGCCCAGCCACTGCCTGCTTGCCCATGCCACAGAAGCCACTGCTTCTGAAGCAGCTGGGAGCAGGGCTCTGACCAGGGCTCAGGGAGCACACCAGATGGCCATGGGCTCCCACTGGGACCCCCCCCATCTCTCCATGACCAGCCTCACGTGTGTCACGTATTTCTCCAAGTCTCCAGCTCCTCTTTAAAATGCAAACTAGTTTCCCTGAGGGGTGCCTGGGGCGCAGCCAGTGCCAGACAGACACTGCTGGCTCCAGGTGGAGGCCAGATTCCTCACAGAGGTCACAAATTGCTTAACAGGAGTGGCATCTAGAAGCTCCTCAGTGCCAGGTGTCATCACCCAGAGGGCTACATGCTCCCCACTCCCCCGACCTGTGATTCTGATCAGAGAAGCTGGTAGGCTTCTGCTCACTCTGCACAATGGCCCTGTGTGTCAGGTGCAGGAGCCTGACCCAGGCCACATAGCCAGCACCTGGGACTGAGGACTATCTCCTGCAACCAGACAGATACCACAGATAGCAGGACTCCTACAGGAAAAGGGGAGGACTGTGGAGGCCTCCCGGCACACCAAGCAAACTCCAGACAGGAGCTCCTGCCCCACAGCAAGAGTTCTGTGTTTTTCCAAGGCCTTGAGGGCTTCTTGAACGCTGCTGACCACCCCAGCCCCAGAGAAGCCCAACCCTCCCAGGCTGAGGAAAGGGCCGAGACCACTCCAGTGCCCTCAGGCTGGCCCTTGCCCTGTCTGTCCACTAAAACAGCAGAGATGGCTGGAACCCAATGGGCAGGCTGGGAACAAAAGCAGCCAAGGAGGCCTCCCACTGGGCAGGACAGGCCCAGGAGACAAGATTACATTCCCAGCGGCTGACAACGCCCCTCATTGCCAGACCTGCTGCTCAGGACCAAACCCTCTCCCTGTCTCAGGCCTGCCTCCTGTGTACGCACCATCATATCCCACCCATCCTGCTGTGTTCTCTTAGTTCTAGCCCCTCCCTCCCAGCAGGAGAGCCCCTGGCCTCTGGCCTCATCCCTGCAACTCATTCTCCACATGAGCCTCTGGGGGGGATTTCCCACAACACAGATACAACCAAATAATGCCCGCTTAAAGACGTTTTATGGCTTCCAAATTTCTCTGCTGTCAATCAAGGTCTTCCACAGTCTGGCTGCTTTTCTAGCCTTCCCATGCACCTTCTGCAACACCCTCAAACCCACTGCCTGGCATAGCACACCTAGCAGGACTGACTGCTGCTTCCAGAAAAGTCCTTCTCTCTTCATTCACCTTGTGCCAGCAGATAAGTCCCATCTGGGCCTGGCGCACTCTATTTCCCTACCCTTCAGGACACATTGCCCTCCCCGGCCTCAGCCCTTGTCAAAGCCTGTTCTTTCTGCCCTTAAGGGCCAGGAACACATGCTTCAGAAAACTCTGGCTGCCTGTGGAGGGTGCCCACTCCCTGCCTCTTTGCACTTGTACTCTGTCATCTCCCTTGGTCAGCACAATCAGAACACAGCACCCAAAGTCTCTGTGGCCTAATTCCCTCCCCTGCCACCTGGCACATGCTAAATGAACCAACTCTTCAGTCTTGTGACTTGATCGAGGGCAGCAATTGGGAATGAAACATGCCAGGGCTAGCAGAGCCCTTGAGAGCCAATCAGAGCATGCAATCCAGCCCTGGGCTGTGGGGACCACTTCGGGGACCTCTGCAAGGCCCTGAGCAGCTTCTTTAGGACCAGGCAGGGTGGGGCTGGAGAACAGCCTAGCTGGTAGCAGGGCCACTCACCTCGAAGATGAGGAGGATGCGGGTGTCACGCAGTATGCGCTCGTACGGATAGTCCCTCATGTAGCTCAAGCCCCCGAAGATCTGCAGCGCCTCATTCACACACTGCCAAGCAGCCTCAGAGCTGAACACCTGTGGGCCCAGGGCAAGGTCAGCATGGGGTGTCACACTGATTCCCTTCCAAAAGGAGGACCTATGCTATAGGGATCTGGGTGGCTGGGGAGGCGTGGGAGGCACCCAGACTTGGGGAAGACATCGGGCAGGGAGGAACTCGAGGGGTCAGGTGGGCAAGTCCTTTGCCTTCCTTGGCCACACCGGCCAGCTTGTGGTCCCCATCCCACCATGACCTTCTGGGCCCACCTTTGCCCCCTCTGTACCTGGCTGAGCTCCTCTTCCCTTAAAACCCATTTAAGATCTTCCCTTCCCCAGAAAGCCTGACCTGTTCCTGCCCAGCCCTGGTGGCATGACTTCTTTCTGTCTCTGCACACTATAAGCGCCTTGGGGGCAGACATACTGCCATATTAAGCTCTAGGCTTAGCATATGGAAGAGGCTGGCCCACAACAAGCTAATGTCTGTGGTCACTGTTCATGGGTGACAAGGCGACGAGGTGATAAAACATGTGCAAATGCACCCAGTATGCAGGCTGTAACTAGAAAAGACTCAAAGGCCACCCAAGATGCCCAATCTTTTTTTTAATTTTTTTATTTTTTTCAGGGACCTTCCCACTTCAGGATCCCAACCTTATAGGTAGACTCTCCTGCTGATACCAGGATGTTCACTTCTCTAAACTGCTAGACCTCTCACCATTTCTCTCAGGAGCTCAATTTCAGCTTAAAAATAATTGTTGGGGGGAACAAAGTAGGGTCCCCTAAAGGGTGGCCATCTTTTTTATACAGCTAAAAATGACTCCCTCCACCATGAACAAAACAAAAGCAACAGAAAACTCTAGTAGCTACCTCAACCAAATAAGATAATCTTCCTACCTCAGCCTCCCAAGTACAGGTGTGTACCACCACGACGGCCAATTTTTGTATTTTTTTGTAGGGATGGGGTTTTGCCATGTTGCCCAGGCTTGTATACTTAGTTTTTTTTGTTTTTTTTTTTTTGAGAGGAGTTCACTCTTGTTGCCCAGGCCAGAGTGCAGGTGGCTCACTGCAACCTCTGCTCCCTGGGTTCAAGCGATTCTCCTGCCTCAGCCTTCCAAGTAGCTGGCATTACAGGTGCCCGCAACCTTGCCCGGCTTTTTTTTTCTATTTTTAGTAGAGATGAGGTTTCATCATGTTGGCCAGGCTGGTCTTGAACTCTAGACCTCTGTGATCCACCGCGCCTTGCCATATATTTAGTTTTTAAGAGGACGTTTTGAAACCAAAAAGTAGGAAGGCCATAAATTAAGGAAAAAAGTTCTCACAAAAGCCAGCTGCAATGTTATTATTCTAAAAGGATGTTAACAGAATGGTCTCCTTCTGCTATAAACTGCTGATCCACTGGCAAAAGTTTGGCAGAAACTGCACTGTGAGAGCATGGAGCCTTCCTACAAACTGCTGCTCACCAGTCACTTCCCTGCTGCTGCTCCCTGCCCGCTGCCTGCCTATCCCTGGAGTGCTGCACAGGGCGAGTGCATCATAAATACTGGATCAATGACAGGTGGAAGATGACAGGCAACAGCAGCGGCTTGAAAGGTCACAGTGAGGGAGCTTTCCCAAGCCTCCCTCCAGCGCCAGCTCTCTGGCTATGCCAGGGTTACCTTCACCATGGCTGCCTCGATGGAGCAGTCGGGAAAGCCCGGTTGGTCTAGCATCCCTGCCGTGAGGTAGGTCATACTCTCTATGGCGTAAGCCTTCTGAGCCATCAGTGCAAGCTTCTCCTGGAGTATTCAGAAAAAAACATAAGAAGCAATTTGCATGTGCTGAGAGCCAAATCTTCAAAACAGGAGAGAAAGTAATTAAGTCAGAATCCTGATTTCCCAAGAGAAGCAGGCCCAGCGACCCTTGTCAAATAAAGCCTTAACTAGTCTTCTTCCCAAATCACCACAGAAGAGTCACCAGTACAGAGACATCAAAAGAACACACTGTCATGTCACACAGTGAAATCCACAAAGACAGCACTCAACCATCTATACCTGAATCAATCCAAATTCGCTGAGTCTCTTGTTAAACTGTTTCCTTGTGCAGGCGTACTCAGCAGCCATTTCTGAGGAAGAGCAGAGTCATTAGAAAGAACTGGAACTTTACTGTTATTGAAACATAATTTCCTATGGCCATCATCTTTACCCTTCCCACAGGTGGGCACTATGAGAAGCATGTCTGCTGAGGTCAAATGCCCCAGAAGCTGGTACCCCCACTTGCCAGCACCCATGGGTCAGAGGAGAACCACCCCTCCTCATGGCACCTACAGTTTAGCATCAGATACAGACTTGAATCCTGGCAATGATTCTTACAGCCAGTGGCCTGGGCCAAGCATGTCACCTCCCTGAACACCACCACCTACATCAGAGTCGCTGTGAAGATACAACCAGGGGGAAGGCTGAGGGCTCCTCACACAAAGCCAGGCACAAAGGCCCCAGACAGAGGTGGTGCAGGCCCAAACCCAGCACACAGTGCTCTTGACCAAAGCAGGTGGGGCCGCCTGGCTTGAATATTCGGGCTGGGGCTTCCAGGCATGTGGTTGTGACAAAGTGCTGAGCTCTGAGGGCCCATGAGTAACATGGTGCCTCTCCCAGGCAGCACTCCCCCCGACCCCCCGCCTGTGGCCGTGTTCTCCACAGGCTCTCCCAGGTGTGGCACACTCAGGAGGTGAAGAGGGCTGAGCTCCCCCAGAGGACTTGCGAGTGAGAAAAGCCCTGAGCCTGGAGCCTGAGAGCTTTAGTTTTGGGTCCAGTTGCCCTCTCTGAGCCTCTGTCTTCTCATTTCTAAAATGGAGGTAAACCAAAACAAGTATGCCCATCTTGGCCCAAAAGAGGCCAGCCCAGAGCCTGGCATCCAAAGAGGAGCTTCATAAAGCACTTAGGGGTGTGCCATCCCAGGCATTTCCATTTCCTCACAGATGCTTCCACAACAGACAGGATGGTTACAGGGTTGTTCTAAGTTCACTGGCAAAGGAAAATGGAGGTTTCAGGTATCCTGACAGAACAGAACAAAGAAAGATCCAGAGGCCCAGGGACCTGGGTTCCAAACCCGACCCCACTCCCCACGCACCATGCAGTCACCGAGGAGGCGTGAAACTTGGGCACCTGAGGCCATGTGTCCTGGGAGTCTGGCTCGTGGTGTGTGCTCACCAAGAAGCTCTGCCCCTACTCCTCTCGCCCCAGACAGAAAGTCTGTTGCCCCATTCCCATCCCCTGTGTGGAGGTGAAACAGGAATTCGAAGACGACAAATCTGGAGGCAGGCTGAGGAGACCCTCTGGTCTCCACAAAAGCCCAGGGCTGGACCCTCGGTCGAGGTGGCCTAGTTCAGCACCAGCCTGGAAGTGGCCAGGGGAATAGCAGAGCCTCCAGGGATGGAGCCAGGGCAGCAGGGAGTGGAGCACAAAGGGCCTTGTCCCTGACTTACCTACCAATCAATCTCTTGAGCATCCCAGCTACAGCACTGCCCATACTGAACCGGCCGCTGTTGAGGATGTCCATGGCCACCTGCAGGGAAAAAGGGAGAGCCCAGGGGCCCTGAAGGAGGCAGGGGGAGGAGGCCATAACCACACGTCTGCCTTTACCAGACCAGGCGAACGGGATCATTCCCTCGGACTGGAAGAAAGCACTGTCCTAACATCTCGGAACAAGGCAGTTCACTCACTGCTGCAGCTCTACCAATGTCCCCGCACACAAGAAAGACCACTGAACTTTATTCCAAAGGAACATGCCAAGAGCTGGGCATGGTGGCTCCCACCTGTAGTACCAGCATTTTGGGAGACCAAGGCAGGAAGATCACTTGAGCCCAGGAGTTCAAGACTAACTTAAGCCCAACAGAAATTCTACATTTACGTATAAAGCAAAATAACTGAAAACATATTTCCACACAAAAACTTGACATGAATGTTCATAAGCATTATTGATAGCCGCCAAAAGTGCTAACAACCCCAATGCCCATCAGCTGGTGAATGGATGAACAAAATTGCTTTCTCCACTCAACAAAAGATAATTTAGCCATAAAAGGAATGAATTACTCATTCATGCTACAAGAGAGATGAACCTTGAAAACATCACACTATGTGAGAAAAGCCTGTCACCAAAGACTGGATCTTGCATATGACTGTATTTCTATGAAATGTTCTGAACATGCAAATCCATAAGGACATAAAGCAAAAGAGTAGCAGCCAAGGGATGGGGTAAGGGTCTTACTGACAGTACGTTTCTTTATGGGGTAAGGAAATGTTCTGCAATTAGGCACAGGAAGTATTTGAACAAGATAGCGAATATACACTGAAATACACGTTTTAAAATGGTGAGTCCTTTGTTCTATGAATCATCTCTTGATAAAAAAATATTTCACTTTAGTCTAAAAAGAAAAGAGTGGGGCAGGGAGGTAGATACACAGCTTGAGCTTCACTGGAGCCCACGGGCTGCTTTCTCACACCCGCTGTGGAAGGGGATCCTAGACTCTGCTCAAGGTGAAGGAAGATTCCCAACCTTACCACATACTCCTTTTAGGAGCCAGCCAATTTTCTAGTCTCCATTTCCGACTTCCCAACAGATAACCATGCGAGGTCACCTGCCAAGCACAGGCTGCTCTGCTATGAGCAAGGATGGGGCAAAAGCTGGGAGCCAACAAGTCGCACTTGAGACACTACATGGTACTCACAAGGGGCTGTGGCTGGCAACTCACCTTAAACCCACCTCCGACCACTCCAAGGACATTTTCCACAGGTACCTTGGTGTCTTCAAAATGGACTTCGCAGGCTGAAACACATGAAATTTAAGATCTCATCTGACAATGCAAAAAACCACTCTGCATTTGACCTGCAAAAGCAGGTAATTCATCCGTCCGTCCGTCCGTCCAACATTTGGTAAGACAGTATAGAAAGACAAAGTTCCTGTCTTTGTGGAGTTCATACTTTGGTTAGGGAGATAAACTATAAACAAAACAATGTATTATTGTAATCAGTGCAATGGATGAAATAAACAGGGCAACACGATAAGGAGAAATGGAGGCTGGCAAGGGGATGGATAATAATATTTTTACTAAGGGCTATGTCAGACTTTTGTAAGGTGGCATTTAGCAGAAGTTTAAAGAATGAAAAGAGCCAGGCATATAAAGAGCCACAACAAGCAAAGAGAGGGAGAGAACAGCATTTCCTAAGGTCTCAATTCTTAACTCTAATACAACCACACCCCTGCAATCTAACTGTAGCACTATCCCACTGTGGGGAGGGGTGGACCTCCCTCCCTTTCCCTGTCTGCTAGGTATGACCATGTGACTTGCTGTGGTCACTAGAATAGAGCTGAGCCAACATGAACAGAGGCCTTAAATGTGCTTTTAGGGTCATGCCTCTAAAAGCCAGCATTTTGGGAGGCAGAGGTAGGAGGATCACTTGAACCCAGGTGTTCAAGACCAGCCTGGACAACATAGCAAAACCTCTATTTAAAAAAAAAAAAAAACAAGGTGGCCAGGCACAGTGACTCACACCTATAATCCTAGCACACTGGGAGTCTTAGGTAGGTAGATTGCACCTGAGCTCAGGAATTTGATACAAGCCTGGGCAACATGGTGAAACCCTGTCTCTACAAAAAACACAAAAATTGGCCAGGTGTGGTGGTACACACCTATAGTCCCAACTACTTGGGAGGGTGAGGCAGGAGAATCGCTGGAACCCAGAAGGCAGAGGTTGCAGTGAGCGGAGATCACACCACTGCACTCCAGACTGGGTGACAGAGGGAGAATCTGTCTCCTCCGACAAAAAAGTGCTTATATGAGGGCCAGGCATGGTGGCTCACGCCTGTAATCCAAGCACTTTGGAGGCCAAGGCGGGTGGATCACCTGAGGTTGGGACTTCAAGACCAGCCTGACCAAAATGGTGAAACCCCGTCTTTAAAAAAAAATAAAAATAAATAAATAAAACTAATAATAAATTAAAAAAAAAAAAATTTTTTTAAGTGCTTATATGGTTTGGCTTGGCCCCTTGGGTGCTTGTGATCTGCTCTAAGAACAAGCCTCCAGATGGACCTGAATCCAACTCACAGCCTGAAGCAGGCTGCCAGGCACCTGCAGACTGAGACAACTAAAGGCTGGGGGCTGTAAGCTGAGCTCTAAGGTGGTCTGTCCACCAGGACTGCCACAGTAGGAGATGACCACCAGGCCTTCAAGTGAGCAGCACTTGGCTGTGGGAACAAAGACAAAGCCCAGGTGGAACTCTTAATTTGATCTTTAAAATGCTTAACAAAAACAAAGTATTTAAATCTCATTTTGTCTTGCTATTTGGACAGAGTCAAGGGCCAGTCTCTCCCTATCTCTCTCTCAATCTCTCTCTCACACACACACCCCCCGAATGCTATTTGGACACAGTCAAGAGCAAGTCTCCCCCTAACACACACACACACACACGCACACACACCCCCCACACTCTACTTACTGTTGGAACCCCGAATGCCTAACTTATCTTCAGGTTTCCCATTAGTGACTCCACCAAAGTCTCTTTCTACTATGAATGCTGTGATTTTGTCTTTCACTGATCCATCAGAATCAACGACCTCAGTCTTTGCAAACACAGTAAAAATATTGGCCAGTCCTCCATTGGTAATCCAGACCTGAGGACAGAAAGAAGGACTTTGGAGAAAACCAAACCCCTATGTGAACCATCTCAGCTCTGTCTTTGCCCATCAAGCTCCAGCTGCCAGTCAGATCTCAGACCAGACATGCAGGGTCCCTGGCATTGCAGAAGCCAACCAATCATGAGGAATAGAGGACAGGGCTCAGCCCAGTCTCCCAGGGCAAGGATTTTTCCCAAGAGACACGCGTGGCCAGGGTGGGGCGGGAGGCGGGGGAAAGAACATCCAAAGTTGTCAAACAGCTCAGGCTCCACTGCCAGACAACTGCATTTCTTCAAGAAAGAAAAGGTTTAATCATTTCTCAAGGTATACATATATCAAAACATCATGTTGTACCTGTAAAATAAATACATTTACTTGTTAATTCTAAAACGATGAAAAAAAGAAGGTGGGAGGGTGGTGAGGAGGAGGAAAGGAAACAAGGGGACAGACAGAAAGAGACTCCTTAACAAATTGCCACAGATGAGGCAATCGGGGATATCTGAATGCTGATAGAGGTAAGAAATTACCAGCAGGGCACAGTGGTTCATGCCTGTAATCCCAGCACTTTGGGAAGCCGAGGTGGGCAGACTGCTTGAGCCAGGCATTTGAAACCAACCTGGGCAACATGGTGAAAACCCATCTCTACCAAAAAAATACAAAAACATTAGCTGTGTCCCTATACTCCCAGCTAATTGGGAGGCTGAGGTAGGAGAATCACTTGTGCCTAGGAAGCTGAGGCTGCAGTGAGCCAAGATTGTGCCACTGCACTCTAGCTGGGTTGACAGAGTGAGACCCTGTCTCAAAAAAAAAAAGGGAAAATTATCAATTTTTAAAATGTGATAATGGTATTATGGCTTTTTCTTTAAAAAAAAAAAAAAAGGCTTGTCTTTTGGAGAGACATGCTGAGACTGTTACCCTGCAACCTAGAGGTGGTGATGCTACTGCAAGACGCACAGTGGCCTGAGTAATGAGCGATGAGATTGACCCTGGGCCTGCCCTAAGGTGCTCCAAGCCCAGGAGCAGATGAGCAGATAACTGCTGGCGTTGGGGCCAGGCACACAGAACATGTCTGAAATTTTGTGTAACAAAAAATTTAAAACTTTTTTGGGGTTTACAGGCCAGTCACAGTGGCTCATGCCTGTAAACCCAGCACTTTAGGAGGCTGAGGTGGGTGGATCACTTGAGGTCAGGAGTTCAAGACCAGCCTGGCCAACATGGTGAAACTCCATCTCTACTAAAAATATAATTATTAGCTGGGTGTGGTGGTGCTCACCTATAATCCCAGCTACTCGAAAAGCTGAGGTGGGAGAATCACTTGGACCTGGGAGGCAGAGGTTTCAGTGAGCCGAGATCACACCACTGCACTCCAGCCTGGGTGACAGAGTGAGACTCTGTCTTAAAAAAAATTAAAACAAACACATAAAAGCAGCTCAAGAAGGCAGTCAGTGCTATGACAGTCGATACAATCCCTGGTGTGTGGAGAGTGCTTACTCAGTGGCAGTGAAGGTCATGACTGAGACGCTGATGTGGCCGTGAGGACGGAGCCCTACCTTGGAGCCGTTGAGGATGTAGTGCTTCCTGTCTTCACTTAGCCTGGCTCTGCTCTGGATTGAGGCTGCATCACTCCCACTGCAGATGCAGAAAAATGTGGTCAAGGAAGAATACTGGGAATAAATATGAATGCTTTCGAGGGCCTGAAAATAGAGATTTTTAGTACTTTTCAGAGAGAGGTCAGCAAACTTTTAGATCAGATAACATACTCGGCTTTCCAAGCTACAGGATGTGTCTCACCTCCTCAACTCTGCTGCTATTAATAGAACATGAACGCAGATGAAGACAATTTGTAAAACGATGGGCATGTTCCAGTAAAACGGAGCCTGGTGTGATGGCTCATGCCTGTAATCCCAGCACTGTGGGAAGCTGAGGTGGGGAGATCACTTGAGGTCAGGAATTTGAGACCAGCCTGGCCAACGTGGTGAGACCTCGTCTCTACTAAAAATACAAAAATTAGCCAGGTGTGGTGGCATATGCCTGTAGTCCCAGCTACTTGGGAGGCTGAGGCAGGCGAATCACTTGAACCTGGGACGTGGAGGTTACAGTGAGATGAGATTGCGTCACTGCACTCCAGCCTGGGCAACACAGTGAGCCTCTGTCTCAAAACAAAACCAGAAACAAAAACAAAAACCCCAAACTTATACCAAAAATACAAAAAATAAAATAAAATAAAATTAGCAGGGCATGGTGGCATGTGCCTGTAATCCCAGGTACTAAGGAGGCTGAGGCAGGAGAATTGCTTGAACCTGGAGGTGGAGGTTGCAGTGAGCTAACATCTCGCTGCTGTACTCCAGCCTGGGCAACAAAGTAAGAATCTGTCTCAAAAAATAAAAAACTTGGGCTTAGGTATAAACATGAAAATCAGTACTTACAGCAGGCTCATTTGCAGTCCTGTAAGGATGAGTTCTGGGCACCCCAAGAAGAACGACTGTTCCCAGGTCCCCATGCAAAGGGAAGCTGGATGGAGTACGGTCCAGGTGATGGACTTATCATCAGAGTCTCAAGTCCTGCCGTAGCCCTGCTCCATCCCAGCAGATCACATGGCCTTACTGAACCTCAGCTCCTAATGTGTAACTGGGAACAGTACCACCCATGCTACAAATTCTGAAACGCACTTTGAAGTCTGAATGTATTACTGTATGTCAAGGTATGTTGTAAACCATAAAAATTCATTTAATAAATGCTGTCAATTGTGGTATCTCACTTGCAAGTCTCACTGGGACAGAGAAAGTCAAGATAAGAGAAATGGCAAGAACAGTTGCTGAGTTGATTCTTTGGAAGATTTTGGAAAGAAGGAAAAGTCAGCTGCTCAAGAAAACCAACAGCCCCTTGCCCAGTGAATCTTGGAAAATACCACGGCTGCTGAGGGATAATCTTCTGTGCGAGGACAGACCTGGCTGGCTCGGTGAGGCAGAAGGCTGCAATGTGCTCCCCAGACGCCAGTTTAGGTAAGTATTTGGCCTTCTGCTCCTCAGTGCCAGCCAAGATGATCCCCTAAAGAAAACAGACACAGACTAATGTCAGCTGTGGGGAGAAAGGAGGGCGTGAGGTGTGCTTCTGAAACATTTCCTTTCTGAGGTAAATATTTACTTCAGTCGAGAGGACAGCAAGAGCTCGGAGCAAGCAGCCACAGGCAGGGAGCCAGGCTGCTGAGGAGACTATCAGGGGTGCACGTGCCAGCACAAGCCTGCGGGACCCACAGTGCTTTGCGGTCTGTGTCTAAAACTTTCCTATCAGTTCCTCCATTTCCCAGCCTGGTGGTCTTGGGCAAGGAAAATCCCTTCCCAAAGGAACCCTCCATCTTGTCACCCACAAACTGGGCCACTCCCACCCACTGGCAGGGTGGTCTGAATGATGAAACATGAAGACACGGGAGTGCAGGAACCAAGCCTATCCTAAAGAAGGTGCTCGGCCGGGCACGGTGGCTCACACCTGTAATTCCAGCACTTTGGGAGGATGAGGCGGGCGGATCACGAGGTCAA
>NW_016107772.1:472034-478160 GCF_001604975.1 Cebus imitator
CACTGCACTCCAGCCTGGGCAACACAGAGAGACTCCATCTCAAAAATAAAAGAAAGAAAATCACAATATAGAAAGGTATAAAGTAAACAAAAACAAAGGCTAGGCGCAGTGGCTCACACCTGTTATCCCAGCACTTTGGGAGGCTGAAGTGAGAGGATTGTTTGGGTCCAGGAGTTCAACAGTAGCCTGGTCAAATAGCAAGACCCCATCTCTACAAAATAAAAAAAATTCAGCAGGCGTGGTGGCTCACGCCTGTAGTCCCAGCTACTTGGGAGGCTGAGGTGGGAGGACTGGTTGAGCCCAATGAGTTCAGGGCTGCAGTGAGCTATGATCACAGCACTGAATTCCAGATCTCACAACAGAGTGAGACCCTGTCTCAAAAAATAAAATAAAATAAAAATAAAATTGCACACAATCTTGTGCCTCAGACAGCGATTTCTATGTATATTTTCCCACCCATACTTTTTCTAGGCATACAAGCATATGTAGATACTTAAAACATGAAGATATCTATACACACACTGAATCAATTAACATGTAGCAAGAATCTTCTATCACAGTTGAAGGTCTTTATAAATGCAACAGCTATTGTGTGTCCCACTGCCCAATATCCAGGACTCCAGGACAGAGTTTCTCCACTGTGACACTATAACATTTTGGAATGGATTGTTCTCCATTGTGGGAGTCTGTCCTGTGGATTGTCAGATGCCTAGCAGCATCCTTGACCTTTATAATTTTACATCAAAAGGGCCTGATGGTAAACACAAATGGCACACGTGTGTTGATCTATCCCTTTGAACCATTTTCTACCTTGCCTCCCCCACACTGCTTGCCGGTCCCTTTAAACCTCTGCAGAATTCAGGTGACCAACTAAGAACAAGCAAAAGGGAGGCAAGCTGTAGTGACTGGCCAACTCAAATAAGGCAGAACCTCCACTTGGGGGCTAAAAACATCACTACAATGCTCAAAGAATTATGGGGACAGTCCATAGGACATAGGACCCTGTGCAAAGGTTCCCACTGGTCCCATCTCCGCTCTCGATGTGCCTTGCACCCTACAGCCAGCCAGACCACATGCCTCATTCGTCTGTGCTAGGATGAGAAGCACAGGACCCAAGAGCACTTCCTCCCTAAAGGTCCTTCAGTCAGTCTACGTCCACCCACCATGTAGCCCACAACAGATGGTGTCACCTATTCCAGCAGCTAGACCTTGGATATGCTGCATTTAAAGGTCAAATTTCCTAAACAGAACCCTTTTATGGACAAACACAGAGTGTTTTCTTAAAAGCTAGACTGGCTGGGTGCTTGTTTGCTTGACTTACCATATTCTTCTGGGACTTGCAATCCAAAAAGCCCCAGGCTCTTCAATTTCTCCAAAGTTTCATCTGGGATTTTCCCTTCCTGGTCAATTTTTCGACAGTCCACTGCCAAGAGGAAAATTTTGATTAAACAAACATAAGCTATGTTTCTACAAATAGAAGTAAACAGAACAATGTTTATACATTAGTAATATATAATCCTGGAGTAGAAACTTTTTCAAAACTAGAAATTCTGTAGTCATGGTCATTTGGCCTGTGTTCAATTTTACGTAATAAGCCCAGGAAAATTTTTATTTTTATATATTTGAGACAGGGTCTCACTCTGATATCCAGGCTGGAGTACAATGACACAGTCATAGCTCATGTAGCCTCAATCTCCCAGGTTCAAGCAATCCTTCTGCCTTAGCCTCATGAGAAGCTGGAACTACAGGTACATACCACCACACCCAGCTAAATTTTTTTTTTTGAGACACAGTTTCGCTTTTGTTGTCCAGGCTGGAGTGCAATGGCACAATCTCGGCTCACTACAACTTCCGTCTTCAGGGTTCAAGTAGATAGCCTCCCCAGTAGATAGGATTACAGGCACACACCAATAAACTTAGCTATTTTTGTGTTTTTAATAGAGACGGGGTTTCTCCATTGTTGGTCAGGCTGGTCTCAAACTCCCGGCCTCAGGTAATCCACCCATCTCAACATCCCAAAGTGCTAGGATTACAGGCATGAGCCACTGTGCCCGGCCCAATGTGTTTTAATTAAATGGCAATAGGGATGACCCCTAAAGCAAAATATTATGAGTGGAAACCATTTCTCCCTCAAGAAAACTTCCCCAGCCAGGCGCAGTGGCTCACACCTGTAATCCCAGCACTTTGGGAGGCCAAGGTGGGTGGATCACCTGAGGGTTGGGAATTTGAGACCAGCCTGACCAACATGGAGAAACCCCATTTCTTTTTTTTTTTTGAGACAGAGTTTCGCTCTTGTTACCCAGGCTGGAGTGCAATGGCGCGATCTTGGCTCACCGCAACCTCCGCCTCCTGGGTTCAGGCAATTCTCCTGCCTCAGCCTCCTGAGTAGCTGGGATTACAGGCACGTGCCACCGTGCCCAGCTAATTTTTTGTATTTTTAGTAGAGATGGGGTTTCACCATGTTGACCAGGATCGTCTCGATCTCTTGACCTCGTGATCCACCCGCCTCGGCCTCCCAAAGTGCTGGGATTACAGGCGTGAGCCACTGCGCCCGGCGAGAAACCCCACTTCTTAAAGAAAACTTCCCCTACGTATGCCACTTCTAATACAAATATCAACCGAATTGCGCTTACAATGGAAATTGGCAATGGGTAAAGAAAACCATACATACCCTCTTCAGTGAAGAATTTTTCCACGGGTCCCAAGAACTGACTGATTTCATTAAGTTCATCTTGGGTAACTTCTGGAAATGGGAAAACTTCTTTCTAAAAATAGTAAATATTTTCTAAAAATTATATTTTAGCATGCTCTCATCATGGAAATATCAGTTAAAAGGTAAGGAAAAATATGTGCTCTACTCTACTCTGGCCAGCAGGACAGGATGCACTGAAGGAACTGGAAAGCAAATCTCACAAGGTTCCTGAGATACAGGAACTGTGTGCAGGCTCCACCAACCACATCCATCTTCCTCCCCTGCTCAAACACGTTCTTCTGATTTTGCTCAGCTTTCCTTCTCAGTATAAGGGATGATAACGGTCCCATGAAACAAGGAGCCCAAGACTAACGTTTAGAAGCCTGGGGATCTGGTCCTTGATTTCAGACTTACTAGTTATATGGCCTTCACCAAATCCCTTCAGCTCTCCAAACTACCCCTTTCTCACCCATAAGAGGCAGGTAATATTTACTCAATGCCCTTGTGAGAATCATGGAAGATAGTGGACGTGAAAGCTCCGTACTAAAATGGGACAATTCTACATCAATTATTGTGTGAGCACAAAGACGCTACGCTGACAAGAGTACACTGTGTTTACCTGGTCTGAGTGATCCCTACAGCCTCTGTCTCTCCTGCTCACAGACATCTGTTCCCTGTGCTGAGCCCCTCTGGACTTTTGGGCTCTGTTACCCCTTCAATTATCAGCATGACATGAGCTTTGGATGTGGACTTTAGGCTGCTGAGCAGTAATGTCTTAAGTCACAGCTACAGGCCCAAGGGGTCACCTGTCCTCATGGCACCTCTCACCAACTGTCTCTATAGAAGTCTTCAGGAGACCTCAATGTTCTTCCCACCCCTTTTACAGCTAATCAGCCACTGGATTTATCTAGTCTGTCAGTATGTTCTCACTGCTTTCTCCTCTCTGGGCCGAGGACCACAGGCTTATGGGTGAGTCCCTAACTAAAAGTGACAGCTGACTTAAAGGAATCCCTGCCTCCATCCATTCCGAAACCACCCTGAAGGTGGTGCTGAAAAAAACAAACTTGGCTGGGCACGGCAGCTACTGCCTATAATCCTAGTCTTTTGGGAAGCTGAGGCAGGCATATAGCTTAAAGTGCAGGAGTTCAAGATCAGCCTGGGCGTAGTTGCACATGCCTGTAGTCTCAGCTACTCAGGAGGCTGAGGTGGGAGGATCCCCTGAGCCCAGGGAGGTTGAGGATGCAGTGATTGCACCACTGCATTCTAGCATGGGCAAGAGTAAGACTCCATCTGAAAAAAAAAAAAAAAAAAGAAAAAAACAAGCTGATGGCCCCATCACTCTGCACTGCAGCCTTTTAGATTAAAGTTCAGTCTCCTTCATTGAACACAAAGGCTGACTGACACCTGGGCCTTGTGCAATGAATGGGCTGTGTTAGAGGTCATTCTGGTACCAGTGGGCAGGCCAGATAAGACAGCCTGACAACTGGTTGGCCTTCAGGTACAATCAGAGAAAAATTCCTAGACAGGAGAGATTGCAGGGGCATGGAAAAGATTCTGATGTTACCAAATTAGGTCAATGCCTCATGGGAGGGGAGTTCAATTGCAATAAACAGTTTGTAAATTACCTAAAGCAGTGGAATCTGATATTCAAATAAATCTAGTGCAGAAACCAAATACGTAAGACAAAAGCCAAGCAGCTCTGACTGAGACTGCTGATAGTCTGGAAAACAGTCACCAAAATCCCACCCACTCAACTTCCCACCCAACCCTGTAGCAGTCCCAGGGGCACTCCATGCATAGCAAGGGTCGGGCTGAGGGCAGGGTAATAACCACTGGCCTACATAAGCTGAAAGGTCTTTTCCAGTTCTGAGATTCAAAGCACGTCCCATGTTTCTGCTCTAATCCTAGTAAGGCTGTGAGAGATGGCATTGGCCTTATCCTAATTAGTAGCAGAAGGACCTAAAAGTGGTCAGATTCTGAAGAACCTGAAAATAGAGAAAACCAGATCTGCTGTGGAAATAGATGTGGACTAGGAGACTAAGAATACAAGGTGACTCCAGGTGTTCTGTATGAACAGGAGGAATGACAGAGCCACCATTATCTATGATAAAGAAGGCTGGTGGTCGGAACAGGATTGGGCAGGAACCAGGAACTCAGTTTTGGATCTATTAATCTCAAATGGACTCTTAGACCTCTTAGTAGAGCTTCTGAGTACAAAGGTAGATTTTAAAAAAAGAATCTTAGCTGGGTGTGGCAGGGCGTGCCTATAGTCCCAGATACTGGGGGTGCTAAAGTGGGAGGATCTCTTGAGCCTAGGAGTTCAAGGTTGCAGTGAGCTATTACGGCACCACTGCACTCCAGCCCAGGTGACTGAGGAAGGCTCCAACTCTGAAAAAAACAAAAGGAGGCGTCCACCTCCAGCCTGGTGTAGGCCTTTAAAACATATAACATAAAAATGGCTTCCAAAAGAGCTCTGGTCAACCTGGCTAAAGGATCAGAGGAAATGGAGACCGTCATCCCTGTAGATGTCATGAGGCGAGCTGGGATAAAGGTCACCGTTGCAGGTCTGGCTGGAAAAGACCCGTACAGTGTAGCCGTGATGTCATGATTTGTCCTGACACCAGTCTTGAAGATGCAAAAAAAGAGGGATCATATGACGTGGTGGTTCTACCAGGAGGTAATCTGGGTGCACAAAATTTATCTGAGTCTGCTGCTGTGAAGGAGATACTGAAGGAACAGGAAAACTGGAAGGGCCTGATAGCCGCCATCTGTGCAGGTCCTACTGCTCTGTTGGCTCATGAAATAGGTTTTGGAAGTAATGTTACAGCACATCCACTTGCTAAAGACAAAATGGTGAACAGTGGTCATTACACCTAATCTGAGAATTGGCTGGAAAAGGACAGCCTGATTCTTACAAGCCGTGGGCCTTGGACCAGCTTCGAGTTTGTGCTTGCAATTGTCGAATCCCTGAATGGCAAGGAGGTGGCAGCTCAAGTAAAGGCTCCACTTGTTCTTAAAGACTAGAGCAGTGAAATGTGACAATCACCTAGAGAAACAGGCCTTAGCAATCTACTCTCACTGTGTTCGCTCTGAACAAAACAATGGTAGGTTACTGTGTTCCGAAGCTGCCCTCATTACTGCTTTTGTGGAAGTATGGCTGTGAAGTCACAACTACATAGATATCTTTCAACGTACAGATTGTGTCTGTACATTTCTAAGCCTTGTTTGCAGAATAAACAGGGCATTTAGCAAACTACTGAAAAAAAAAAAAAGGAATCTGGAGTTTAATCTCAACTGGAGAAATGTGAGGCATCAGGATACTGATTACATTTAAAGCTAGGACACTAAATAAGGTCACCCAGGAGATGGCTGTAGATGAAAAGAGACCGAGCCTTAGTAAATTCCAACTCGGGGCCAGGCGCGGTGGCTCACGC
>NW_016107772.1:479480-492064 GCF_001604975.1 Cebus imitator
AGGCGCGCACCACCATGCCCAGCTAATTTTTGTATTTTTAGTAGAGACGGGGTTTCACCATGTTGACCAGGATGGTCTCGATCTCTTGACCTCGTGATCCACCCGCCTCGGTCTCCCAAAGTGCTGTGACTATAGGCGTGAGCCACCGCGCCCGGCCAAGTTTGTATTTTTAATAGAGAAGGGGTTTCTCCATGTTGGTCAGTCTGGTCTCGAACTCCTGACCTCAGGTGATCTGCCCGCTTCAGCCTCCCAAAGTGCTGGGATTACAGGTGTGAGCCACCGCACCTGACTAGCTCTGTACTTTCTAGAGGGACAAACTGCTTTTAGTCTGAGTCTTAGCTTCTGTGTCTGCAAAGTTGCCTGCTATAAAGGAGTCAGCCTGACAACCTCAGAGGAATATTCTAAAGAGAAGCCAGGGAATAACTCCTCTGATAAAGGATCAGCCAACATTCAGCCAGGCTCAAAGTAGGGCATCTCTAAGAAACAGCAAGTATACGGTTGCTTTCCTTAGAAGATAAAATAAAATACAAAGGAAAGGGCAAGTAATGTGTTTACTCCTATTTTGTAGATGAATGCACTGAAAATTGAAGTCATCAGCTCCAAGGTCACAAGACTAGTAAGTGTTTGAAGCCAGCTTTCTCTTCTACTGCACAGTACTCTACAGTTTAAGAAGACTCTCCATGCACCATTTATCTCACTGGGGCTCTACAACACATCCATGAAGGAGACACAACACTAACTTCATTTTAAGGCTGAAAGAACTGAGTCTTGGCCGGGAGTGGGTGGCTCATGCCTATAATCCCAGCACTTTTGAGAGGCCAAGGCGGGCGGATCACCTGAGGTCAGGAGTTTGAGATCAGCTTGGCCAACATGGGTGAAACCCCGTATCTCTAAAAATAAAAAAAAATAATAAAAAAATAAAAAAATAAAAAAAAAACAACAAAAAAAGCCGGGCACGGTGGTGGACGCCTGTGATCCTAGCTACGCGGGAGGCTGAGGCAGGAGAATCGCTTGAACCCTGGAGGCAGAGGTTGCAGTGAGCACTCCGGTTTGAAACAGAGCAAGGCAGTCTCAAAAAAAAAAAAAAAAAAAAAAATGACTTGTCCAAGGAGACTGAAGGCCTTGGGGCTCAATGCCACTCTGCTCACAACCACCACCATCTTCCTTCTGGCTGACTTCAGTGCCTTCNAAAAAAAAAAAGAAACAAAAGAACTGAGTTTCTTTTTTTTTTTTTTTCAACGAGCCAAGACTAAACCCAACTCTTCCAATTCTAAGAGGACAATGAGTGTTTTATAACCAAACTGTTACTATTGGCTGGGTTGTGCGACTCGTGGAAAGCACCTGGGAACCAGATTTCTGCGGAACCTCAATGGCAGGGTGAGGTACTAGGGCTCAACTGAGGAAGGAAGCCCTAGGGCGCTGGAAGGTGACAGAGGAGGGACATGATCTAAACTGTTCAGGAATCAGAGAGAAAGCCCTGCGCATTTCGAGACCAGATCAGCTGAGATGAAGGCTGCTTTATTAATTACCTAGCCTAGAGTTTTACAAATTCTCCTGAAAAAATTTAGCTGAAACACTTCCCCACCACATTTCCCAGGGTCCCCAGTCTTGGAAATATCGCACCCTTTGCCTGGGAAGGTTCTCCTGGAATTCGGAGTCTTAACTCAGGAATCCGGAGTGTTAACACGCCTCGCCCGCAGGGTGTATCTCTCTGGTAGGTTTGGGGAATCTGAAAAAGCTCAACACCAGCCTTGCAGCTGAGGGCGAAAAGCGGGAGCCAGACAGCAAGGGTTCACCCAGAGCTCAAGTTACCTTCTCGATTTTGCCCAGGAAAAGGTGTTTGGCGAAAGCTCGTACAGGCGGGCTGGTGCGCAGTGGCCGCCGGCTCGCGGTAAAGACCACCAGAGACCGGCAGGCACGAGCCGCAGCCACAGTGCGCAGGAAGAGCCCGCAGCCGCTCATGCTGCCGGATGTTCTTCGTCCTCAGCTTAGCGCCTCGGGGACACACACGGTCCGCAACGCCTGATGACGTTACCGGCCCGCGACGACGTGCCGTACTCACTGCGCCGGCGCAGTTTCCCGCAGCAGGGCATGGAAAGGCCAGAAGGATCCGACGACTGACACCATTCGCGGCCAAGGCCTTAGTCACGTGCACCTGGCCCGCGCCGCCTGATGACGTCACGCGCCAAAGCTTCCCGCCGGCCCCACTGCGCTTGCGCGGCCACAGGAACTCGGCGGAGGAGATTGGAGGGGCGGGGCCGCGGGCATCTTGCTGGGCTCCGGCAGTCCTGACGGCGCTGAATCATCTTTTGTTTTTTTCTTTTTCTTTTTTTTAATCTGTCTTTATTTTTATTTATTTATTTTTTTAAGACGGAATTTCACCATGTTGGTCAGGCTGGTCTTGAACTCCCGACCTCAGGTGATCCGCCCGCCTTGGCCTCCAAAGTGCTTGGATTACAGGCGTGAGCCACCACGCCCGGCCTATTTTTTATTTTTTTAAACTTCCCCTAACATAGATCATAGGAAATAAGAAAGATTTGTTTTTCACATACCAATGGTTCTTTCTATAATGCCAGCCCTGGGAAGCTTCCTTGTGTACAGAAACCTAAAGGCCGGCCCAGCTGCCTCCCTTAGTAGAGACGGGGTTTCACCATGTTGGCCAGGATGGTCTTGATCTCCTGACCTCGTGATCCACCCAGCCACCTGAAGTGCTGGGATTACAAGCGTGAGCCACCACGCCCGGCCAAGATTCCATTTTTAACTGGTTAGTGGATTCCTGAGATACTGTTTTGTTCCTAGCTCACATGTATGCTACGTATATTTTTTGGAACAAAAAATAAAACTCGTGTTCAGCCACAGAGCGGTCTGGATAAAACTGAGTCACCTCTGTCTTAGGAAACACTAACTTAAAAGGCGGGCGGAGGAAGAGAAGCTACAGAGGGAGCTGAAAAGAGGTGGGAACTATTGGATGGGATGGGACAGGCCAGACTGTAACCACCCAAGGGGTTCACCTTGCCCGCTGCCTAGACAGCTGATTTACCAAGACAGGGGAATTGCAATGGAGAAAGTAATTCACGCAGAGCCAGCTGTGCTGGAGAGGGAGTTTTGTTACCCAAATCAGTCTTCCCCAAAACAGAGAGAGGAATTTTTAAGGATAGTTTGGCCAGTGGGAGCTTGGGAAGTGGGAAGTGCTGATTGGTCGGGTTGGAGATGGAATCATAGGGGGTCGAAATGAGTTTTTCTTGCTGTGTTGTGTTCCTGGGTAGGATTGCAGAACTGGCTGAGCTAGATTACCAGTCTGGGTGTTGTTAGGTTTAACAGCATGTGATGTTATTCCCAGGAGCAATTTGGGGGAGGTTCAAACTCTTGCAACCAAAGGCTGCATGGCCCCTAAACTGTAACTTTTAATCTTATAGCTAATCTGTAGGTCCTCCAAAGGCCGACTGGTCCCAAGCAAGAAGAGGTTGTTTTTTTGTTTTGTTTTCCTTTTTTTTTTTTTTTTTGAGACGGAGTTTGGCTCTTGTTACCCAGGCTGGAGTGCAATGGCGCGATCTCGGCTCACCGCAACCTCCACCCCCTGGGTTCAAGCAACTCTCCTGCCTCAGCCTCCCAAGTAGCTGGGACTACAGGCACTTGCCACCATGCCCAGCTAATGTTTTCCTTTTTTTGTTGTTCTTTTTGTTTTGTTTTTGTTTTTTGTTTCAAAGTTAAACTATAAATTCATTCCTTCCCAAGGTTAGTTCAGCTTATGCACAGGAATGAACAAGGACAGCTTGGAGGCTAGAAGCAAGTTGGAGTTGGTTAAGTCAGATATCTTTCACTGTTTACAATTTTGCAGTGGCAGTTTCAAGGCCAGGCTACAGATCTTCAGCTCAGCCCCAAAAAAGATTGAATTACTGCTGGGTGTGGTGGCTCATGCCTGCAATTCTGCACTTTGGGAGGCTGAGGTGGGTGGATCAGGAGGTTAAGAGTTCAAGAACAGCCTGACCAACATAGTGGACACCCCGAATCTACTAAAAATACAAAAAATTAGCCGGGCATGGTGGTGCATGCCTGTAATCCCAGCTAACGGGCCCCCTACAGATCTTCAGCCAGCTCCTCCAGGGAGAATGCTGCTCTGCTTTTTCACTCAGACCTGTAATCTGGCTCAACCAGTTCTACAATCCCACCCAGGAACAGAAGACAGCAAGAAAAACTCACTTCGACCCCCTATGATTCCATCTCCAACCCGTCCAATCAGCATTCCCCACTTCCCAAGCACCTACTTGCCAAATTATCCTTAAAAACTCCGATCCTTGTTTTTGGAGAGACTTGTTCCTTGACTGTAACATTGACCACAGCGTTGGTAAATGCCTCCAGCTTCCCTTGTATGAACTCCTTGAGAACAGAACGAAATCCCTTTCATCTCAGTGAGCTAAGCTCAGCCCCAAAAAAGATTGAATTACTGCTGGGTGTGGTGGCTCATGCCTGCAATCCTGCACTTTGGGAGGCTGAGGTGAGTGGATCAGGAGGTTAAGAGTTCAAGAACAGCCTGACCAGCATAGTGGCCACCCCGAATCTACTAAAAATACAAAAAATTAGCCAGGCATGGTGGTGCATGCCTGTAATCCCAGCTACTCGGGAGGCTGAGGCAGGAGAATCCCTTGAACCTGGGAGGCAGAGGTTGCATGCGGTGAACCGAGATTGCACCGTTGCACTCCAGCCTCGGCAACAAAAGTGAAACTCCGTCTCAAAAAAAAAAAAGATTGAATTGCTAATACAACATCAAGAAAAAAGAGCTCAAAACTCTACAAGGTGTAGAGTCTAAACTGCAAAATATTTGCAGGCATCTTTTCAGATTATTTTATCTTGTCTAAGGTCTCTCACCTGGTTTCTTCATCAGTGGTTGATATTTACTTGTTTAGCATCCAGTTTCACAAGAAGGTATTTGGAAACAATTGTCTTTGTAAATTAGCCCCGTGGGTAAAACAAAGAAAAATATATTGCAAAAACTGAATTTTGAGCTGCTGTATATTTTTGCCAAAACAAATGTGGTCACATCAGTTTGATAATATGTCAGTCTTCTTTAGTATACACAGGTCTCCCTAAATCAACCAAATGAGAAATCCAGTGGCACATATTTTACAAAATAAAAATTAGAAATAATTTTGCTTTGCTTTTTATACACAAGAAAGAAAAAAAAAGAAAATTAGAAATATTTTAAGGCTTTTTTTTTTTTTTTTTTGGACGGAGTTTCGCTCTTGTTACCCAGACTGGAGTGCAATGGCGCGATCTCGGCTCACCGCAACCTCCGCCTCCTGGGTTCAGGCAATTTTCCTGCCTCAGCCTCCTGAGCAGCTGGGATTACAGGCACGCGCCACCAGGCCCAGCTAATTTTTTGTATTTTTAGTAGAGACGGGGTTTCACCATGTTGGCCAGGCTGGTCTTGAACACCTGACCTCAGGTGATCCACCCACCTCGGCCTCTCAAAGTGCTAGGATTACAGGCGTGAGCCACCGCGCCTGGCCTTAAGGCATTATTTCTAATTACTCCAATAAAGCATAGCGGGAGTTTTGCTCTTTCACTACTATATCAGTTTCTAAATTTAGTTTCCTCATCTGTAAATATGAATATGATACCCTTTATCTCACAGGACTTTTAAGAGGTTTAAATAAAATAATCCACATGAAAGCACTTAGCACAGCAAATGATTTCTTCTGCAGTACTGTAAAAATGAAGATGGTTACTCTTTCATCTTTTTTCTTTCTTTCTTTCAGACGGAGTCTTGCTCTGTTGCCCAGGCTGGAATGCAGTGTCACAATCTCTGCTCAATGCAATCTCCACCTCCCGGGTTCAAGCAATTCTACTGCTCAGCCTCCTGAGTACCTGGGACTACAGGCACGTGCCACCACGCTCCACTAATTTTTTGTATTTTTAGTAGGGACGAGATTTCACCGTATTAGCCAGGATGGTCTCGAACTCCTGACCTCGTGATCTGCCTGCCTCAGCCTCCAAAAGTGCTGGGATTATAGGCGTGAGCCACCGCGCCAGCTTTCTGATCCTTCCATCTTATAAAGTATTAGCCTCTGAAAAATATGATGTTGTTTTAAACAGTTTCCCCTATTCAGTGTGTTAAAAACTTCAGCTGAATTAAATTTAAAGGAGTATAATTGGCCAGGTATGGTGGCTCATGCCTGTAATCCCAGCACTTTGTGAGGATGAGGCGGGCAGATCACTTAAGGTCAGGAGTTTGAGACCAGCCTAGCCAACAGGGTAAAACACCCTCTCTACTTTTTTTTGTTTTTGTTTTTGTTTTTTTTATGGTCTGGACTCTGAATACCACCCTCTCTACTAAAGATACAAAGATTATCGGGCATGGTGGTGAGTGCCCTCGGAAGGCTGAGGCAGGAGAATCAATTAAACCCGGGAGGTGGAGGTAGCAGTGAACGGAGACTGCACCACTACACTCCAGCCTGGGTGACAGAGTGAGACTCTGCCTCAAAAAAAAAAAAAAAAGTTTAATTGAGCAATGAATGATTCGAATCAGGCAGCTTTCTGAGCCAGAGCAAGCTCAGAGACTCCAGCACAGCCATATAATGGAAGATTTATGAACAGAAAAGGAAAGTGATGTACAGAAGATGGAACCGAGGTACAGAAACAGCTGGATTGGTTACAGCTTGGCCTTACCTTATTTGAACACAGTTCGAACAGTTGACTACATTTGATTAGCAAAAACTCCATGATTGGCACACGTGTAGCTTAAGGTCTGTTCATGCCTCCGCTTGTTATAGTTTACAATGTGCAGAAAACCTTTCAGCTGAAATTAAAATATGTAAGGTAAGGAGGCAGCTCTAGGCTAAACTAGATTTAACAAGTATTTAAAATATCCTCACAGTAGTTCTGAATGTCTCCTTCCATCAGTTCAACTGATTCACAATGTAACAGAAAGTGAACATTCTTTAGCTATAATGTTAGTGTTAGTGTAGCAGAATGCTTGACTCTGGGTATCAGGAACATTGAGTAGAAAACTGCTGCTTGATCCCTTATTATTAAGGCTGAGGCTGAGACTGGACTGATTATTTTTAAGCCAAAGACCACCAAACATTGCCAGTAAACCACCAAAAGGTTGGAGAAAGGCTTTCCTGCAGATGCTGCTGCAAAGACCTGCCCCTTCCACCTTGCACCACCAACCCCCAGAGCCTAGAGACCTCTGCCTGCAACTGGGGGAAGAGGAGACGGCAAAAAATGATCCCATCTTTTAAAAATCAACAGAAGTCACAGATTCCTTCTACTCACATTCCCTTGGGAAGAACTTCATTTGGGGACAGGGACTAGGAAAGGCAGTGCCTGGCCAGAAACGTGGTTTTCACAAGCATTCTTGTCAGAGTAATTTTGGTAAAGCCCAGATGAGTGATAACTGAGCAAGCTTCAACTCCAGTGTTTTAACACCAAAATGTGCAAGGCTTCCTCTCTGATTCTGTAACAGCTCAGGCCATGCCACTTCCATATCTCCCTCTAGTGGCCCGCCAGCTTCCTTGCCAGCTGAGCCCTAGCGCTACTCCCTGCCTTTGAGGTTCCTGAGAAATCTGGCTGCAGGGTGACTTCCATGGGTCACACAACCCAGCCAGTAGTTAACAGCTAGGTTATTAAACACACCATCCTCTTAGAGATGAAAGACTTGGCCTTGGTTCTGTAAGTTGAAGACTCAATTCTTTCAACCTTAAAATGGAGCTAGTGATGTGTCTCACTCAAAGATGTTGTAGAGCCCAGTGAGATATGCAGTGCGTGGAGATTGGAAGGTACTATGCGGCAGAGGAGATGGATAGTGCAGGCTCAAGAAGACCCTGTGACCTTGAGCGAGTCACTTTTCCTCCCTGTTCCTCAGTGTACTCATCTACAAAATAGGAGTAAACACAGTAGCATTTTCCCCTCCCTAAGGGTGCTTTGTTTTCAGCCTGGCTGAATGTTGGCTGATCCTGTATCACAGGAGTTATTTCCTGGCTTCTCTTTAGAACATTCCTCTGAGGTTGTCAGTCTGACCCCTTTACAGCAAGCAACTTTACAGATGCATAGCTAAGACAGGCTACAAGCAGCTTGCCCTGCTAGGAAATGCAGAGCTATGTCTTTAGCATATGGGAAACCCTTTTACCCAGGACCTGGGGCAGTGTGGTGCTCTGTCCTGGGACCTCCTGCCTCCCAGTAGCATGATGAAGAAAGAACACAAATCTCTCGGATCTGTTTCCGTCTTTAAACCTCTGAGGCCACCTGCCCTGCACTGCCCTTACTCTCAGCTGTCAGTTTTGCTTCCCATTCCACTGGGAAAATCCATGCAGTCAGATGAGAACTTCCACAGGCAGTTACCCCCTCCCCCTGCCTGTATGCCCACAGTATCTACATTCTTTTACTTTGAACTGTCTGCTCCTGGCAAAACTAACCTCTCATTAGAACCCAGGCCGTCTCACCTACTCAAGGGTGATTCTTTCCTTTCTCTGCATCAGCTGTTCCCTCTACTGGGTCTTGAGCCCTTACTGTTCAGTCTTTTGTCCCTATCAGTCTTGAAAGTCAGTAGTGACTTCCATGTTGTCAGATTGTGTGATCTGTTCTCAGACCGCACCCTACTTGACCCCTCCTTGGCATCTGTCACAGTTCATCCTTACACCCTGTTGATGCACTTTCTTCTCTGGTTTCTGAATCACAATTCTCACCATTCTCTGAAGGTTCTAAATACTTCACTGGCTGATACTTCTCTGTGTTCATTGCTGGTTCCTTCTTGGCTCTCTAACTGCTAAACATTGGCCCTTGTTTTCCACTAGCACAGTTGGAGTTGTCTATGGCTCAGGCTGTGGACATTTCTTCTACAACCACCCCCTGGCTGACCTAATTTAGTATCCTGACTTAAATACCCTCAGTATCCCGATGACTCACATTCCTCCTGCAGCACAGATTTTCCCCTCAACTCTAGATTGTTTTTATATCTGCCTTTGTACTCAGAAGCTCCATGGAGATCTAGTAGGTGTCTAAAAGTGGCATATGCAAATCTGAGTTCCCGATCCCACCCAATCCTGTTTTCCCACCAGTATTCTGTATCATAGTCAATGGTGACTTATTCCACTTGTTCAGACCAAACATATGTGGTCACTTTTGTCCCCTCTCATTCTCTAGACCACATCCAATTGAGCCACAAATCTCTACCTTCAGGTTATATTGAGAATCTGACCACTTTTAGGCCCCTCCTCTGATACTGCCTTGGGTCAAGCCAGCGTCATCTCTCAGAATTACTGGGACTGGGGTTAATTAGCTAGGTAAGATGAAACATATAGGATTACAAATAAAGGCAAAATAGAGACTTAAAACCAGGAATCCAGACTAAACACTCAAACATGGAGTCCGTCGTGGCCCCAGGGACCTTGCACTTGACATTCTCTCCACCTAGAACACTCTGCCCATTGCATTAGTTGTTCTCTAAATGCCTTCAGGCATTTTCAGAACCGTCCTTTCTGACCGTGTCTTCCTTCGTGGTACATGTCACCACCTGACTGTGTATTGCTTCCTTATTTTTTTCCTCTTTCTTTCCCTCTAGGCTATCAGCCCATCAGAATGGAGATCTCTGCCTGCTTCTCCCCTTGGTGTGCTTTGGTTTCTGGAACAGGCCCAGCCTGCAGTAGGGCCTCAGTGAATGTGCACTGAAGGAGTAGATACTGGAGAACATAAACACATGTCAGGTGGTGAGAAGAACTGCTCCTTTACTATTTATTAACCCTATTACATACTCAGCCATGATCTAGGCTGTAGACAAAAACAGGAATTAGAAAAAAATAAAACAAAAAACCCAGCTGCTACTTGTTGCTGGTACCGTGCAGGAAAGACAAACTGAGTGTGGTGGCAGAGGGGAGTGCTGCAGAGAGCCAAGCAGGGCTCAGGGAAACCAGGAGAGCAGAGATGGGGCTGCAGTGGCCTGAGAGAAGGGCAATGGTGAGAGAGGGGTCCCAGGAGGTCTGGGGGCCCAGGTCCTGCAGGCCCTGGGGCTGCTCTGAAGACTTTTACTCTGGGTAAGGTGGGAGGCCCAGAAGGGGACAGGCCCTGAATGTCATGGTCCTGAAGGGAATAAAGTGGGAACGGCTAGGGACATGTGCACAGGGAGGCTCTCACTGCAGATGGCATAGGCAGAGAAGGCTTCTCCAAGAAGGTGACACTCTACTGAGCCCTGACCTTGGCCATCTTCCTAGCTTCTGTAAACCTGAAGCTTTAAAACCTGCCCTATATGTATACATGGGACTTCATGTTCTGAACAACTTCATGATACGCCAAGTCATGTTGCCTTTGCCCCTTGCCTCCCATGTCATCTTCTCCGCTTGAGGAATCTTCCTCCAAAGGGTGCACTTTTTTCTTTTTCTTTTTTGAGAGAGAGACAGGGTCTCCTGTCATCCAGGCTGGAGTGCAATGGTGTGATCAGAGTTTACTGCAGCCTTGAATCCTGGGCTTAAGTGATCTTCCTCTCTCAGCCTCCCAAGTAGCTGGGACTACAGGTGTGTGCTACCATGCCTGGCTAATTTTTTCATTTTCCAGTTTTTGTTGAGGTGGGGTCTCACTGTGTTGCCCAAGCTGGTCTTGAGCTCCTGGCCTCCCAAAGTGATGGGATCACAGGTGTGCACCACTGTACCCAGCCCACTTTTCAAATACAAACCAACCAATCCAGTGTCCACACCCCAGACACTTCCCCTGTGGGCTGTCACACTGGGACCATTATCCTACTGCCCTCATCACCTCAGTGACAGGATCCAGACCCCTGTGGACTGGAATGATTGGAACTGTACTCTCCTGTCTGCTCATCACCCCTTATTCTTTTTCCCTATAGGCAGCACAGGAAAGGTACTTGCTCTGAGTACCCCTGACCAATCCTGCTGCTTCCCGTGCGGCCCTGCCTAAATGTGCTGTGCCTTCCTTCTGGGAACTATGACAATCTTCAGTTTTACTCATCTAATCTGGAGGCCTTATTATATCTCAGGCTTTTTATTAATACACAAGAATTAGAGCGGCCTGGAATGACAAGACATTTTGGACACAAGAGTCGGCAATAGCTGGATGGTAAACAATTTGGGCTCTGTGGGCCATGTGGTCTTTGCCACAACCAGTCAGCTCTGTTATTGTCCAGCGCTTGACCACATGGAAATGAATGGGCCTGGATGTGCTCCAATAACAATGGACACTGGAATTACACAGAACTTTCACTTGTGATGAAATAGTGTTCTGTTGATGTCTTCAGCCATCTAAAAGTGTAAAAACTATTCTTAGCTCAAGGGCCCTGCAAAAGTGGGCAGCAAACCAATATAGCTGGGCCGGGTGCGGTGGCTCACACCTGAAATCCTAGCACTTTGGGAGGCTGAGGTGGGTGGATCACCTGAGGTCAGGAGTTCAAGACCAGCCTGGCTTAATGGTGAAACCCCATCTTTAAAAAAGAAAAAAATATATTGAAACCAATATAGCTGATATGATTTGGCTCTGTGTCCCCACCCAAATCTCACCTTGAATTGTAATAATCCTTATGTGTCAAGGGCAGGGCCAGGTGGAGATAATAGAATTATGGGGGCAATTTCCGCTATGCTGTTCTTGTGGTAGATAAGTCTCACAGGATCTGATGGTTCTCCAAATGGGAGTTCCCCTGCATAAGCTCCCTGGCGTGCCACCATGTAAGACATGCCTTTGCTTTTCTTTTGCCTTCTGCCATGATTGTGAGGCCTCCCCAGCCATGTGGAACTGTGAGTACATTAAACCTCTTTCCTTTATAAATTACTGTCCTGGGTATGTCTTTATTAGCAGCATGAGAACGGACTAATATAGTAAATGTGCTGGTAGAGTGAGGTGCTGCTGTAAAGATACCCAAAAATGTGGAAGCAGCTTTGGAACTGGGTAACGGGCAGAGGTTGGAACAGTTTGGAGGGCTCAGAAGAAGACAGAAAAATGTGGGAAAGTTTGGAACTTCCTAGAGACTCGTTGAATGGCTTTGAACAAAATGTGGATAGTGATATGGACAATGATGTCCAGGTTTAGGTGGTCTCAGATGGAGATGAAGAACTTGTTGGAAACTGGAATAATGGTGACTCTTGTTATGTTTTAGCAAAAGGACTGACAGCATTTTGCCCCTGCCCTAGAGATCTGTGGGACTCTGAACTTGAGAGAGATGATTTAGAGCATCTGGCAGAAGAAATTTCTAAGCGGCAAAATGTTCAAGAGGTGACTTGGGTACTGTTAAAAGCATTCAGCTTATGTATTGGAATATGGTTTGGAATTGGAACTTATGTTTCTAAGGGAAGCAGACCATAAAAGTTTGGAAAATTTGCAGCCTGATGATGCGGTAGAAAAGAAAAACCCATTTTCTGAGGAGAAATTAAAGCCAGCTGCAGAAATTGGATAAGTAATGAGAAGCCAAATGTTAATCACCAAGACAGTAGGGAAAATGTCTCTGGGATATGTCAGAGGTCTTCATGGCAGCTCCTCCCATCACAGGCCTAGGGGCCTAGGAGGAAAAATGGTTTTCTAGGCCAGACCCAGCACCTTGCTGTGTGCAGCCTAGGGACTTGGTGTCCTGTGTCTTTTTTTTTTTTTTT
>NW_016107772.1:492485-496443 GCF_001604975.1 Cebus imitator
AGAGACGGGGTTTCACCATGTTGGCCAGGATGGTCTTGATCTCTTGACCTCGTGATCCACCCGCCTCGGCCTCCCAAAGTGCTGGGATTACAGGCTTGAGCCACCGCGCCCGGCCTCGGTGTCCTGTGTCTTAGCTGCTCCAGCCATGACTAAAAGGGGCCAACATAGAGCTTGAGTTGTGGCTTCAGAGGGTGCAAGCCCCAAGCCTCAAACTTTCAGGTGCTGTTGGTTCTGCGGGTGCACAAAAGATAAGAATTGAAGTTTGGGAACCTCTGCCTAGATTTCAGAGGATGTATGAAAATGCCTTGATGTCCAGGCAGAGGTGTGCTGCAGGGTTGTGGAACCCTCATGGAGAACCTCTGCTAGGGCAGTGTGGAAGGGAAATGTGGGGTGGTAGCCCCAATACAAAGTCTGTACTCGGCCGCTGCCTAGTGAAGCTATGAGAAGACAGCCATCATCCTCCAGACCCCAGAATCATAGATCCACTGACAGCTTGCTCCATGTGCCTGGAAAAGCTGCAGACAATTCCAACCCATGGAAACAGCCAGGAGGGGGTTGTGCCCTACAAAGCCACAGGGGTAGAGCTGCCCAAGACCATGGGAACTCACCTCTTGCATGACCTGGATGTGAGACACAGAGTCAAAGGACATTATTTTGGAGCTTAAAAATTGGACTTCCCCGCTGGAGTTCAGACTTGGATGGGGCCTGTAGCCCGTTCAAGTTTAGGCCAATTTCTCCCATTTGGAGAATGGACTAATCTAGTAGCCTATAGGCTACAGGTGGCAGATCATTGTCCTCAGAGAATTGGAAAGCAGGCTGGTAAGGGAGCTAAGCCGTGGAGAGGAAAGCAGTCAGGTGGGTCAGACAGAGCAGTGGGGCCAGGATGGTCTAACATCCTTGGGGATTCACCTGTCTGGAGTTGCAAGTAACTGGAAGTTACTTGGCAGTGGGCATTGCCCGAGGCAGCTTCCAAAGGAAAGGGGCTGTGTCCAAGCACACATCTGGGGCTGCTGCTTCCACAGCTGCCCTGCCTCCCTTGTGCAGTCTGAAAGGAAACTCTTTCCCTCTCGACTTCTGCTGTTTCATCAGCAAAATGAGGCCCTGGGGTAAATGCACTTCCACAGCCCAGCTGGGCTCTGGCATGCCATGGTCAGCCTTGGCTGTGCGAGTCAAGTTCCAAGACCCCAGTGGATACCTAAAACTGCTGTTAGTACCAAGCGCTATATATACCTTTTTTTCCAAATATGCAAACTGTGATAGAGTTTATCAATTAGGCACAGTAGGCGATAGCTACAATAACCAATAATAAAGTAAAACAGGCCGGGCTTGGTGGCTTATGCCTGTAATCCCAGGACTTTCAGAGGCTCAGGCAGGAGGATTGCTGGAGCACAGGAGTTCAAGACCAGCCTGGGCAACATAGTGAGACCTCATCTCTATATTAAAAAAAGAACAATTATTAACAATGTAATGCAATAAAATTTGGTGAATGTGGTCTCTTTTCTCTCATGGCCACACCAGCAAGATGCCTCTAGGTGGGCTGCCCTCCTTGCCAGCCCCCAGCTTTTCTTGGGCCAGGGGGACAAATAGGGCAGTGGGTCCAACAGCTGAGGGCCTACTCTGTGCTGGCCACTAGAAGAACCCCTGAGCTTGGGCCTAGCACTCACTGTGCCTATGAGATGTATCTCTTTTATCCCTGATGGCAGTGTCCCTAGGCCAGCCACGGTGGGGCCTGGCAGCTGCTCCTGCCCACAGAACTGCCTCAGCTCCACCGCTCTGCTTTCCTGGCATGGAGCAATTAGGCTCTGGCACATGGCACCGCCCTCAGCTATTTACTAGGGACACTTCCATCCACCTGTCACTTACTCCATGTAGGGCAATGCCCCAGCATCCCTATGTCACAGCAGGGAGGCTCAGCATGAAGCAGCCTCACCACCCACAGGCAGAGCTGCAGGAAGAGCAGGGAGGACTCCGCCTTGGGGAGTTCATCCCTGAATGGGGTGGACATGATGGGACACAATTCTCTGAGGGATGCCAACTGTGACCTAAAGAGGGAGCCAAGGAAGCTTCATTGAGCGCCACCTGTGTGGCGTTTTTGTTTTTTTTTTAAGACGGGGTTTCGCCATGTTGGTCAGGCTGGTCTTGAACTCCTGACCTCAGGTGATCCTCCCTCCTTGGCCTCTAAAGTGCTTGGATTACAGGTGTGAGCCACCATGCCCAGCCCATGCTGAGCATTTTAATGACCTCACCCTGCAGTCTGTGATACAGTGTCATGTCACCCATTTCACAGGGGACAACACTGAGGATCAAAGCCTAAATGCCTTGCCAGAATGTGGCAGAGAGGGGGTTCGAACCCAGGCTGGTTAGACTTTGCAGCCCAGTGTTTTTTTTTTTTTTTTGAGACGAAGTTTCGCTCTTGTTACCCAGGCTGGAGTGCAATGGCGCGATCTCGGCTCACCGCAACCTCCGCCTCCTGGGTTCAGGCAATTCTCCTGCCTCAGCCTCCTGAGTAGCTGGGATTACAGGCACGTACCACCATGCCCATCTAATTTTTTGTAGTTTTAGTAGAGACGGGGTTTCACCATGTTGACCAGGATGGTCTCGATCTCTTGACCTTGTGATCCACCCGCCTCGGCCTCCCAAAGTGCTGGGATTACAGGCTTGAGCCACCGCGCCCGGCTCAGCCCAGTGTTCTCTCACTGAACAAGGTGCTTCTCCCAGCAGCCGACCAGAAAGTGAACATTGAGCCTGAATCCAATCATTGGTCTGGATAGGTGGCGGGTTTTGGCTCCTGAAACAGCCATGATGTCTTGTCTATAGTGAAGACCCCTAGAATCCATTCTGCCCAGATTTCCCCAACTGTTCCCCCTGGGCCAATCCTGTACCTGTAGGTAGCAGGGACAGGCTGGAGACATACCCAGGGCTGTGCCCCAGGCAGGAAAAATACTGAACTCAGTCCTGACCCCATGGCTCTGAACAGGTCCCCTCCCTCTCTGAGGCTGTTTTCCAAATGCAAGCAGGGCACAGTCCCCAGGCCTCTTGAGGTCAGCCCCACTCACGCTGTGACCCTGACCCTCCCCACCTCAGAGACACCAGCAGGCAGCAGCCCCCGCCCTGCATGCCTCACCTGAGGACTGGACACAGCAATATTGGAAAGTGTGCAAGGGCACCTCAGCTTCCATCGGCTGCTCTATGCATGTTTGTTAAATAAACGCAGATGACTACATTAACAGCCACTCAGACACAGTGAGCTCCAGCCTCTCCCTGCGTCAAGGTGCACGCCAGACCCTAAGCTCAGAATTCTTTGCTGTTCTTGGCACACATCAAGTGAGTTTCCACCTCCAGGCCTTTGCCAGTCCCTCCGCAGGGCCTGCCAGGCAGCCCCTCCTGTCCCAAAACATCACTCTACGAAGCCTTTGCTCGGCCCCAGCTCCCACAGCACCCTACACATGAGGATGCTCACCCCACTGCGATGGGCACTGTCACCCTGCAGACTGAGAGCTCCTCAGGGCCAGGTCTCCCAGACAAGGTCCCCTCAGCAGGGGTGCATGCGCCCCACCCTGCCTGCATCTCACAAGGTGCATGGGTGCGTTTGGAAAACACTGGGCGCAGCAACATGAGCCATGGGTCTCCACGACAGGACGTCCCACAGCCTTCAGTGTGTGTAGGTCCCCAGACAAATGCTGATTTTTACAGTATGTCCCCACAGACTGCTCTGTTTTGAGATATCTGCTAATAAGTCTCACTGCTTGTGTTCCACTGGAGCAATCTGAGGAAGCCTGTTCCCCCTGGGTAGGGCGGGGAGGCATCTGTCCTACACTAGATGAGCTCCGGGCAGCCTTTAAGAAACCCCATCACGGCCGGGCGCGGTGGCTCACGCCTGTAATCCCAGCACTTTGGGAGGCCGAGGCGGGTGGATCACGAGGTCAAGAGATCGAGACCATCCTGGTCAACACGGTGA
>NW_016107772.1:496883-501150 GCF_001604975.1 Cebus imitator
GTAGGTTCTCCACGGCACCTTCCAGCTCTGACATCTCAGGAGGAGCCAGGGCCCCTCGCTGGGCTAAGGGAAGGGGAGTTTGGCCTCTGGGATAAACCAGGAGACACCAAGGGCTACAAGGCATCATCTCAGAAAATGGTCAGAAGCTGCAGACTCTGATCTCTCAGGACTTCTGTGACTTCCCCACACGACCACTTCTGTTAGGAGAGCTACCTACTCACCCCATCTGCGTGGTTAGCGCTTGGGACAAGGAAGTCCCGATGAGCCTCGGGAGAGGGCAGAAAGTGGGAGGGCCTCTGTGGGTGTGAGGGTGGGGACTTCCTCTGAGACAATGTGGTGGGAACCCTCTCTGCCCCTCAGGGTGCTGGTCTGGGATGGGGTGGGGGTGGGCTCAGGGCAAGTGGTTACCTACCTCATGGTGCCACCCTCGGAGATCCAGGACATCCCTCTTGGTGACAGACCAGTGGAAGGTCAGGCCTGGCACGGCATTGCCAAAGGAGAAAGGGTTCTGGTGGTTGGTGATGCCGGTGACATAGACAGGCATCTAGGAGGAGAAGCCAGGCCTGGTGACTAGTGGGTCCCAGCACTGGGAATGTCCCCAGACGCTCTGCTGCCTCCTTCAAGCAGTGAAGATGTACCCAATTCTTTCCCAACCAGAGAAGGGCACGGCACAGGTTCAGGAGTTTGGATGAAATACCAAATGAGCAAACCAGAGGTGGGACTGTTTTCCCCACGCAGCTCTACCCTGTAGCAGGCTGCGCCTCCGCATGGCCGAGACTCATCCCTGGAGCTCCAGGAGGCTGGGGGTTCCCCAGCAGCACAGCTCGTGCTGCCCCATGCTGCTGGTTCCTCCGGGACCCTCTCTCCTAATTGAGCCGGTGTCCCTGCTCACAAGGCACACGTGGTGGGGTCCCCGGCTCCTTCAGTCTCTATTTGCTGAGAGTCTGCTGAGGGCACAGGTGGAACCAAGACAGCAAAAGGCCACAGCAGGTGCTGCACCGGGCTGCCCAGTCCACTCCCACTCCCGCCACTTCCTAGCTGTGTGGCCCTGGGCACAGGCCTTAAGCTTTCTGTGTGTTCAATTGCTCATCTACGACATGAAGATGGTTCTGACACCAGCCTCCCAGGGCTGCTATGAACACCAAATGGATGAATGTCCAAGACAGCACAGAGTGGACTAAGTGCCATGGTCACTGTGCTCCTGTTAGGCGCCTGGTGCTATTCGAGATCTGGGAAGGTGACAGGCCAGCAGGAAGCAGGCCTTCATCAGGGCTTCTCCCTGGGCAGGGGTGGGTGGGAAGCTGGCACTGCTCCCCTAAATACCTCAGCCAGGCAGATGGAGGAGGTGGAGAAACGCCCTAGCTCGAGGACAGGGTTCCAGCAGTGGCTTTTTGGGAACCAGGATTCAGAGCCCAGGAAGTCCCCTTACCTGGGTGCCTATACTTGTCTGCGTGATGGGGGTGCAGATCTTCATAGCCTGTAGCAGCAGCACCTCCACCTGCACAAGGTCCTGGGGAAAGAGCGTGGCACTCAGGTGTGGGGCGCAGGGATGCTGTGCTGGTGGGGCATGTTTCAGGAAGGGTCCCCTCAAGGGAAGGAGGCTGTGGTTCAGAGTCCATGGTGATAAGGCCCCTCAGGATGCCCAGCACCGTGCTCCTCTGCCCAAGGAGGCTGGGCTTTGTGGGCAGCTCGCCCCTCATGGGCCGGCCACTGCCTCTCCCACAGCTCCAAGGGTCCCAGCCCAGTCCCCCCGGGCTGCCGCCCTGTCTGATCAAGCTGCTCCAGGACAGCACTGCAGACTTGGGGCCAGGGACTGGTGCCTGCTCTTCCATAGGCCCAGCTACCCTCAAGGGACAGGTCTTCAGATCTCCCAACCTCAAATCCAGACTGCCTGTCTCTGACTGAGCAGGGTACAGGGACAAATGCCAGAGCCCAGTAGAGTCTGATTAGAGCAGACCTTATAACCTCTTTCATTCTCAACTCCATACTCCTATTAATCTGGCCAAAGATTAATCTAACTCTCCTGGCTTCTTCCTAGTGCTGCTGACTCATGCTGAACTGAGGCTGCCCTTAGGCCCTTTAGCATGTGCTCATGCTGAGCCCACCTTCTGTGCCTTGTGACTTGGGCTAATGCCTGGCACATAGTAGGTGCTTGATAAGCACTCATACCCTCCTTTCACTCATCCTTCTGCTTAGTCTCCTGCTAGTCCTGGCCCAGCCCACGGCCTTAGGATGCTGATTGTGTGATGAAGATGCCTTTCAGATGCGGCTGGTGGTACAGCCCCTCCACCTGCCAAGACAATCAGGGCCTTTTCCCAGCACCTTCCTCAACCCACCAGATGAGGGACCAAGTGAGGGAGGGTGCCTAGCAAGGTCAGACCACAAAGACGAGGAATACGCAGGGCCCTGTGCCCCCCTGGAAAAATTTCTAGCCAGTTGCCCTTTCAGCTGACTGGACATTATATGATTCCATTTGCATACGATATTCAAAACAGCCAAATCTACACAGACACAAAGTAGATCAGTGGTGGTTCAAACCTGGGTCAAGGTGTGTGCGTGCGTGTGTGTGTATATGTGTGTATGGTTGTGTGTGCATGCGCACACACACACACACACACACACACACACACACAATAATAAAGAGGTGGCTGGACACAGTGGCTCCCACCTGTAATCCCAGCACTTTGGGAGGCCGAAGTAGGTGGATCATCTGAGGTCAAGAGTTCAAGATCAGCCTGACCAATACGGAGAAACCCCATATCTGCTAAAAATACAAAAATTAGCCAGATGTGGTGGCATGTGCCTGTAGTCCTATGTACTTGGGAGGCTGAGACAGAAGAATTGCTTGAACCTGGGAGGCGGAGGTTGCAGTGAGCTGAGATCATGCTATTACACTGTAGCCTGGACAAAAAGAATGAAATTCCATCTCAAGATAAATAAATAAACAAAAACAACAGGGAGGTGACAGCTGGAGTGAATGGGTTTCTTTGTGAGGTAATGGAAACACTATACAAGTGACTTGGTGATGGTGGCCAACTGTGAATGCACCAAAAAGCCCTGAACTGTATGCTTCAGGTGTGTGAATTGTATGGCGTGTGAATAACCTTGATACAGCTGTGATTAAAACAACAGAAATCAGCTAGAGGTGCACGGTGACTGCCCTTGGACCTGGCCCGTGCGCTCCAGTTTGCCGCAGTCCCCACCACACCGTTACTCCCAACACCGCCCCTCGGAGCCAGGTCCATTTAGCACAGCACTTCCAGCTGTGTTCCTCACACCCTGCTGCTTCCCCTTAGACTTTACACCTGTGCGGGCCCAGAGCCAGTTAATTTGGTGACAGTCTATGTGAAGACAGTCAGTAGGTGCAAAAAGCCAGAGAAAGGTCCCTGGCTGTGTTTCTGAAAGGAGACTCTGGGACGTGGTCACTGCAACTGTGAACTCTGACTCTGGTCTTTCCTGAAGCCAGGAAGTTGTTTCCCGCTGCTGCGAGCCTGCAAGGGCTACCTCCATGAACCAGGCAAGGCCAAGAGCAAACCTGGGCATCAGGATGGCAGAGACTCACCGTCAGCGCTCCTCTAGCCTGTCCACAGGGCTGCACCGCCTGAGTCCCCACCACACGCCAAGCGCTGAATCAACCCAGGCCTTGCTGGGTCCAGGGAAAGTCTCTGAAGCTGGCCTGACTGCAGCACTCCTCAATCACGCGGAACCTCCCGTTTTAGTGGAGGAAAGCAGGTCTTGGGCTCAGAGCCGCTCAAAGGCCACAGCACAGCTGTGATTTAATGACATGCTGGGGTGGGTGTCATCACTAGGTCATTTTCATTATTGTATCAGCCCCAGGTACTTTGGATTGCCATGGGGTAATGACTTAGGGAGGGTTTATTATAATCTCAGTAGTTCCCTCTTAAAGTTCTGTATTCATAATTGTATCATAACCCATCGTGCAGACATGCAGACATGTTTCGTAGTGTTTGTTTTTACTTTTTATTCTACACTATCCTATATTTTTGAAAGAACAGAAAGCTTAAGACCATCCAAATACTCTATTTAGAGAGAATGTCTAAAGTACAAATGATGGCATAAAAATAATCAGCCGGCCTCCATAACAACATGGAGAAACAGAAAAGGTGAGAATAAGATAACGGAAAACAGCAGCACACTAAATTCTTCCATGCCACGAGCACAGTTAGGTCAACACTTGCAAGAATAGGGAGAGGGTCAAGAAATCAACCTGGGGAAACAGAAAGGTGCAGCCTCTTTTCAAAGCCAC
>NW_016107772.1:501705-505698 GCF_001604975.1 Cebus imitator
GCTTTTAAAAACAACCAATCTACTAATCACAGAATGGCCCAGATGAGGAATGAAAACGACCCCGGGGGACCAATGGCCCATGCTCACTATGGTGACGGCCCTGGCCTCCTGGTAGGCCACCTTGATGTCATCTGTGGCACTGCTGTTGAGAAAGAAGTAACCTGAGTGTTTCCTGACGTGGAGCTCCACCTGCAGGAGGAAGATTTAGGGAGGGTCAGGCTGCATGTTGGAAGGTGGGGCGACCCTGGTGGGTCTTGCCCAGGCAGGAGGTGGCAGGACAAGGGCTGTATCTGGATGCCAAGGTGTTTGTAGGTCACTTCTTCCGGGCGTGAGGTCCTCCACCAGGTCTCCACCAGGATGAGCTCTGTAGAGGCACCAGAGGGTTGCGCTGAAGGGCAAGGGCAAGGCCATCAGATGTAGGAGGCCTTGGGACACCCACGGACCCACCCCAGGCCATCCTCAGGCCGCCCCTAAGACAAGCAGGCCCAGAAGCCCCAGGGCCTGCCCTTGCTCCCAGACACAAGCCCCAAGAAGCCCCTGGTGCTCCTGAGCCCAGTGGAATCGCCACGGCCTCTTTGAGGCCTCCCATCAGCCCCACAAGGTGGAGTGAGTTGCCGGCTCCTCCACTCCGGACCCAGGAGGGGGTTGGCAGCAGTCCTGCTTAGATGCCTGCTCACCCTACCAGGCCCCAGCGGAGGTGACTCACATACACGCCTTGCCCTTCAGGACCTCATAGGAAAAGGCCAGCTCAGCTCTGGAGTGTGTGGCAGATACCACCCTGGGCAGGTCAGGAAGACTGCCAGCCAGGCCAGGCATGGGGAGAGGGTCCCCTGGAAGAGTGGCCACAGCTGGCTCACAAGAGAACAAGGACAGCCCTCATCACCTAAGGCAGCATGCAACCCAGTGAGATCTGTTTCCCGCCTCATGTCACACAAGGGAGCCACCCAGATCCGAGGCCCCCAGGGAGTCATGTGTTTGAGCACCTCTTCGGGGCCACAGGTGTGCCAGGCACTCAGGGTGCAGCAGCTGCCCGCAGGGAGAGGCACGGATGGAAGAGGAAGAGTATGCTGGGCACTGTGGCTCCGCCTGGAATCCCAGCAATTTGAGGAGGGCAAGACGGGAGGATCACTTGATCCCAGAGGTTCAAGACCAGCCTGGGCAACATGGTGAAACCCCGTCTCTACTAAAGATACAAACATTAGCTGGGCATAGTGGCGGGTATCTGTAATCCTAGCTACTCAGGAGGCTGAGGCAGGAGAATTGCTTCAGCCCAGGAAGCGGAGGTGGCAGTGAGCTGAGGTTGTACCATGGCAGTTGAAATAGCTAGGAAACTAAATATCAATCTCTACAACCCAGCTAGACAAAAAGCACTTTCTTTTCAAAAAAAAAAAAAAAAAAAAGATGATGTTTTGGGGCCCAAAAGCAAGAAAATCACTGTGGATAATCCCCAGCCATGACTGGCCCATGCTTTGCTCTGACTTCATGAAGAGCCATTGTGATGGAATCACATCCAGGGCCTATATAAGGCCCTGACTGGGCCAAGGTTTTCAGTCTGATATCCCTGGAAGCTTATTTTGTGACCTGTGGACTCAGACCAGTTTAGCGATTGCAAGTTGTGTATGCATGTGCGTGCGTGTGTGTGTGTGTGTGTGTGTGTGTGTGGCGGGTTTGTGTGGGGGCTTTGGGTGTGGGAGGGTGTTTGGGGAGGGTTGGTGTGTAGGGAGGGTTTGTGGGGGGGTTGGTGTGCTTTGTCTAGTTAGCATTGTTAGTGGAGTTAGTATATTCCGCATCATTGCTTAGTATTTGAGCGCAGTCCGAATCGTCAGTATTGTTAGCAGAGTCAGTACAGTTAACGTAGTTTTGTAGTTAGTGTAGTGAGAGGGCACCACAGAGCAGGGATCGCCTCCAACTCGCCTAACCAGTGTTCGGTTTTGAAGGGAAGGTGAGGGTTAAAGACACACAGAGAAGGGCCAGCTCAAACAGCAACACAGGTCTATTGCAGACATCTGTGCAAGTGGGGGACCAGCTGGATGCCAGAGCCCACCACATCTGGGAGTGGGGGCAGGGAAGTGCTTCACAGAGAAAGGCTGCTCCTGGCTAGGGCTCCACCCCTGGGCCTGCGCCCACAGAGGTGAGGACATGTTGTTTCTGTTTTCATGCCCAAATGCTGCATTTTCCAAGACCACCCTGGTCCACCAGGCTCCCAATCTGTGCCTATAAAAACCCCAAGACCCTATCAGGCAGAGACACGAGCGGCTGGACGTCAAGAGGGACACACAGACAGGCACCGGCAGACACCAGCAGGCCTTCGACAGGCTCAGCAACGTGGAGTTCGGCTGATGGCGGCTGGAGGAGAGCCAAGCTGCTGGGCAGCCCAATTCCAGAGGAAAACCACCCCCCCACTCCGTTCCCCTGCTGGCCTCCCCATCCGCCTCCCCTGAGAGCTACTCCCAGCACTCAATAAAAAACTTTGCACCCATCCTCCAAGAACCCAGGACACAGAAAGCCCTCTGTCCATGTCGTAAGGCCTCTGTCCATGTGTTAATTGAGCTGATTAACACAAGCCACCTGTGGACGGCAAAACTGAAATAGCACCCTGTAACATGCCCACTGGGGCTTCAGCTGTAAACATTCACCCTTAGACAATGTCATGGGGTCGGGGCCCCACAACCTACCTGTCTGCATGCTTCCCTAGAGGTTTGAGCAGTGGGGCACGGAAGAATCGAGCCACACTCCTGTCACACGCCCTGTGAGGGGGATAAGGGAACTTTTCCCATTTCTTTTTTTTTAAATTTTTTTTTTTTTTTTTTGTAAGATGGGGTTTCACCATGATGGCCAGGCTGGTCTTGAACTCCTGACCTCAGGTTATCCACCCACCTCAGCCTCCGAAAGTGCTAGGATTACAGGCGTGAGCCACCATGCCCGGCCGGAACTTTTCCCATTTCAACAGGGAAATAAATACACGTACAGGTGGGAGGGGTCTGGGCCATGTGGCTTGCTGTTCAGCAGGATATGGATAAGATGTTCCCATGATGAGGCGGTTCTGGCCCTTGTTCTGGTGGAATGTGGTGTTCCTTGCACTTTCTCCCAGCAGAATATAAGGCAGGATGGTTCTCACGGCCTGAGCCCCCATGGAATGTTTCGCTTTGACCAGGGCCTGCAAAATGGTGGGGGGCTTACAAAATGGTGCAGTTTGGATGAACATTCTTGCCTTCTACTTTAATATAAAAGGAAGAGGGGCGTTGATTATCTGGCTGCTTCCTGCTGAGTAGGGGTGCTGTAGTCAGCGTTTGGGTTTCAAAACAGTGGGTGTCCAACTTCAGAGCTGTTTTCCTGGAGGCGCTGATACCGGACTTGGCAGAGAAGGATGGTTTCAATGTGTTTCTGGGTGGCTGCCTGGACAAGGGAGTCAGCCTCTGGGAGACAAAGTGGGATATGAAGATGAGTATTAGGGAGATTAGGGGCCCTAAGGAAGGGACAACTGGGGCCTGGCACGGTGGCTCATCCCTGTAATCCCAGCACTTTGGGAGGCTGAGGCAGGCGGATCACCTGAGGTCAGGAGTTTGAGACCAGCCTGGCCAACATGGTGAAACCCCGTCTCTACTAAAAATATAAAATTAACTGGGTATAGTAGCGTATGGCTGTAATCCCTGCTACTCAGGAGGCTGAAGCAGGAGAATTGCTTGAACCTGGGAGGTGGAGGTTGTGGTGAGCCAAGATTGCACCATTGTACTCCAGCCTGGGCAACAAGAGTGAGTGAGAAAGAGAGAGAGAGAGAGAGAGTTTCCACTAGCAGTCACCCCCTATTCCTCCAATTCCCCATCCCACGGCAACAGTTATTTTCTGTTTCCATGGATTTGCCTATTCCAGACATTCCATAGACACGAAATAATACAATATGGTGTCTTTTTAGACTGGCTTCCTTCATTTAGCATGTTTTCAAAGTCATCTGTGTTGCAGCATGATTTATCATTTTTTTTTTTTTTTTTTTTG
>NW_016107772.1:505708-507068 GCF_001604975.1 Cebus imitator
GAGACGGGGTTTCACCGTGTTGACCAGGATGGTCTCGATCTCTTGACCTCGTGATCCACCCGCTTCGGCCTCCCAAAGTGCTGGGATTACAGGCGTGAGCCACCGCGCCCGGCCCATTTTTTGTTTTTTTTTAAGAGACAAGGTCTCACTCTGCCACCCAGGCTGGAATGCAGTGACACACTTACAGCTCATTGTGGACTCAAACTCTTACGCACAAGTGATCCTCCTGTCCCAGACTCCTGACTACCTGGGACTACAGGTGCATGTCATTACACCTGCCTCATTTTTATGTTTTTGTAGAGACAATGTCTGGCTATGTTGCCCAGGCTGGTTTCAAAATCCTGGTCTCAAAGGATCCTCCCACTTTGGCCTCCCAAAGTGCCGGGATTACAGGCATGTGCTACTGTGCCCAGCATGATTCATACATCTTTGACTAAATAATATTCTGCTATATAGATACAGCACATTTTGAAATCCATGTATCAGTTGATAAACATTTAGATTGTTTCTTATTGACTACTATAAATAATGCTGCTATGAGTTTTGATGTAAGAGTTTTTGTATGAGCATATGTTTTCCATTCTCTTGAGCATATATCTAGGAGAAGAACTGCTGACTCATACATTAACTTTATGTTTGACTTATTTTATTTTTTGCTTTCTTTTTGAGACGGGATCTTGACTGTTGCCCAAGCTGGAATGCAGTGGCACAATCACTGCTCACTGTAGCCTTGACCTCTGGAGCTCCAATGATGCCCCCACCTCTCTGTGCAGCTGCGTGCTTCAGGCAAATTACTTCACCCCTTTCCAACTCTGAGACTTCAGAGAAGAGTTTTGCTTTTTTTGAGGACAGCCTCAGGCCAAAGATGCAGTGGCCCTCCCACTCATAGCAGGCCTGTGTTTTGGCAGAGTTGAGCTATAGCCTCTGGCTACATGTAGAGTGGATTTGTGGCTTAAGGTCATCAGAAGGTGGGAGATTTGTTAGAGATGCTGCTTCTGTGGATTTCTAGAGGGAGGCAGAGATCATTACCTAGGTCAGCTCCCGATGAGTAGGGCAGTGCGTTCCAGCATGTGTCCTAGAGAATGCCAGGTCCACAGGACACCGATAGATGCCATAGAAAAATGGGCCCTTGCCAGGCGCGGTGGCTCAAGCCTGTAATCCCAGCACTTTGGGAGGCCAAGGCGGGTGGATCACGAGGTCAAGAGATCGAGACCATCCTGGTCAACAAGGTGAAACCCCCGTCTCTACTAAAACTACAAAAAAATTAGCTGGGCATGGTGGCGCGTGCCTGTAATCCCAGCTACTCAGGAGGCTGAGGCAGGAGAATTGCCTGAACCCAGGAGGCGGAGGTTGCGGTGAG
>NW_016107772.1:512368-527197 GCF_001604975.1 Cebus imitator
CCTCAGATTTCATGTATTCCCTGAGGCTGGCCTGTAAACAGGACTTCTCATCCCCTTCCTTTATGGCCATCTTCTCATCTCACCTCACATTCCATTATGGCAGCCCCATCACTGTCTAGAAGTGCTGGCGGTAAACTGGTCATCTGGCCTGTTCACTCAGCATGTTCTCCTGAAGCATGGTTCTATGTCAGTAAATGTTCTTATCCAGTATGGCAAAATGCTAAGGTAATTACAGACTCACATAAGTTGTAGGAAATAGTACAGAGATCCCTTATATCCTTTGCCCAGTTTCCCCCAATGGTAACACTGTGCAAAGCTCTAGGACTATCTTCCCACCCATGTCAGCATGTGTAACCTCCTCCCACAGTCATGGCACTGAACACGGCCACCATCACAAGGTGTCTGGTATTGCATTACCCTTTTACAGCCAGCTCCCCTCCCTCCTGCCCAGGCCCCCACTCATTGTATTTATGCCTGAATTTTGTCTTGTCTTGTGGATGTTTCATGACTGACAGACAGGCTGAACAAGCAAAGGGTATGCAAAGAAGCCCCAAGCAGGAGAGGAGGCTCCCCGCCTGACACTTAGTGCAGTCGCAGGATGGCTCTGCCTCTCTTGGCTGTGTTGTCGAAGGCTCAGTGTCCCCATCTACACAAAAGGGCCCCCACCAGCTCCGATTCCAAGGTTCCAGCTTCAGTCTGTGTCTGTGAATAGTGCTGGATGATGACATGGAAGGCACCACAGGGACCTGGTAATGCCCATTGAACTAAGAGGACACTGAGGCCACAGAGGAACAGCTGCTGGAGGCTGCAGGGTGGGGCAGTGGTTCTGGCTGGGACTGGTTCCGATCTGTCATCTCCCAAGTCCTCAACATTGTACCCATGTTCCTGGAAGGAGGAAGCAAGGGAGAGGTGAACTGGGCGGCCTCAAGTGGATCTGACTCTAGACCCACCTCAGGCAGTTGGAGGTTCCCGGGCCTCGGTTTCCCGTCTCTCCCCAGAAAGGCTGTGAAGCCAGGAGCCCCTGGTGGCTGTCACACAGGTGGGCAGAGGCCCCTCCTCCAAGGTGACTGCTGTGTTTCTTCCCTGGCTCAGAGTCTGTGTGCCCGCGTCAGAGGCCACCGCTGGGCAGGGTGCTTACCCTGGGCCTCCCTGATTCTCCCCACACAGATCCAGAACACTGGCCCGGAATGGAGACCTCGTCATGGCCCTCCCTGCTTACCACTCGCAGTGGCTGCCCATGCCGTTCTGCCATTCAGAGGCAGAGACAGAGCCTGCACCTGGGCTCCCGAGGGCTGGGGCTTGGGTGCCCCAAGATGGCTGCATCCACCATCAGAGAGGGCCGCCCCAGGGCCCGACCCCACACCTTGCAGCTCCTCACAGCTCTTCCCCAGCCCGAGGAGAGGAAGGCAGAGGACAATGGCTCAGAAAGTCCCACACTCGGGCTTGTGTGGGAATACCGAAGAGAGCAGCTCAGGGGGGCCCCGTCATCGTGGGTGATGCTGAGGCCCCATAAAGTGTCAAGCAGAAAGGGCCTGGCTGTGGCCCCACCGCCTACCTGCCTGCTGGGGCACCAAAGCCTCGCCGGATTTCCTTTCACTTTGGGGGCAAGTGTTTCCCAAGTATGAATACTGAATCTCCCCCACTTAATGCCAGTTTGCAGCCTGAGGAAAATCCTGTGTGCCCTCAGGCTTGAGCTCCCCAAGAGCCCCTCAGAGTCTGTGCTCCTGGCCTGGTGCCGTTCCCCACTCTGGAAGCGCGGGCCCTGTGAGAAGCGCCTTCTTCAGGTCTGGCTTCCACCATCGAGGAGGCTCTTTAAAATGCCACAGTCCTCAAGAGCATTGGCCAGGGAAGCTTGGGTGAGGTGAAGTTGACCCAGCACGAATTCACCGAGACCCAGGTGGCCGTGAAAATAAAATACATAACTAGGGGCTCCCCCAGCCTTCTGAGTCTACATGAAAAGGTAGAAGTCATGAAGGCCCTAAGTGTCCCCATCATCATAAAGCCATATCATGTCACTGGAACCTCGGACATCCCATACTGAGCTATGGTGATACCCTCAGTGAAGACCTTTCCCACCAAACATTCCAGCCCAGCCACATGGAGGAGGAGGAGGCTTAAGTCATGTTTCTGTAAATACTATCTGCTCTCCAGTACTGCCACCAAAAAGTCAGCTGCCGGGACCTGAAGTGGCAGAACTCCTGGATGAAGACCACAACACGAAAATAGCAGACTGTGGCTTCAGCACCCCATGTTCCCAAGACCAGAGGCTGAGCGCCTTTGCCTGGCCTCCCCTTAAGCTGCCCCAGAACTCTCCCTGGGCCTGGAGTATCACGGCCCCACAGTGGTCGTGTGGGTCTTGGCTCTCCCCCTTCATTACATGGGGCCAGGGCCCTGCCATTTGGCAGGCAGAACTTCTCAGGCTCAAAAAAACATACTTCAGGGAAAGTATTATGTACGGTCTATATTCCTTCCGAACTGAAATATTTATCAAGAAATTTGTGACCCTTGACCCCAGAGAGTGACCGACACAGGACCAGCTGCTGCAGGACCTCTGGGTCAATACTGGCCAGGAAATGCTCAGGCCCCACATACAGCCACTCCTCAGTGACCTGGGCCCCCTAACAACCTGGCTCATGGTGGCCATGACATTCTGGCATATCGAGGAATGTGATTAGGAAAAAAATAGGATTATTCCATGGCCACCTACCTAATGCTGGGGGCCCACTGACCTTCCCAACCCCCAAAGTTAAGTCCGTCCTTTCTGTCCAACCAAAGAAGAGTCAAAGGCTGGAATGTTTGGTGAAAAAGGTCTTCACTGTGGCCTTTCCCACCTTTACTTCAAAAATCCAGCAGCCCAAGGAGGACCAGGCCCAGAGCAGAAGATGCCCAGAGAGCCACCTTGCCTGCCTGTTCCCTACTGGGCCTAGAGGTGAGTTGAACCAATCCCAGCAGATCTCCGAGTGTGGCCCTGTGGGCTCCCCCTCCACCCAGAGCACCAGCAGCAGTGGGGGCGACCCAGGAGGAGTCACCTGTCACCAGGAACAGCCTGGGAAGCCAGTTCCGTCCATGCAGGAGGCCCAGGAGGAGTCACCTGTCCCCAGGAACAGCCCAGGAAGCCAGAGCCCTCTCCACTGGGCATCAGATGGTGTGACCTCAGTTTCTCCCTGTGGAGAGAGCCAGTGCTGCCAGTGAGCCACTAGACTTGTCTTCAGAAACCCCGAACATGGAGACCTAAAGCCATAAAACATCCTACTGGATGAGGAAGGCAACGTCAGATACCTGGACTTTGGCTTCGGCATCACACCTACAAAGCAGCAGACACTGCCAGCCTTTGGTGGCACGTACCCCTACGTGGCCCCAGAACTCTTCCTGGGCCAGGAGGCCAGTACCCGACATGGACATATGCTTGGGGCAATTCTGTGTTTTGTTCTTGACATGCGTAGTTTAGGTCAGAAGAGGCTGAAGTGGACTCATAGTGAGCCACCTTTTGAGACTTTTAGAATTCAACTGCCTGAGAAGGGCCAGAAGTCAGGGCAGAAGACCACCACTCCTGCCAGTGCACCTGCCAGCCTGCAGAGAAAGCCAGACATTTCCCATGAGGCCCCTCAGCATGACCCCACGGCCTCCCCCTCCAGCCAGAGCACCAGTAGAGAGTACATCAATGGTACTCAGAGGCCAAGAGCGGGTTTGGGGTGAGGAAGAGGAAGGAAGTGGAGAGTTGTTATCCAAAGGTCAAAAGCCTGAGATGGACAGAAGGAAGAGGTTTTGACATCCAGTGCACAGTAAGGTGACTAGAGTCAATGAGAACGCATTGCATATTGAAAAACACCTGAGAGAGTCCATTGCAAATGTCTTTCAGGTTGTCCCACGTTCAGCATTCAGCCGAAGTCCAGCGTTCCTGCCAATGCACCTGTCGGCCTGCAGATGAAGCCAGTTTCAGTGAAGTCCCCCAGCATGACCCTGTGGTCTCCCCCTCCACCTAGATCACCATTAGCAGTGATGAAGACTCAGAAACATTGCTGGCTCAGCAACAACCATCACAAGAAGCTCACGTGCTACAAGTGGATAAGAAGCCAGGGCTGTGGCAGGGCTGCCAGATGCTGCCTTTTTTTTTTTTTTTTTGAGACAGAGTCTCACTCTGTCACCCAGGCTGAAGTACAGTGGCACAATCTCTGGCTCACTGTAACCTCTGCCTCCTGGGCTCATGGCCATACCACCCTGAACGTGACTGATCTCGTCAGATCTCAGAAGCTAAGCAGGATCAGGCCTGGTTAGTACTTGGGAGGCAGAAGATGTGTTTCAATTATTTTAAGAGTATTCTGCATCTATCCACTGGAGAAAATAAGCAATAAGATCGCCCCAACATAGTTGCATGGCTGATGACAAAAATCAAGTAGGGGGGCAGTCAAGCCACACTTCCTGCATTTTATTGTATTATGACTTTATTACTATTTTAATTGGCAAATCATGCTTGTATTCATTTATGGGGAAGAATGTGAGGATTCCAGAGAGGTGTGCACTGTGGAATGAAAAAAATCACGCTACTTAGCATCTCTACAACCTCAGAAAGACAAATTCCCCATGTCACAGAAGTGTTGATCTAAAAAAGGCAACCTCATCAAAACAGCCAGTAGATCAATGGTGACCGAGTAGGGGAGCAGCGGAGTGAAGAAATTGGGGGTTTTCTGTCAAAGGACCAAATTCTTAGATGGACAGGAGGAGGTTTTGACATCTAGTGCACAGCAGGGTGACCAGAGTCAATGAGAATGTATTGCATATGGCAAACACCTGAGAGAGTCCATGTCGAATCCCCGCATTTAGAATGCAGAGGACGAAGACCCTGAGGTTCAAGAACATTAAAATCCTGTGACAGGTTGACCATGTACAGACTCCAACAGTTGCAGGTGGGAGCTGGGCAAGATGCTGATGCTGCCGTGTGCCCAGCACACCCGGCCCAGAGGCATTCAGCAGAGGACAGAGGTGTCCAAGCTGCTGCCGGGGTCAATGAACAATATTCAAGTCAAGAGGGGACCTGGCAACGCTGTGGCCTTCAAAGGCCTATCCAGAGCTATGGGTGAGCTGAAGGACAGCCTGAAGCCTCCTGGAGATCAGAGGGCCCCTCCGCCCCACCTGGCCCAGGGCCCCATTTCTTCCTCCTGTCTGTCCCTTGCTTCCTCTGCCCTGCCCCTCCCCCTTCCTCCCCGCCCGGCTCACTGCAGTCTTCTCTCCACCTTTCCAGGGTAGACACAACTTCCTGCTCTCCTGAGGCCCCCCCAAGGCTGTGACTCTGGTCCCTGCTGACCTCTGGGACTTTATTTCCCTGGCCTCCTCCCCTTCGTCTTTTGTTTGTCCCAGCCCTGTCCCCAACTCCCTCTCCCCCAGCTCCTTCTCTGTCATTCCTAATCCCCTCACCCTGATTCCTTTTCTGCTACATTTTATTTTTTTTTTAAAGATGGGTTTTCACCACGATGGACAGGCTGGTTTTGAAGTCCTGACCTCAGGTGATCCACCCACCTCGGCCTCCCAAAGTGCTGGGATTACAGGTGTGAGCCACTGCGCCCAGGCTTCTGCTACATTTTCTCTGGCTATCTCATCTTTCCTTTACAGGCTAATAATCTGCTCCTCTTGTCTCCTAGACGTGTATCTTTTGCAACATGGAAGGATGAAAATCTAGAAACTGGAATTTAACTTCTGGCCCTAGTCAGGACTCAGGTTTTGTGAAAGGGAGAAAAAAAAAATCAACCCCTACCCAAACCAACAGCTAATCTAGAGCCTGATATACGTGCCACTCGAAACATGTCTCCTTCCTTTATTCTTCTACAGCTAGATAATTATTCCTAAAAGAGATGGGCCCTGAGACCACTGAGAAGCATTGCAGGGTGGAGTGGGAAGGGTCTGAGAGCCAGTCTTGCCGTCCCTTGTCCCCTAACCCCAGATGACATGAAGCTGAGCTCCAGAGAAGAGCTGGGCCCATGGGACATTTGGATTTTACTTCAAATTTATATGGTCTATGCCTCCAGTGGCCCCACTTCCTCCGTCCATTTGGCCGAGGAAGGGGTGTGTGGCAGAGTGCAGGGCATGAAGAGAAAAAGCCCCAGAAGGGTGGTGCAGTGCATTCGGCTCTGGCTTCCTGCCTGGGTGCAGGCCTCCATGTGGGTCTTCCTGTTTCCCCGTTTTCTGAGGCCCAGGGCTTCCTCAGAGCCTCCGTGGGTCCCACCCCTGCCCCCATCACAAGGTGTCTGGACCCTGCCTGCCTGGCTTACACCCCAGCCCCCACCTTGCTGTTCTATTTTCATCCCAAGGACAGCCTGCTGGGCACTGCCGTTCCTTAGAAGACTTTCACAGACCCTGCCCATCCCTTTCGTCAATAAAGTGAATGTCGCCTCCTCAGAGAAGCCCTCCCTGAGCACCCCATCTGCAGTAGGGTCACCCCCATCTTCTGCCATCACTTTTCCTGGTGTTTCTTCCTGCCCTCTATTCCTACTGGGAGAGTTTTCTGCACTGATAGACTAGTCTCCCAGGGGCCAGCATGTCTGTCTTCTCTGTCCCTGCATACAGGAGATGCTCTATGTTCATTTGTCAGCAGAAATGAAAGGAAGGCCACTGAGGTGCTGGGATTGGGAGCCTGACCCAACTAGCCATAAAGTGAGGAAGGAGCCTGGAGGAAGGGGAGAGGACCAGAGTTAGTGCCCCCTGACCACCTCAAGGGTTAGCTCTGGGCAAGGCAGGCCACTGCACCTAAAGAAGTGCAGCAGTGGGCTCATGTTCATGGAGTTCACTGGTCTTACCATGTTCCCCAACATCCTTAAGCAGCTGGATTGATGGAATGGTGGAATGGTCTTTTGAATGCCATTTCAATACTAGGTGACAAAGCTTTGCAGGACTGCGGCAAAACTCCAGGAGGCTGTGTATGCTCTGAATCAGCATTCAACATATGGTAGTTTCTCCCATAGCCAGGATTCACGGGTCCAGGAATCAAGGGGTGGAAGTGGATGTGGCACCACTCACCATCACCCCTAGTGACACACCAGCAAAGTTTTGCTTCCTGTTCTTACAACATTATGTTCTGCTGGCCTAGAGGTCTCAGTTCCAGAGAAAGGAATATTGCCACCAGGAGACAAAACAATAATTCAATTAAAGTAGAAAATTGTCCACTGACCACTTTGGGCTTCTCTTGCCTCTTAAGTCCACAGGCTAAGAAGGAAGTTACAGTATTGGTTGGGGTGATTGACCTGAACTATCAAGATGAAATCAGACTACTACTCCACAATGAAGGTAATAAGGAAGAGTATGCATGGAATGCAGGATCCCTTAGGGCATATTTTAGTATTACCATGCCCTGAGATTAAGGTCAATGGGAAACTATAACAGCTCAATCCAGGTAGGACTGCAAATGGTCCAGTCCCTTCAGGAATGAAGGTTTGGGTCATTCCAGGTTAAAAAAAAAAAAAAAACCCACAACCATCAGAGGTGCTTGCTGAAGGCAAAGGGAATACAGACTGGGTAGCAGAATATAGTTATTAATATCAGCTATGGCCACGGGACCAGTTGCAGAAATGAGGATTTTAATTGTCATGAGTATTTCCTCCTTATTTTGTTATGAATGTTTGTGCATGTATACACTTTTACTATGAAAAAAAAGTTTTTTTTCGAGACGGTGTCTCACTGTGTCACCCAGGCTGGAGTGCAATGATGGGATCCTGGCTCACTGCAACCTCTGCCTCCCAGGTAGAAGTAATTCTCCTGCCTCAGCCTCCTGAGTAGCTGGAGTTACAGGTGCCCACCACTATGCCCAGCGAATTTTTTGTATTTTATTTTTTAGTAGAGATAGGGTTTCACCATTTCGATGAGGCTGGTCTCGAACTCCTGATCTCATGATTCGTCCGCCCTGGCCTCCCAAAGTGCTGGACAACATCTTCATTTTAGTTACTTCCTTTTTCCTTTATCATGTCACATAAGATTTATTTTTTATCAGCATTTAAATGTTGCTCACTTTATTTAACAGCATTTAGGTTAAGGATTAGTGTGCTTCTGGTTGTATAAAGGATAGCTGTATTATGTTAGGTGTAATTATGACCTTATTATTTCCTTTATTTGGAGATTAAGTATGATTTCAGGAGACGTATACGGGTTCAAGTTGACAAGGACTTGTGACGTTAATATGTCAACTTGATTAGACTGAAGGATGACTAGATGGCTGGTAAACTTGTTCCTGGGTGTCTGTGAGGGTGTTGCCAGAAGAGATTAACATCTGAGTCCGTGGACTGTGAGTGGCAGACCCACCCTCAATGTGGGTGGACACCATCTAACAGCTGCCAGCATGGCTATAACAAAGCAGGCAGAAGGCGGGATAAGCTGGCTTGCTGAGTCTTCTGGCTTTCAACTTTCTGTCCTGGATGCTTCCTGCCCTTGGACATCAGACACCAGATTCTTTGGCCTTTGGACTCTTGGACTCACACCCCTGGGCTCTCAGGCCTTTGGCCACAGACTGAAGACTGCACTGTCAGCTTCCCTGCTTTTGATGCTTTTGGACTTGGACTGATACTACTGGCTTCTTTCTTCCTCAGTTTACAGATGGCCTATTTTGGGAATTTGACTTGTGATCATGTGAGTCAATTGTCTTTAATAAACTTCCTTTCATATATACATATATCCTATTAGTTCTGTCTCTCTAAAGAACCCTAACTAATACATTGTCTCTCTCCCAGGGGCCAGAGGCTTGCAGGCCTACCTGGCCAGGCAGATGATCTAAATCTGCCTGAGAAGCATAACATGAGGGGCTGGTGCTGGAGGGTGCGGTGGCCCTGCCAGGGAGCACCAGCGGCTCCAGCTGCTGCAGCAGGCAGAATGGGGGCCTGGGGCTGCAAGACGTTTTGAAGGGATGTGGGCATCAGCATTTTTATGTCATCTCGCGTGTGTGTGTGTGTGTGTGTGTCTGTGTGTGTTTAAACACTGGAATCAAAACTTCAGATTAAAGAAAAACTGCAGGATGTGAAACAACTCCCACCTGCAGCTCAGGGCTGGCATGCAGGCTGCCTGTGACCAGTGCAGTTTTCAGCCTGTGCTGCCCGTGACTGCAGCAAGGCTCCACTGCACACCCCATGGACACGGTCTCTGTGACTGCAAACCCGAGTGCCACAGAGGTCCCTCCCCATTGCCAGAGCTGTCTAGCCCTGAGTCTGTGAGCTCCTGTGGGGCAGGTGTCAGCTTCTTGACCTGGTTTTCCTTCATTACTGGTTTCTGAGGGCAGCGGCTGGCCAGAGATCCTTTGCCAAGACACGTAGCTGGGGTTGAGGTGAAGCCTCATTTTTAAATTCATGGGCTTTAGACAGTGATCTTTGACTTTTTTCACTCGGTAGTTTCCTTTTTTTTTTTTTTTTTTTAATTAAAAAAAGTATAAAACATGCATAAGGCCGGGTGTGGTAGCTCACCTGAGGTCGGGAGTTCATGACCAGCCTGACCAACATGGTGAAATCCTGTCTTTTTAAAAAAAAAAAAAAAAAAGCATAAAATTTACCATCTGAAGTATCAATTCCAGCATCATTAAATGTATTCACAATGTGCAAACATCACCGTTTACTTCCAAAACATTTCCATCATCCCCAACAGAATTGTGTACCTTTTATAGAGTAATTCTCCATTTCCCTGACCCCACTCTGTTCTTTTTGTCTCTATGAATTTTCCTATTTTAGGTACTTCCTAAGAGTGGAGTGATACAATATTTGTCCTCCTGTGTCAGGCTTTTCTCGCTTAGAATAATGTTTTCTTTTTCTCTTGAGATAGGATCTCACTCTGTTGTCCAGGCTGGAATGTAGTGGCACAATCACAACTCACTGCAGCCTCTGTAGGCTCAAGCAGTCCTCCTGCCTTAGCCTCCTGAGTAGCTGAGACAACAGGCGCATGACACCACACCTGGCTAATTTTACTTTTTGTAGAGATAGTGTCACACCAAGTTGCCTAGGACAGTTTTGAACTCTTGGGCTCAAATGATCCTCCCACCTTGGCCTCGCAAAATGCTGGGATTACAGGCATAAGCCACCGCACTCGGCCTTGGAATAATGTTTTTAAGTCTCATCCATACTGCAGCATGATTCAGAATCTTACTCCTTCTTATGAACAATATTGCATTCTATATACATATCACATTGTGCTTATCCATTCCTCTGTTGTGACATTTGAGTTGTTTCCACTTATTGGCTAATGTGAATAATGTTACCACAAACATGGGTGTGCAAGTATCTGAATCCCATCTTTCAATTCTCTTGGGTACACATCTCAGAGGAGAGTTGCTCGTCCTATGGTAATTCCATGTTCTAACTTTTTGAGGAATCACCAGACTACTGTCCAAAGTGGCTACACTGTTTTACCTTCCCACCAGTAAAGCATGAGGGTTCTGATTTCTCCACATCTTCACAAACACTTGCTGTTTTGTGTTTTTTAAAAATAGTAGCTCAATGTGGTTTTGATTTGCATTTTCTGGTGAGCTGACTATGATCATTGTATTTTTCTTTGGAGAAATACATATTTAAGCCCTTTGCTCATTTTTGAATCACTTTTTAAAACTGAGTTGTAGGACTTGTTTATATATTCTGGGTATTAATCCCTTGCGAGATATATGATTCTCCCATGTGATGAATTTTTACTCTCTTAATAGTGTCCTTTGATGCCCCCAAATTTTAAATTTTCATGATGTCCAATTTATCTGTTTTCTTTCGTTGTCTGTGTTTTTGGGAGTCATATCAAATATATCATTGCCAAATCCAGAGTCATGACGCTCTTCCCCTATTCAAAGGGTTTTATAGTTTTTGCTCTGATACTTGGGTCTTTGATCCAGTTTGAGTTAGTTTTTACATATGGTGCAAGGTTAAGACTCCAGCTTCATTCTTTGCAGATAGGTACGGGTAACCATAACCCAGCACAATTTGATGAAAAGCTGTCTTTTTTTCCATTGAATGGTCTCGGCACCCTTGTCAAAAATCAACTGACCACAGATGTGAGGGTAATTTCCTTTTACCAGGTAGTGCAGCTAAAGAATCAAGTAACTTAACAGGATCTTGGTAATCTCTCCAAGATAACCTAACATCTAGAGTTGGAGGATCCTGTTCAATGGCAAGGAATGAAATTTGTCAAGTAGTTTCCCTGTCCTTCCACAACTTAGTACCCCAACAGGCATTCCTGGGAGTACAGACATGACTAGGGACCCAGGGTACTTTTCCAAACTGCCAGCCAAGCTTGCTTCTGAAAGCAGAAGCAACACAAACCAATGGAAACTGAACTACTGAACTCATCACCTCTGTTCAATGGGCCATCCAGAGGGGCCTTTCCCTCCCCTAAGCTAGGGATTTTTTTTTTTATAATCTTTACACTCTTTCCTGGCGTAAAGTAGGGAGTAATAATGTACCTATGGGCTAGGATTAGATGCCAAAAAGCCAACAAAATTCCAGTACTGGCTCCCTTCCATCAAACTACAACAAAAATACACATACCCCAGGAAAAAGGGGCATCTTTAGCCCTGCAGTGTGAATGGAGGCAGGACTTCTGGCAAAAGGGCATTGTGAGGGCACGCGGTTCCTCTCCTTAAAGCAAAGAGGCAGGGGCAGTGTGTGCCATGCTAGTAGTTTTGGGTTCTTCTCCAGACTTCCAGTATCTTCTACCTAGCCAGGAAACTCAGGACATGGAAACCTGGTAGTCACTGTGGACCAGGCCAAGCTCACTTGGCAGAACGGCAGCACTCACAGTGAACCACACCCTAAAACCCAGTCTCTTGGAGCACGCACATTCCACTCAGAGCCTGCCGGGCTCCCCTCACAGACCTGAGTTGGTTTCTTAGCACAGGAGCCAGGCAAGCAAGTTTTAAATAAGGTGGGTCCTCAATTAGTGGTCACTATGAGAAATTCGGAGTGTGATCAAAGTGTTACACCATCTTTCAATTTTTTAAACACAAAGTAGAGCTGGATTTTGTGTGCTGTCTTCCTATTTACTAATATTGGTTGGATGTATGTATGTAGGGAAAGTGGGTCATAGAAAATCTATGCAGTGTTGCAACTCAGTGGCGGTAGTGGTGGGGAAGGTTAGAGCATACATTTGAGATCTTTAAATTTTTTAAGGTCAATCTTTTTCTTGTCTCTTAGGAACCAGTTGTGGCCTTCACACATTTGTAGTTAATAAAATGTTTAGGGAAATATTTCTATACCAGTTCAACTCCAGCTACACGTTAGAATCACCTGGAGAAGTTTTAAAAGGATACCTGAGCCACACCCTGGCACTGTCAAGTTCAGTAAATCAGGTGGCGCCCAGGTCCTCAGGTGATTCCAATGTACAGCCACTCTTAGGAAAAACTAACCACTTCCCAGCAAGTGCTCAGCTTTCTAGATCTGTTGTTTTCTCCACTTTATGGAGGGTGGGTTGTACCCCCACAAAACTGTTAAAGATTAAAACACGTCAGAAGCGGGGAAATTTGGGATAAAGCCAGCTTCAAGGAAAGAAAATTAGACAGTGATGGCTATGAGTGTCAAGATGTACACAGGGGAGGTGACGGGAGGTGATGTGCTGAGCTGTGTCCCCCTCCAATTCCTGTGCTGAGGCCTAAACCCCAGTACCTCAGCAAGTCACTAAAGTTGGAGATGGGGCCATTAAAGAGGTAACTAAGGTAAAATGAAGTCATATAGTTGGGCCCTAATTGAATCTGATTGGTGTCCATAGAAAGGAGATTCAAACCCAGAAAGGCATAGAAGGAAAGACCAGGTAGACACCACAAGAGAAGCGTCCACAAGCTGAGGAGAGGGGCTGAGAAGAAACAACCCTGTGGACACCTGGATCTCAAACTTCTATCATCCAAAACTGGAACAAAAGGCATTTCCTCTGCTGAAGCCCTGCAGCCTTGTATTTGTTTTGACACTCCCAGCAAATGATTACAGGACACATCCATGAGAAGAGCCAATGGAAAAGAAGAAAGCAGGCACTGGGATGCGCTGGTAGTTTGGGACACAAGGCAAGGCTCTAAAAGGGTCAGTAATGTTCGGGATCAGGGTCAAGTTCAAGGTCGGATCAATGATCATCAAAGAACGTTAAGGGTGAAAAGAATTGGAGTTAATGCCAAGGCCAAATTCTAGGGTAAGATCATTTCAATGTTGGGGTGGGTCCAAGTATGGATGACAGTCTGTGTTTAAAGGATAGTTAAGATTAGGATCCAGGAAAAGTTCAAGGTCACTGTCAGTACAATGGCAGCATCAAGATGAAGGTAAGGCAGTTTCAGAGTCAGGCAGGACAAGGTCAGGATGATTATGTCAAACTGAGGATTTATGGCAGGGTCAAGTGCAAAAAAAAAAAAAAAAAAACTAAGACATGGCCAGAACCATGTTTAAGGTGATGAAGTGGGTTTCAAGGAAAAGCTCAAGCTCAAAGTCACATCAAGGTCCCAATGGCTCAACCTCAAGGTAAAGTTGACACTTAGAGAGCGATGTGGTCAGAATGCTCATCAGTGGGAGGACAAGGGTTGGGTCCAAGGTCATACCAAGCCTAAGGACTAGAGCCAAGAGAATCAAGGTCATTTTAAGGTCAGAGCAGTTCAAAGGCAGACTATCATCAATGACAGGATAACTTTAAGAATGACTTAAGAATGATTAAGGTTAGTTAAATTCAGCTGTAAACTTAGGGCAAGTATAAACTTATGGCCAGGACAATGTTCAGGCTTGGCTTCAGATTCAGATTCAGGGCCATTAAAAGCATCAGTGTACTGGGTTCAAAATCAGTCAGGGTCAGTTTCAAGGACAAATTTAAAATGAGGGCAAAACATGGTCAGGGTGATGGTTAGGGTGAGGACAATGGTCAGAATTAGGGCTAGATTCAAATTCAAGGTCAAGTTCATGCTTATTTCAGCTTAAAGTCAGGATGGCTGTGTTTGAGATTCAAGATCATGATGAACATGCCTGTAATCCCAACACTTTAGGAGGCCAAAGCAGTGAATCATTTGAGGTCAGGAGTTCGAGACCAGCCTAGCCAATATGGTGAAACCCCGCTGTACTAAAGAATACAGAAATTAGCTGGGTGTGGTGGTGCACACATGTTATCTCAGCTACCCAGGAGGCTGAGGTAGGAGAATCGCTTGAACCCAGGCCAGGAAGCAAAGGTTGCAGTGAGATGAGCGAGACCCTGTCTCAAAAAAAAAAAGGAATCAGAGTCATGTTAAGATAAAAAGGGTAAGATGCGGTCAGGAAGATGGTCAAGGTCAGTACACGTGGGTCAGTTTCAAAGTTAATCCTAGGTCACCTCAAGGGGATCACAGTCAGGATGATCATTGGCGTAAAACAATTAGGATGAGTCTAATGTGGTAATGAATATAATCCATGTTAGTACATTTTATTTGATTCATGTAACTCCTGGTTGCACGCAAATGAAAACTGAGAGGAAGGTAACCAAGACCACATATATTCCTCTCTAGGGCACGTTCTTACTGAGAGGTATAGTGAACCAGGATGCACCTACTTCATACTATTGGAAGGCATCATTTTCAGTGCAAAAAAGCTTTGTCTCAGATATTTATTTCTAAGGTGAAATCTTATTGCTGGTCAGTGTTAACTGACATGAATATAAGCAACGTAACACACATTAATCTCAAAGGCATGTTCTTACTGAAAGGTGAGGGGATTTTGAATGAACTCAAGTAGGAATATAGATGAGAATTCCTGTTAGCACTGAAACACACCGACTCACATGGAGATAGAGTGAGCTGGGATCTGAGAAAGGCGTACTAATGAAACATGTACATATTAGTACAACAAACTCATTCCCAGACATCCTTTCCAAAACTTTTTTTTTTTTTTTTTTTTT